>NW_022436951.1:16559147-16597790 GCF_009761245.1 Sapajus apella
ATATATATATATATATATATATATATATAATTGTAGTTTAAGTTCTGGGGTACATGTGAAGAACATGCAGGATTGCTGCATAGGTACATAAATGGCAATATGGTTTGCTGCCTCCATCCCTATCACCTATATCTGGCATTTCTCCCCATGTTATCCCTCCCCAACTCCTTACTCAATGCTGTCCCTCCCCTAGTCACCCCCTAACAGACCCCAGTGTGTGATGCTCCCCTCCTAGTGTCCATGTGTTCTCATTGTTCAACACCTGCCTATAAGTGAGAACATGCAGTGTTTGATTTTCTGTTCTTGTGTCAGTTTGCTGAGAATGATGGTTTCCAGATTCACCCATGTCCCTAAAAACAACATGAACTCATCGTTTTTTATGGCTGCATAGTATTCCATCGTGTACATGTGCCACATTTTCCTTGTCCAGTCTATCATCAATGGACATTTGGGTTAGTTTCAGGTCTTTGCTATTGTAAACATTGCCACAATAAACATACATGTGCATGTGCCTTCACAATAGAATGATTTAAAGTCCTTTTGATATATGCTCAGTAATGGGATTGCCGGGCCAAATGGAATTTCTATTTCTAGGTCCTTGAGAAATTGCCACACTGACTTCCACAATGGTTGAACTAATGTACACTCCCACCAAATGTGTAACAGTGTTCCTATTTCTCCACATCCTCTCCAGCATCTGTCTCCAGATTTTTTAATAATCACCATTCTAACTAGCATGAGATGGTACCTCAATGTGGTTTTGATTTGCATTTCTCTAATGACCAGTGATGATGAGCATTTTTTCATATGTTTGTTGGCCTCATATATGTCTGCTTTTGAAAAGTATCTGCTCATCGCCTTCACCCACTTTTGAATGGGTTTGTTTGTTTGTTTTCTTGTAAATCTGTTTTAATTCTTTGTAGATTCTGGATATTAGCCCTTTGTCAGATGGGTAGATTGCAAAATTTTTTTCCCATTCTGTTGGTTGCCGGTTCACTCTAATGTTTGTTTCTTTTGCAGTGCAGAAGCTATGGAGTTTAATTAGATCCCATTTGTCTATTTTGGCTTTTGTTAACATTTCTCTTATGTTTTGGTCATGAAGTCATTGCCTATGCCTATGTCCTGAATGGTTTTGCCTAGGTTTTCTTCTAGGGTTTTTATGGTGTTATGTCTTATGTCTAAGTCTTTAATCCATCCAGAGTTAATTTTAGTATAAGGTGGCAGGAAGGGGTCCAGTTTCTGCTTTCTGCACATGGTTAGTCAGTTTTCCCAACCTGCTTTATTAAACAGGGAAAAAGCTCCCCATTGCTTGTTTTTGTCAGGTTTGTCAAAAATCAGATGGTTGTAGAAGTGTGGCATTGCCTCCGTGGCTTCTGTTCCATTACATTGGTCTATATCTCTTGTTTTGGTATCAGTACCATGCTGATTTGATTACTATAGCCTTGTAGTATAGTTTGAAGTCAGGTAGTATCGGGTCTTCAGCTTTGTTCTTTTTGCTTAGAATTGATGTGGCTATGTGGGCTTTCTTTTGGTTCCATATGAAATTTAAGGTGATTTTTTCCAGTTCTGTGAAGAAGGTCATTGGTAGCTTGATGGGGATAGCATTGAATCTATAAATTACTTTGGACAGTATGGCCGTTTTCACAATATTGATTCTTTCTAATAGTGAGCATGGAATGTTTTTTCCATGTGTTTGTGTCCTCTCTTCTTTCCTTGAGCAGTAGTTTGTAGTTCTCCTTGAAGAGGTCCTTCACATCCTTTGTTAGCTGTATTCCTAGGTATTTTATTTTCTTTGTAGCAATTATGAATGGCAGTGCATCCTTGATTTGGCTCTCTTTATGTCTGTTATTGGTGTATAGGAATGCTTGTGATTTCTACACATTGATTTTGTTTCCTGACACTTTGATGAAGTTGCTTATCAGTTTCAAGAGATTTTGGCCTGAGATGATGGGGTCTTCAAATATACAATCATGTTGTCTGCAAATAGAGAAACTTTGACTTAGTCTTTTCCTAATTGAATACATTTTATTTCTTTTCCTTGCCTGATTGCTCTGGCTAGAACTTCCAATACTGTATTGAATAGGAGTGGTGAGAGAGGGCATTCTTGTCTAGTGCCAAAGGGAATGTCTAGATTTCAAAGGGAATGCTTCCAGGTTTTGCCCACTCAGTATGATATTGGCCGAGGGTTTGCAATCAATAGCTTTATTATTTTGAGATAAGTTCCATTGATACCTAGTTTATTGAGAGTTTTCAGCAAAAAGCGCTGTTGAATTTTGTTGAAGTATTTCTCTGCATCTATTGAGATAATCATGGTTTTTGTCCTTGGTTCTATTTATGTGGTGGATTATGTTTATAGACTTCTGTATGTCAAACCAGCCTTGCATCCCTGGGATGAAGCCTACTTGATCGTGATGCATAAGCTTTTTGATGAGCTGTTGCAATTGGTTTGCCAGTATTTTATTGAAGATTTTTGCATCTATGTTCATCATGGATATCGGCCTGAAGTTTTCTTTTTTTGTTGAGTCTCTGCGGGGTTTTGGTATCAGGATGATGTTGGTCTCATAAAATGATTTGGGAAGGATTCCCTCTTTTTGTATTGTTTGGAATAATTTCTGAAGGAGTGGTACCAGCTCCTCTTTGTATGTCTGGTAGATTTCAGCTGTGAACCTATCTGGACCTGGGCTTTTATTGGCTGGTAGGCTATAAATTGCTGCTTCAACTTTACCCCTTGTTATCGGTCCATTCAGGGTTTTGACTTCTTCCTGGTTTAGGCTTGGGAGGGTGCAAATGTCCAGAAATTTATCCATTTCTTCCAGGTTTACTGCTTTATGTGCATACAGTTGTTTGTAGTAACCTCTGATGGTAGTTTATATTTCTGTGGAATTTATGGTGATATCCCCTTTATTGTTTTTTATTGCATCTATTTGATGCTTCTCTCTTTTCTTTTTTTTAAATTAATGTGGCTAGTGGTCTGTCTATTTTGTTGACCTTTTCAAAAAATCAGCTCCTGGATTTGTTAATTTTTTGAAGGATTTTTTGTGTATCTATCTCCTTTAGTCCTGCTCTGATCTTACTTATTTTTTGTCTTCTGCTAGCTTTTGAGTTTTTTGGTCTTGCTTCTCTAGCTCTTTCAATTTTAATGATAGGGTGTCAATTTTAGATCTTTCCTTGCTTCTCATGTGGACATTTATTGCTATAAATTTTCCTCTAGACACAGCTTTAAATGAGTCCTAGAGAGAGCAGAGGGTGATTGATCACCACATTTCCAAATGAGTTTTTACTGCCAACAAATGAGGAGATTCCCAGACGAAAAAGTACCATTAGTCTCCAGCATGGCTGTTTCAGCTGATGCAGCAGGTCTCCACACAAAACATCACACAAATCTGGGTGGCCATTTTAACTGGCACCTGGAACAACTGGGAGACAGTGTCGCCCAATCTACCAAACAAAAGGGGGCTGAAATAGGGAGCTAGGTGATCTGGCTCAGCAGGTCCCACCCCCACAAAGACCAGCCATCTGAAATGCTCAGTATTGAGAGTGTCATTGCAAGCACTGCTGGACCTGGCATGGTCCACCTCTGTGGGGGAAAGAGCATCCACCATTCCCGAGGCAGTCCACCACTACACAGGCAGTCTGCCATTACAGAGGCAGTCCATCATTTCCGAGGCAGTCTGCCATTACAGTGACAGTCCGCCATTACTGAGGCAGACTGCCATTACCAAGGCAGTTCTAACTATACCTCTATAAACAAAATTGCAAGCAAGTTCACACAGCAGCTGGGCAGAGCCCATGGCAGCTCAGCAATGCCTCTGCTGGCAGACTGTGACTAGGCTACCCCCTTGCTGGGCAGGGTATCTCTGAAAAAAGGCAGCAGCACATCAGGAACTTATAAATAAAGCCCCACCTTCCCAGGACAGAAACACCTAGAAAAAAAAGGTGGTTATGTGTTCTGCTGCCACAGACTTAAATGTACCTGCACAGCAGCTCTGAAAAGAACAATGGAGCTCACAGCTCAGCACTTGAGTTCCTATAAGGGACAGTCTATGTACTTAAACATCTCCCCTACCCCCATATATCCGAAGAGACACCTCATAAAGGAGGGCTCAGGCTGACATCTGGCAGATATCCTTTTGGGACAAAGATAACAGAAAAAGAAACTGGCAGCAACCCTTACTGTTCTGCAGCCACTGCAGGTGATCCCCAGATAAGCAGGGTCTAGAGTGGACCTCCAACAGTCCTACAGCAGACAGGCCTGACTGTTAGAAGGAAAACTAAAAAACAGAAAGAAATAACTTCATCATCAACAAAAGGGATGTCCACTCAGAGACCCCATTCAAAAGTCACCAACTACAAAGACCATAGGTAGATATATCCACAAAGATGAGAAGAAACTAGTGCAAAAAGGATGAAAAAAATACAAAACCAGAGTGCCTCTCATCCTCCTAGGGATCACAACTCCTCACCAACAAGGGAACAAGGCTGGATGGAGAATGAGTCTGATGAATTGATAGAAACAGGCTTAATAACAAACTTCTCTGAGCTAAAAGAACATGTTCTTTTCAAAATAAGCACCTTGAAAAATGGTTTGACAAAATGCTAGCAAGAATAAACAGCTTAGAGAAGAATATAAATGAACTGATGGAGCTGAAAAACACAACACAAGAACTTCACAAAGCATACAAAGTTTCAATAGCCAAATCAACTAAGCTGAAGAAAGGATATCAGAGATTGAATATCAACTCAATGAAATAAACTGAGAAGGCAAGATTAGAGAAAAAAAAGTGAAAAGAAATGAACAAAGCCTCTAAGAAATATGGGATTATGTGAAAAGACCGAATCCATGTTTGATAGGTGTACCTGAATGTGACAGAGAATGAATCCAAGCTGGAAAATACTCTTCAGGACATTATCCAGGAGAACTTCCCCAACCTAGCAAGGCTGGTCACCATTCAAGTCCAGGAAATACAGAGAACACGACAAAGATATTCCTCAAGAAGAGCAACCCCAAGGTACATAACTTTCAGATTTACCAGGGTTGAAATTAAGGAAAAAATGCTAAGGGCAGCAAGAGTGAAAGGTTGGGTTACCCACAAAAGGAAGCCCATCATACACACAGCAGATCTCTCAGCAGAAACCCTACAAGCCAGAAGAGAGTCAGGGCCAATATTCAACATCCTTAAAGAAAAGAACTTTCAACCTAGGATTTCATATCCAGCCAAACTAAGTTTCATAAGTGAGGAGAAATAAAATCCTTTACGAACGAGCAATTGCTCAGAGATTTAATCACCACCAGGCCTGTCTTACAAGAGCTCCTGAAAGAGGCACTAAAAACGGAAAGGAACAACAGTACCAGCCACTCCAAAAACGTACCAAATGGTAAACAGCATTGACACAATGAAGAGACTGCATCAACTAATGGGCAAAACAACCAGCTAGCATCCAAATGGTAGGATCACATTCACACATAACAATATTAACCTTAAATGTAAATGGGCTAAATGCCCTGATCAAAAGACACAGACTGGCAAATTGAATAAAAAGTCAAAAACCATCAGTGTTCTGTATCCAGGAAACCCCTCTCACATGCAAGGGCACACATAGGCTCAAAATAAAGGGATGGTGGAAGATTTACCAAGCAAATGGAGAACAGAAAAAGCAGAAGTTGCAATCCTAGTCTCTGATAAAATAGACATTAAACCAACAAAGATCAAAAGAGACAAAGAAGGACATTACATAATGGTAAAAGGATCAATGCAACAAGAAGAGCTAATGATCCTAAGTATATATGCACCCAATACGGGAACACCCAGATACATAAAGCAAGTTCTTAACCACCTACAAAGAAACTTAGACTCCCACACAATAATAGTGGGAGGCTTTAACACTCCACTGTCAACATTAGACAGATCAACGAGACAGAAAATTAACAAGGATATCCAGGACTTGAACTCACATCTGGACCAAGCAAACCTAATTGACATTTACAGAATTCTTCACCCCAAATCCACATATTATACATTCTTCTTAACACCATATCACACCTACTCTAAAACTGACCACATAATTGGAAGAAATCAATCCTTGGCAAATGCAAAATAATAATCCTTAAGAATGATTTTTAAAGAATTATTCCATTATTATTATTATTATTATTATTATTATAAGTTCTGGGGTACATGTGCAGATCATGCAGGATTGTTACATAGGTATTCACATGCCATGAACGTTTGCTGCATCCATCCCCCTGTCATCTACATTAGGTATTTCTCCTAATGTTATCCCTCCCTAATCCTTTTTTTTTCCTGTCTTCTATTTTCTCTTATGACCCATAAAGACAAATGCTATTAAAGTGTAGGGCCTTTTGAATTGTCATGGAAGTAATCTTACCTTTTCCTGGTTTTAAATTTATTCTTCTTCCTATTAAGAAAACTAACAACTTCTAATATTTGCCACTTTTTTAAAGCTTGTATAATAATACAGTATTCTAATTCTTGTTTTGTAAAGTATTTACTTGACTTAAAAATCACATTTGATTTTTATTCCCTATGTCTTAAATTCTCTTGAGCTAGTGAACCAATTTTGACAAAAGGACTTTGATAATTACTTATGTGGAAAATAATCTTTAACTTGGGAGAATATTTTAATATCACTAGGAATATGGAGAATGAACATTATATATTCATTTAGTCAGCAATGCAAGCACTCTAAAGTTTTAGAATTTTAGGCTAAAGGTGGAGTATGACATTCTTGGGCTGAAAACTTCCAAATAATATAGAAATGTTCATGAGATATTTCCAAGTCACAATGTTTCTTGAAAGTTCTCAAATAATCTTACCGCATGAAGAGGGGGTGACAACCACTTCATTAATTTCCTAACGGATAACTTCTAAAAGATTCTAAAGGCAGGTTGAGAAAAACTTTTTATTTAAGATTTCATAATCGTAAAGCTTTAGAGGTATTTCATCCTGACCAACTCCTCCAATACTGATTTATGGATTTATAAATTACAATTCGAGGTATCTCAGGAATCCACACTCAGAGGATACACAACCTAGGTGTGACTTTGACAGAAGGCGGGAGTTCTGCCTATGCTCTACCTGGAAAAACTGTAAACATTTCGTGTTATAGAGACATTTTGCAGCCAATTGTATCTGATTTCTGTCACCTGTCTGACTCTTGTATTTCCTTTAAGAACCCTTGCAATATGTGATCAAACTTCACTACCCTGGAGTCTTAAATCTCTTCCTATAAAAAAGCGTGGATTATATGTTTGAAAAGCACAGAGTCAACCAGGAAAAGCACTGGGTATGGCCCAACCCTGTCTGCAGAAGAATATATAGTATGTTAACAGAAGTACATGACACAGGAAAAAGAGACAGTGGAAGTCTCTAGCAGAAAACAGAAATCTATGTCTTATCTTTCTTCTCATTCTACTTTGAAAGTCCTTCAGTTACCTACATTTAACAAAATAAAAAGTTGATTACCAATTAATTCTATTCAGTCTGCATTATTAATATTAGACCACAAGAAATTGCATTAATATTCAAATATTTGAAAACTGTTTCTTATTGTTAAAACACTTAAATTAATCAGGACACAAGCCTTGGCCATCCCATAGTAGGTTATAATTTCTAGATAAACTATATAGTTTATTTCTTTTGCATTTATTTGTTTTATTTTTAGAACTCGTCTCTATAAAATGTAGTGACAGAAAAAAATATATATTTTAAAATAAAATGTTTTCAATTTTTGCCTGTAAATCAGAGAACAGAGAGATTACAGACACATACAAGGTAATGAAGATAATAATTTGATTATTATAAATAATATCAAGATAATTTCAAGTGATATTAATGACTCTGTATGGATAATTGCAAAACAAAAGTAACATTTGTAAGGTGATGCTCTTTCTAAAATCTTTGTAAAGTGAAATACAAAGTACCTTTCATATAGCCATATAACATTTAAGGACATTTTACAATCATTTACTTTAAGAAATTTTCAAATGCATAAGTTTTAGAAATAAAATTATTTGGTAAAGGACAAATTTACTATTTACAATCTCTTTCAATGCTGTTATCTTTTGATTTTTCTGTATCATCTGCTCCAAATTTAGAGTTTTTTTTCCTAATTACATATAGTTATTTTCATTTCATACACAGTCATTAAAATAAGTATAAGGTATTTAAAGGGATGGTGTTATTCACTATCTGATACAATTTTATATTCAACATAATATTCCTTGCAGATCTTCACATAGCAACATACATAGAGCTCTTTGATTCATATTAACAAGGGAAAAGTCTTATAGATGCAGATATACCAGAGCTAATCAATCTGCATTTGGTCAACATGTAAGGTTTTTAAAATTTTTAGGTTGGAGTTGCTTAAAAATAAATATTTTTATCCATTTACCTTAACCAATACTTGAAAATAAAGACAATTTAGTTATTGCCAAATTACTACATAATTTTCATTAATTGGCTGGCCCACAGAATACTCAACAGTGCATAATGTTCTCCATGTACTAATCAAAACTTGAAGTTTTTGGCCAGGTATGGTAGCTCATGCCTGTAATTCAAGCACCCTGGGAGGCTGAGGCGGGCGGATCACTTGAGGTCAGGAGTTCAAGACTGTCCTGGCCAACATTGTAAAATCCCATCTGCCCCTGAAAAATACAAAGAATTAACCAGGTGTGGTGATGTACCCTGTAGTCTCAGCTACTTTGTAGGCTGAGGCAGGAGAATCGCTTGAACTCAGGAGGCAGAGGTTGCAATGAGCCGAGATCACACCACTGCACTCCAGTCTGGGTGACAGAGAGAGACTCTATTTCAAAAACAAATAAAGAAGCAAACAAACAGATAAAACTTAAAGTTTTCATTTATAAAAGATAACTTTAAAATATTTTCCAAATATATGCATGGAAAAAAATACGCTTTTTAAAACATTACTACATATAGTTATTGAAAATTTATTATTTTTAAATTATTTTTTCTGTGAATTGTTCACATACTTTGAGCATTGAAAAAAAATTTTAATCAAATTTCTGTTTTTATATTAAGGAGATTTTTTGTTAGTATCATTAGTACTTTCCACCTTGTCTATTTTGTCTTAATTTGTAGCACTATTCCGACATTACATTCATCTATTCATTTTAATTGTTTCTGAGTCAAAATAATCGATCTTATAACCGTTTCACTGAATAATCTGAATTTGACTGGCACATTAAGAAACAGCTATGTAACAGCTATAGAATTCCCCAGCACTAGTTCACTCTGTACCCTTTTGATACCTATGCTTTCTAGAATAAATCCCAGAAACATCTGCATTAGTTTGCTAAGGCTTCTATTTCAAAATAACAAAGACCAGATAGCTTAAACAAAAATTTATTTTCTCACGGTTTAAGGGGCTAAGAAGTTCGATATCATGGTGTAGGCAGGGTTATTTCTCCTGAGACTTCTCTCCTTGGCTTGTAGATGGTCACATTCTCATTGGATCTTCATGTAGTCTTTCTTCCGTGAGTGAGCATCTCACTATAAGATTGTTGGAACAAAATTCAACCCTTAAAAAAATCCACACTATATATAATTAGAAGTTTTTTAGCCTGCACACCTGCCTTTGTTCACAAGCAGTAGAGGCTATCCCCTTGCAAGGTTCTCTTTTGTTGTACCTGAGTATCCATTCTCCCATTCACCGGTGATAAAATCCGTAACTGTTTGCTGGTACATGGCACTGCAGACTAAAGAGGCTATCGCCTTAGACTCTGTACACGTATCAAGATGTGACTATATGACTATTTTATTTTTGCTTGATGGGCTGCAACATTAACTGTACAACTTTGGGAAAATGGCCAAAAGGGTGAAAGTAGGTTATTAATTTTCTCTTTTCTCTTTCCAGCTACCACATATTCAATTGTGAAATATGGCTTCAATAGAGCCACCTATAGGAAAAGTTATAAATGACATTTCTGTGTTGAGGATGGTAGAATAAAAGCATAGGTAAACCTTGGGGTTCTGCTAGGCATGCTGTTGCTATAGTAGTTTGCATTTAGAAACTAGAGAATTATCCCTCAGTATCCATGGGGGTTTGATCACAGGAGCCACCTGCAGATACAAAAATCTGCAGGTGTTCTATTTCCTTATATAAAATGGCGTTGTATTTGCATCTAACATATGCATATTCTCCTGTACACTTCAAATTATCTCTAGATGACTTGTAATACCTAAACATAATATAAATGCTGTGTAAATTGTTATACTGCATTAAGAAACGACAAGAAAAAAGCCGTATATGTTCAGTGCAACCTCAATCCATTTTTTTTCCAAAATTTTGATCATCGGTTGGTTAAATCCATCAATGCAGAAACCATGGATATGGAGGGCTGCCTGTACTTTTGTTGTCTTTAAACCACTATTAGCTTAGTCTTTCCATCACATGTGGTCTAATCCAATCTTAATAGTATAATACACCCTTCTCTTCCCTTTAGTTGTACTTGCTAATAGGCTCACCATTTCCTGTAAAGACACCCTCTTAATCTCTGATCCTTCACTGGCTTTTTCTTCCATGCAGACTGTAACTAACTCAAGATTTTACATTCCCTAGGAGGAACAGAAACAAGTCCCGAGGTGTTTCAGGCAGTTTCTTCCTATCTCAGAATACTGCATTCCCAGCATATTCTAGATATTGTTGAGAACTACAAGCAAGAACAAGGGGATGACTGGGTGGGTCCAAGACCACCTGGAGAATTATCCTGTGATTGTTCTTTGTAATACTGTGTTTTCCCATCCAAGAACATTATGCTGATTATTTGGGTTTTTTAAATGGCTTAGAGGAAAATTTTAAATGTTTCACACAGCATGTGTATAATTTTACCAATTTTATTCCTAGATGCTATATTTTTATTTACACTGTTATACAATATGCATTATTTCTTATTTGCTATTTTATCATATGTAAATACTTTGATTATTTTATTTCAACGTTTATTGAATTTTGTTTGAACTTGTAGCCTAGCAAAAGCAGCATTTCATATATATTAAAAGTGTGTTTCTTATTATTAGAGGCAGAGTTTCATTTGTTTAAAATTAGACTAATTGTATTATTCAAAATATTTAATGTTTACATATGTGTCTATGTTTTAACTTGATTTGTTTTTTAACTTGTTTATATTTTTACTTGACCATGTGTTCATAAAAATAGGTAAAATTTACTAAAAAATTATTTGTTTATATATCTCCTTACAATTCCTGAAAAGATGCTTATATTTCCATTATTTAGTGCATAAACTATAGAACACAATAACTCTTTAGTGGCTAGGTTCTTTCTTTCTAGTTTGAGCTGTCCCAAAAGACCTTCTCTTAGAAGCATCTAAGTTATATTATTTAGCTAACATCAAAGCTTTTTTTTCTTTATAATTTGTGCCTGTTTTATTTATATTGATTGGAAAGACAAATACATTTAGTTGAAAATTTTTTTAACATTTTATGTAAATTTCTTTATATCTGGCTTTATGGTTTACCATTTAATGTTATGTGCATTAATGTTTTTCTCTGTGTTATATGGGTATCTAACTTTTAGTAAATTTTAAAATTTGTACATTATGTCCATAATTGCACTTCACATATATATATATATATTTTTGATTCATCAATTAATATTGGATCAGTTGACTTTTGTTACAAGTAATATAAAAGCTAAATTTGCAATTTTCCTATTACAAGTTAGATTTAATTTTGCTTTTATGTTAATCTTTCTGATATTAATTGTATGATAATAAATATTTTAAATCAAAGAAAAACCTTAAAACAAATTCTTAAAGTTACTAATGGTATTCATTGTGTAGTAAATCCCTACAAAGAAGGTAAGAAAATTTGTATTAACAAAGATTCTTTGCTTGACCAAATTTCATTATGTTCCTGAACTTTCTCTTAGGCTCATTTGTGTAACTTTTAATCTTTTAATAAAATTCAGTTTCAGCAAAAATGTTGTTAATTTTGCAAGAAATTCACCCTCAATCACACTTGACTCCTGATTTACCTTTTCACCTTCCGCCATGCCCTAGGTGACAGCTGATGATGCTGGCCTATCTTCAGCAAGAATTCTGCTAGGGAGGTTTGGTCAGAATCCTTGATGTTTTCTCTTAATAACTTTCCCTTCATTGACCTTCACCCTGCTTTTTGACTATAAATTCTCACTTGCCCATGCAGTATTTTGAGCTGAGTCCAACTTCTCTCCTCCAGCTACATAATCTCACTGCCCTGTACCTGCACCTATATTGATTGCTCTGAATAAAGTCTGGCTTATTGTGCTCTATCAAGTATCATTTAATATGTTTTTTTTTTTTTTTTAAAACCAATGGCGCTTACTTCACATCTACCAACCTCTCCAACTTCTGCCTACTTTTCCTCTTGCTCTCACTCTCACACTTATTCATTTTCAATACTATATTACTTTTATTGTTGGTGATGATGATATTTATGTATACAAACTTGTCTCAAAAATATTAACCTTGGTATCTATATTAAAGCATCCAAAGCACATTCACTGGTACCATGGATCCTGAGTTTTTGAGTATATGATTCCAATGCATATAGACCTGTAATGTGTTGAAAGTAGCAATTCAGTTTAAGAAGACTATTCATCAGTACAGAAATTATAGTCAAATCTCTTATACAAATCTAATAAAAACAAATTTATCTATTGATATGCGAGTTGTAAAAGTCAAATATCTATGAAAACATTTGCTGTATGTTTAGTTGAAAATCTCTGACATTCTATCACTTCAAATGTTGTCAACTTAGAAGTGTCTTCTAAAATCTTCCGAATACAGAACAGGTGATCAGATAAACACCTGAAAGGCAGCTGTATTTTCAGAAACAAAAAAGAACATTCTCAGTTAACCATGCACAATGTGGTATATAATAGAAAGCAATAACGTTGATATATTTATTACTTGCGAAATCTTTTGTCAGATTTTACTGCATAGAATTATAAAATCCATTAAAACAGGTGGTATTCAAGAGAGTTGCAGAATGAATGCTGGGAATTTACTTTTTATTCTTTGCTTCTTGTACTGGTCTCTTCTGTTATTTTAGTTCAACAGCAACAAACTAGGGAATCTCCAGTTCAGATTTTAAGAGAACTAAATGGAAATAATCAATGAAATAAAAATGATAGAAAAAAATAGAATTTATTTCTAATTCCTTGAATCTGTTTCTTTGAATAGTAGCTACACTTTCCTAAAGAGTTTGTCAGTCTCCTCTCATTCCAAGCTACTGTACCCATACCCATCCTATTTTAAACTCTTTATTTTAACTCTTCACTACTTTTTCATGCTTCTATGAGTTTGTAGCCATGGTAATGGGACTGATATGAACTCCATAACATTCAACTGAGCATGGATGAATCATCAAATCATAAATCTCTCCTCCTTCACCCCACGTGTGAGGCAGAATAATGGCCTCTCCAAAATATCTACATAATAATTTCCCAACCTGTGAATATGTTACCTTGAATGGCAATAGAGGGTTTTCATATGAGATTAATTGAATTATCTTAAGATGGGACAATTATCTTGCATCATTCAGGCCAGCTAAATTTAATCACATGAATTCTTAAAAACTAAAGACCCTTTCCTGGCTGTGGTGAGAAGAGTATATGACTACAGAAACATGGTTATAGAGACAGAAGATTTCTATAGGAGGAAAATGGAGAAAGGGCTAGGTGAATCAAATAAAATAGGCAGTTGCTAAACGTTAGAAAAGGCAGGAAAAAAATTGGATTTTCTTTTGAAGACCCCAGAAAAGAAAGCAGCCTTGCCAACATATTGATTTTAGCCCAGTGAGATCCTTGTCAAACTCCTAATATGTAAAACTGTAAAAGAATACATTTGTGTTGTTTTAGGTGACTAAACTTGTAATTAGTTACAGTAGCAAAAGGAAGAATACTTAGAAAAAGTAATCACTCAGTTCTCATCAAATTCAGTGTTAGGAGTAGGCTCATGGTTTGTTTCAGCTCTTTTCGATGTTCTACTCTTTCCCCTGAATCATATGTATTACCTTTGCATGTCCAAAACCAGACGTAGTAAGAGGAAGTCAACAAAAGTTGAATGAAACAATCAATCATCAAATTAATGAGAATAAAATTGACTTTTATAGCTTCAAACCTTAACAGAGGTTATTCATTAGAGTTGTCAAATTCTTCCTCAATAAATGTCATCACAATTATTACCTCATTACCTCATTTAACTATGACAGACAATAAAAGTATCTATCAGGATTACCCAAAGATGCTGATGTATTATTGAATCAGACCATGTGGTGATGGTGGTCAGAGAGAAGTGGTGGTGGCAGGTAAATCTTTAGTTAGAAAAAGATGATTTCCAGAATTGCTAATATGCCTTCCAGCTGTTAATAAATTATTTAGATTAAATGCAACAGCAGAAATACGGTCACAAATTAAAACACACCCACCCACCCCATTTGATTTGGTAGAAATAAAAAAGAAATAGATATCAGGAAATACCTATCAGAGGATATCCAATCTCAAATCTGTCAATCTGTCACAATTTATTTTAATGCCCCTGCTACAATCTCTTAAATTCCCTATATGTTTGTTTTCTCATTTATATCATTTAAGAAGTTTTCATTGGAAAGAATTTTTGGCTCTCCTTTTGTTACTTTAAATTATAAGCTCTCATTTTGTCATTATTACAAAAGTTAAATTTGATAGAAATAAAAAAAAAAAAAGGAAAAGTCTTTCAGGTATCAACACTCATGCAAAAGGGCATTTTCTTTGTCAATACAAGCCTAGCAGCCAATTTTCACCTGCATTGTCACATTCCTTGTAAATTCTGTATCCCTTGCCCCTGGATTAACGAACAAGTATAATCTTAGTCCACATGTAATTTTGTATCCTTAGTAAATAATCTTACTTTTTACAAACCTGACTTTTCTCTCCTTAAATATTCCAGTACATATTTTTCTCACTCTGGCATGTTAATGGGGTAGGGCCTTGTCAGGAGACTCACACACCATACTAGTTTTAGAACAAATGTATTGAGTTAAAAAAATCAGAATTTTTATTTACATTTTACTGATTTAGTGACTTAGTGAAAATTCTGATATTTTATAGCATAGTTTCACTCATCCTAAAATATGCAATGTTTAGTCCTTAATTTAATCTATTTTATAGAGTTAGATACTTTTAATTATAGTGTGCCTACATTTTATTTACTGAATTAAATTGTTTAAACTTCCAATAAGTGATACTATTGTGATTATCTTATTTTTGATGTAGTTCAGTTCGTTATTGCTAATAGAAATTATATGTTGATGCTGTATGCAGCAGAAGCTGATAAGGTTTCTAATAAGTTTCTACACTTTCTTAGTATTTTTCTATATAATCATATCATCTACTAATCATTACAGGTTATTTATTTTCTTAAAATACTTATACTTCTTATTTCACTTTATATTGTTGTAGATGTTACCTGTTCTTCTACAGTAATAATAAAATGTGACAAGAATACTAGGCTTGATTATTTTTTCTCTTTTTAATATGTTTGATGTAGATTTTTCAATCATCTTAAAAAAATTTAGGGAATCTTTTTCTGCTTCTAAGTTGCTAAACATTACCTCTTATTTCCTTTTTATTAATATGTGTCTGAGTGCATGTGTTTTTTTTTGGGGGGGGGCTAATTTCTGAACTAGAACAGGAGGAAATTTTATTTTTTCTGCAAATATTAAAACAATCTTCCAAATTTTAAAAAATTATACTTTATGTTTGGGGGCACATGTGCAGATCATGCAGGATTTTACATAAATATATGCCAGCTGTGGTGGTTTACTGCATCCATCCCCCCATCATCTACATTAGGTATTTTTCCTAATGCTATCCCTCTCCAATCTCCCACCCCTTGCTATCCCTCCCCTAGTTCTCCCACCGGCTAACAGGTCCCAGTTTGTGATGTTCCCTTCCCTGTGTCCATGTGTTCTCATTGTTCAACAACAACTTTGCATGAGAACATGTGGTGTTTGGTTTTATGTTCTTGTGTCAGTTTGCTGAGAATGCAAAGGCCATGAACTCATCCTTTTTTATGGCTGCATATGCTCCACATTTCCCTTATCCAGTCTATCATTTATGGGCATTTGGGTTAGTTCCAGGTCTTTGCTATTGTAACAGAGCCGCAATGAACATACATTTACATGTGTCTTTATAATAGAATGATTTATAATCTTTTGGGTATATACTCAGTAATGGGATTGCTGAGTCAAACGGTATTTCTATTTCTAGAAACTTGAGAAATTATTGCCACACTATCTTCCACAGTGGTTGAACTAATTTACACTCCCACCAACAATGTAAAAGTGTTTCTATTTTTCCACATCCTCTGGAGCATCTGTTGTCTACAGATTACTCATTTTTTAAGTTAAATTTCATTGACATATTATCTAATATTGTATTGCTCTTTCTTTGAACAATTTTGATTCTGATCTATGCATTATTAGAAATGTGTATGTACTGGAATACTATTGGCTAATAATTTATTTCATTTTTCAAGTATATTTTCATAAGTAAAATGGCCTTTTTAGTTTCCTTTCCTAAAAATGAATTAAATTCTTTCTAGAGATTATTTGGGTCTTTTACTGTTTTCCCCAATGGTAAGATCTTGCAAAACAGTATCACAATTTGGATGCTGCCACTGATACAATTAAGACAGAATATTTTTTCTTAAGAATGTTATAAAATAGAATCATATAATACTGTATTGTTTAATTCTTGCATTGCTATAAAGGACTATCTGAAACTGAGTGATTCATAAAGAAGAGAGATTTACTTGGCTCATGGTTCTGCAGGCTGTGCAGGAAGCATAGCTGGGGAAGACTCAGGAAGCTTACAATCATAACAAAAGGTGAAGGGGAAGCAGACTTATCCTGCATGGCTGGAGCAGGAGAAAGACAGTGAAGAGGAAGGTGCTGCATATTTTTACACCATATCTCATGGAACTCACTATCATAAGAACAGCAAGGGGGATATTGGGTCACATGAGCCAATCACCTCCCACCAAGCCCCTCTTCCAATACTGGGGATTACAATTTGATATGTGGTTTGGGTAAGGACACAGAGCCAAACCATATCACATATGTAACCTTTTATGACTGACTTTGGCATCATTCTCTGAAGAAATGAATATATCAATAATTTGCTGTAGATCTTCTTTTTGTTACTGAGCACTGTTCCATTATAAGAATGTATTAAGTTTAAGAATATCTGAATTCATTCCAGTTTTTGGCTATTATCAGTAAGGCTGCTATTTATGTTTTATATAAGTTTTTGTGTGAACTTAAATTTTTCTTATGTTAAAATAAATGTTCTCGGAAGTGCAATTGCTGGATCATATGTTAGTTTTATGCTAAATTTTTGACTCACCATTTTACACTTCTACTAACACTCTAATTACTTGATTTTTCTGTATTCTTGCCACGATGTGGTATTCAATCTATTTCTTATTTGGACTTTAAGATAGTTGTATAGAGATGAGTATGTGTAGTTTCACTTGTATTCCCCTAGTGCGTAATAATTTTGAACACTGTTCATGGACTTATTTATCATCTATATCCTTTTTGATAAAATGCTTTGTTGCACATTTTGCCAGTTAAGTAATCAGAGGTTTTTACTGGTGTGTAATCAAAGTTCTTTAAAAAGTCTAGATATTAATATTTTAAATATGTGGTTTGTAAATATTTTCTCCAAATCTATAGCTTGTAATTTCAACCTCTTAACAGGGCCTTTTGCAGCACTAACTTTTCTTTTCTTTTTATTTTTTCTAAATTTTGATGAAGTACCATACACAGCTATTTTTATTTCATAGGATTGTATTTGTTGTTAAGTCAAACAAGTCTTTGCTTACCCTTAATCCTAAATCTCAAACATTTTCTTTTGTATTTTATTTTTGTTGTTAGTATTTTATAGTTTTATGTTTTCATTAAAATCTATGATCTATTTGGAAGCGGTTCTTGTGTAAGTCGTAAGACATTGTGAGTATGTCTATTTGATGGTTTTCTACTCTGTTCCATTGTTTTATTTACCTGTGTCTCATCAATACCATACAGTCTTGATAATTCTATCCACAAAATGGGCCTTGAAATCAAATAAACTAATTCCTCTAACTTTATTTCTCTTTACTAACATTTTAAAAATTTTATTTTTATTCTTGATCCTTTGTTTTTCTATATACTTTTAAAATAGTCGCATCCATAAGTACAATAAATCTTGCTATTATTCAGATAGAATTTCATCAAACTCATATAACAATAGGTGAAGAATTGATACTTGACCATTTTGAATTTTCCAATGATCAACATTCTGTGTCTCTACATTTATTTATATACCTTTGATTAATTTCATTGGTGTTTTGTTTTACGAAGCATAAGAGTCCTCTATACATATTTGTTAGATTACAATAAATACACGCCTTTTGAGCAATTAAAATTTTTTAATTAAAATTTGGTGTCCACATTTATTTTTACATACTCAAATACAACTGATAAATGTATACTTATTACATATTTTGCCAGTTAAGTAACCCCAGTTATTAGTTTTAGGATTTAGAATATTATTTTTGTTGGTTCCTTGAGATTTTCTATGTACACAATCATGTTATGTACAAACAAGGAGAGTTGTAGGCAGATGGCAGTTAAATTGTTATGATAGTTTCTGATTCAGAAAAATTTGGAAGTTTTTGCCATATTTTTATAACTAAAACTTTATGTTTAAGTGTTAAGTAAGAGTTTTCATAGTAAGCATCATTGCCTTGTAAGAATGAAAGCATCTGGTCACTTATTAAATGTGATATTAACTGCTGTTTTTCTTATAATTTTTTGTTATTCTTTCATCAGCAAGTGTTTACTCTTTATCAATTTTTTTTTTTTTTTTTTTTTTTTTTTTTTTTTTTTTTTTTTTTTTTTACTGTCTTGCTCTGTCACCCAGGCTGGAGTGCGGTGGCACTATCTCAGTTCACTGCAGCCTCTGACTCCTGGGTTCAACAAGCAATTCTCTTGCCCCAGCCCCCTTAGTAGCTAGGACTACAGGCACAAACCACCATGCCCGGCTAATTTTTGTATTTTTAGAAGGAGCAGGGTTTCATCATGTTGGCCAGGCTGGTCTTTAACTCCTGACCTCAAATGATCCACCCGCTTTGGCCTCCCAAAGTGCTGGGATTACAGGCATGTGTTACAGCGCCTGGCTTCAAATGCTTTGTTCTGCATTACTTTATATAATTTTTCATTTTTAGCCTCTTCAAATCATGCAGTATACTGATTGTTTCTTAAATATGAATTAGCTTTTTATCCCTGGAATAAATCTTTATTTTTTATAGTGTATAGCCTTATATATTACTGACTACCATTTCTTAATATTTGATAAGGATTGCATGTCTATATTCATAAGAAATATTAGGTCATGCTTTTCTTCTCTTACTATATGTGATTCTAATATCATGGTAATACTAGCTTCATTTAACAAATAGAGAAGAGTTCCTTGTTTTTTGCTCTCTGGAAGAGATTGTGTAGACTTGACTCTAAATCTTTTAAAAACATTTGCAGTTACCACGGTGGCCCACATGCACATAAGGCCTACTTGTAGTTTAATGCTTTGCCTGTCACCTCCTTAAAATTATTAATGAATTTGGAACAAAAATCTCTAGATACTAATTTTCACCCTGGCCTCCACAGTCCTGCCTGTGATGCAAAAACATAATTACTGCTAAAAATTGACACTTAATTAATATAGGAAAGACACTTATAAGAGAAATGGATAACATTTCTTAACTGGCATTGATTTGCAGTGAATGACACATTTGATAAATATTTGAGGGTGTTTATTAACTTCATGTTTATTACATATCCATAAAACTATAGAGCTTTTTGTCTTTTGTTATTGACTGTAAGAAAACTACATCAATGATACTAGATATTTTAATTTGCATACTTAATTATGCATGGATTATAAAATAAATGCTAAGAATAAATAGTAGATTGAATACACAATAATGTATGCACCTTTTCATTATAATAAAATTTAATTATAAGTTTGAATTATTGATTTCTTGCTTGGGTAAACTAATTCCTCCATTACCAGTAGTAATGCAAACATTTCATAATTAGAGGATAGAACTAGGTAATGGAGATGTGTCTCATCAAATAATTACACTGCTCAGTTTGATGGATCTCAAATGATGATGGACAAAACGATATCAGTTATAATAATATATTTGCTTTTGCTTAATTTTTTCATAAAAACATATAAATAGTCTAACTTCCATTGTGTGAACAATTTTCTTTTTATGTATTTAGCTGATTAATACAGAAATAAACTCATTATGGCAATTAGCATCAATTTTAAACCAGAAGCCTTATAAGTTTACTTTAAAATTATTTAATTTTGATTCATTTACATTGAATATGCTACTTATTACAGCTTTACTGACTACTGAAGAGCTATGCTTTATTTAATTCAGAAGTTTTATTTAGGCAGTTGACCAGTAACTAACTCAATTTAGAGAATTCTTTAACATACTTCTTATGTTTTTAAACTGTCTCAATGTCATAAAGAAGCCCTATTTGAAAATACGTAGTACTGAGTTTCAATGTAAAGGTCAAATCACCTACTACCAAGTATGCTTTTCATTGACAAATGTTAGTATAAAAGGAGGCAGTCGCTCATCAAACAACAGTTTTAGTTTTCATCTACTTAGATGTGCAAACAACAGGCAAAAATATCTGACTAGAATAATATTAAGATTTCCAATAACAGACAGGATATTTGTACACTTTTGAAATTTTGTTTGAATTTTGAATGGCTTTTACATCCAAATCTTCTAATGCTTGACTTTACCAAAATTTGAGATTCACAACTATAGAAGTTTAAAATTAAATATGATAAGTTAATTTTAGCAACAAAAAAGAATCAGAAAAATTACCTGAAATTTTTAAAAAGTAACAATTATGGTATGTTTATATTTGAGTTGGTTCAATTTATCTGTTCTTTTCCAGTAAGAAATAACAATTGAAACATACATGTTTTCTGCTGTAGTTTACACAATATTATGTAATATAAATAACTCTTTTCCTAGAGTAATTAATAGGCAAGACAATACATATTTTAATTCTAAATTTTATTTTTCAAAATACTTATGTTACCACTTGCTTATCCAAAATAATGATTACAGTAGTAATAATAATAAAATACATTTACTTTTTGATATGCTGGTAACTATGCTATATATTGTGAGCATAGGGCATCATATGACTCTAAAATCACCGTGTGTTACTATTTTCCCCATTTTACACTTTAAGTGCCTATAATGTATTAAATATATTTCTATAAAGTTAAATATATTAAACAATTACTAATATTACTCAACTCTTATGTAGCTGGAAACCACACATTAACATAAAAGACAGGCTATTAGTTATTTCATTTGTTTGTATTTAGTGGAATCTTTCTTCTGAAGGCATTCTATAATCTGTAAAAGATATGTTCTCTCTAACATATTTTACCTTAATTATCATGTAACTCTTAAAATAACAGCACATATACTTTAAGTAAAATATTCACTCTAGCCTACTTGTGATGGATATGCTTTTCAATGTGCTGTTGGTTTCAGTTTGCCAGCATTATATTGATGATTTTTGCATCAATATTCATCATGGATATTGGCCTGAAATTTTCTCTTTTAGCTGCGTCTCTGCCAGGTTTTTGTATCAGGATGATGTTGGTCTTGTAAAATGAGTTAGGGAGGATTTCTTCTTCTTGTATTGTTTGGAATAGTTTCAGAAGGAATAGTACCAGCTCCTCTTTCTACCTCTGGTAGAATTTGGCTGTGAACCCATCTGGTCCTGGAGTTTTTTTTTTTTTTTTTTTTGGTTGGTAGGTTGTTAATTGCTGCCTCAACTTCAGATCTTGTTATTGGTCTATTCAGGAATTCAACTTCTTCCTGGTTTAGTCTTGGGAGAATGTGAGGTTCGAGGAATTTATCCATTTCTTCTAGATTTACTGTTTTATTTGCATAGAGTTGTTTGTAGTAATCTCTGATGGTAATTTATATTTCTGTGGGATTGGTGGTGATATCCCCTTTATCATTTTTATTACACCTATTTGAATCTTCTGTCTTTTATTTTTTATCAGTCTGGCTAGCTCTCTGTTTATTTTGTTGATCTTTTCAAAAAAAACAGCTCCTGGATTTGTTGATTTTTCTGAAGGGATTTTTGTGTCTCTACATCCTTCAGTTCTGAACTGATCTTAATTATTTCTTGTCTTCTGCCAGCTTTTAAATTTGTTTGATCTTGCTCCTCTAGTTTTTTAAATTGTGACGTTAGGGTGTCAACTTGAGATAATTCCTCACTTCTCATTTGGGCATTTAGTACTATAAATTTCCCTCTAGACACTGCTTTGGTTCAACATAAATCTATAAATGTAATCCATCACATAAACAGTACCGAAGGCAAAAACCACATGATAATCTCAATAGATGCAGAGAAGCCCTTCGACAATATTCAATGGCCCTTTATGATAAAAACCCTCAATAAACTAGGCATTGATGGAATGTATCTCAAAATAATAATAGCTATTTATGACAAACCCACAGCCAATATCATACTGAATGCACGAAAACTGGAAGCATTCCCTTTGAAAATTGGCACAAGACAAGGATGCCCTCTCTCACCACTCCTATTCTACATAATATTGGAAGTTCTGGCTAGGGCCATCAGGCAAGAGAAAGAAATAAAGGTATTTGAAGAGGAAGACAAGACATCAAATTGTGCCTGTTTGCAGATGACATGATTGTATATTTAGAAAACCATGTTGTCTCAGCCCAAAATCTTATTAAGCTGATGAGCAAATTCAGCAAAGTCTCAGGATACAAAATCAATGTGCAAAAATCACAAGCATTCTTATACACTAATAATAGACAGCAAGCCAAATCATGAGTGAATTCCTATTCACAATTGCCACAAAGAGAATAAAATATCTAGAAATACAACTAACAAAGGATGGGAAGGGCCTCTTCAAGGGAAACTACAAACTACTGCTGCAGGAAATAAGAGAGGACACTAACAGATGGAAAAGCATCCTATGCTCATGACTAAAAATAATCAATATGGTGAAAATGGCCATGCTGCCCAAAGTAATTTATAGATTCAATGCTATCCCCATCATGCTACCATTGATCTTCTTCACAGGACTGGAAAAGACCACCTTAAATGTCATATGGAACCAAAAAAGAACCTGCATCACCAAGACAATCCTAAGAAAAAAACAAAACAAACAAACAAACAAACAAAAAATCAAGCTGGAGGAATCACACCACTTGACTTCAAATTCTAATACAAGGCTACAGTAATATAAATAGCATGGTACTGTTATGAAAACAGATATAGACCAATGGAACAGAACAGAGGCCTCAGAAGAAATGCCACACATCTACAACCATCTGATCTTTGACAAATCTGACAAAAAAAAAAAAGCAATGGGGAAAGGATTCCATATTTAATAAACGGTGTTGGGAAAACTGGTTAGCCATGTGCAGAAAGCTGAAGCTGGATTCCTTCCTTACACCTTGTACAAACATTAACTCAACATAAATTAAAGATTTAAATGTAAGGTTTAACACCATAAAAACCCTAGAAGCAAACCTAGGCAATACCATTCAGTACATAGATATGGGCATGGTCTTCATGACAAATCACAAAAACCAATGGCAACAAAAGCCAAAATAGACAAATGGGATCTACTTAAACTTAAGAGCTTCTGCACAGCAAAAGAAACTATCAATAGAGTGAACTGGCAACCAACAGAATGGGAAAAATTTTTTGCAATTTACACATCGACAAAGGGCTACTATACAGAACCTATGGAAAACTGAAACAAATTTACAAGAAAAAAACAAACAATCCATCAAAAAGTGGGCAAAGGATATGAACAGACACTTTTCAAAAGTCATTTATGCAGCCAACAAACATGAAAAACAGCTCATCATCATTGGTCATTAGAGAAATGCAAATCAAAATCACATTGAGATATCATCTCATACCTGTTAGAATGGCGATCATTAAAAAATCAGGAGACGAGATGCTGGAGAGGATGTGGAGAAATAGGAATACTTTTACACTGTTGGTGGGAGTGTAAATTAATTCAACCATTGTGGAAGACAGTGGGGAGATTCCTCAAGGATCTAGAAATAGAAATACCAAATGTTATTGACCCAGCAATAACATTATTGGTTATACACCCAAAGGATTACAAATTGCTCTATTATAAAGACACATGCACCAGTATGCTTACTGAGACACTGGTCACAATAGCTGAGACTTGCAACCAACCCAAATTCCCATCAGTGATAGACTGGATAAAGAAAACGTGGCACATATACACCATGGACTACTATACAGACATAAAAAAGGATGAGCTCATGTCCTTTCCAGGGACATGGATGAAACTGGAAACCATCATTCTCAGCGAACTGACACAAGAATAGAAAATTGAACACTGCGTATTCTCATTCATAAGTGAGTGTTGAGCAATGAAAACACTTGGACACAGGGAGGGGAACATCGCACACTGGGGCCTGAGTGGTGCAGCCCTAGGAAAGGAATACCAGGGAGCTGGGGGACTGTGGAGGGAGGAAGAGCATTCAGAGAAATACCTAATGTAGATGATGGGGTGATGGATAGAGCAAACCACCACCGTGTCATGTGTATACTTATGTAACAAACCTGCATGATCTGCACATGTACCCCAGAACTTAAATATAATAACAATAAAAAAATTCACTCTATCCAAACAATATCATTTCTGATGAGATCATTTGAAAAACATAGATATAGCCAGTCTATAAAGAAATAGCTAATCTATATCTAAAGATATAAAGATAAAATGTTTCTGAATAGCTAAAGAGATATATATTATAATATTACTTTGATGTCTGGGTATGGAGCATGCCTATTTTATTTTGTTTTGTTTTTTCAATTATAATTTTTAAAATATTTTTTCATAGAACATTTTATAATGTAAAGCAAGTTTGTTTTACTGAGAGTTGAATATTTACAGGTACATATCGATATATATGCCTTTTTCCTTGATATGGTTATTCTTTTCAAAAAATAATCATTATTTTCTCCGACATTATGATACAGCTGTAGTTATTACTCAGAACCTAACATGGAAACAATGGCAGTAAGCCAGGGGTGCAAGAGGAAATTTACAAAATCTTAATCTTTGCATATCGTTTGGCTCCCATTTCATTTTCCTTTGAACAGAAATTAACTTTTACCCACCCAATACACACAGAAAGTATATAATTCAACAATTTTCCTTGCTGTGCCTTAGTAGACATCAGCAATGCATTTGAGAGCCACAGAAAACATTGATTAGAATTGAACTGGAGTTTATTTAACACACAGAAAAAATCCATATAAGACGATGTAACTCAAAAACTAAAATGTACTAATAAAAAGAGGTAGGAAAGTCCACCAATACCTTAAGGGAGTATAAAATTAATATAATAGAATAGTAATGAATATACAAAGCACATAATAGAATACACATAAAACAACACAAAAAATAAATAAAGCAACAAATAAGAACCGTAAACATGGCTAAACCTTATAGAGAGTTTAGAAAACTTTCCAGGCTATTTCATCAAAATACAGCCTTGTAAAACCAACTCAGTCAGACCAATAATGATATTCTTGTTAGATACAAAAAAAAAAAAAAAAAAAAAAAAAAAAAAAAAACAAATAGGGTGGAAATAACGAATTTTTGCCTAGAAACAATTTCTAAGCTATTTCTATTTATATGAACATAATGAACACTGACAAACCACTGTGTGTATTACGTTGTAGTCAATTTAGAGAAAGTTATAGTTCTATTAAAAAATTGGTAGAGTGAAGAAATCCTGTTTTATCCTATAATAAATCCCAAGAGATTAACACAGAGCCTGACACACAAAAATCCTTATAAATATTTCTTTAGTACAAATTTAGGATAAATCCAAGATGTCAAATATGACACCATAGCTCTCCTATAGAAGGTGTGCTTTCTGTGGAAATTCTTCTCAGTCATACTATAATTTACACAGTAATATAGATGTTACTTGTTGATATTTAAGACTTAACTGATGGCAGAGCATGGTGGCTTCGTCTGTAATCCCAGAACTTTGGGAGACTGAGGTGGGCAGATTGTGTGAGGTCAGGAATTTGAGACCAGCCTAGGTGACACAGTGAAACCCTCCATCCCATAAAAATATAAAAATTCACTAGGTGTTACAGTGCATGCCTGTAGTCCTAGCCACTCAAGAGGCGGAAGCATGAGAATTGCTTGAGCCTGTGATGTGGGGGTTGCAGTGAGCCAAGATCTCTCCACTTCACTCTAGCCTGGGCAACAGAGCGAGACTCTGTCTCAAAACAAAAAAACACACCAAAAAAAAAATTTGTAGCTTTTTTTTTGCCTCTAGAAAGTGAAATAAACAAAAATAACTTAGACATTCAGAATTGATTATATTTACATTAATGAATGAGTTTGGAAAGGAAAGTAGGAATATAATTCAGTAGCCTGTGTGAAGTCAAGCAAAAGAAGAATTGATTTTTTTCTTTCACAATTTTTGTAGTGCATAGAATGAAATGTAGTATCTAGTTACCAATAACTTTAATTTTTCATAAAAACATTCATTGAGTGAAAATGTAACACTAAAACAAACAAACAAAAACAAGTAAAAACACCAGAATTTTAGAACAGGAAGGAAGTGATCATAAATGTCTTGTCTAACAGTTTCAAAGAAAAGAGCACACATGATTTGCTTTATTTTGATGCATACAAGTGATTTCTCTTTCTTTGATGAAATATATGTATTTAACTCAATTTAAAGGAGCTAAAAGATTTATTACTAAAATCTATAAAACATTCATGAAAGAAAGTGAAAAAGACACAAATAAATGGAAGGATATGTTCATAATGGGAAAAAACGATATTATCAAAATGTTCATACTCTAAGTGACCTATAGGTTAAATGTAATCCTTACCAAATTCATAATGATGAATTTATTTTACAGAAATAGAAAACAAATCTAAAGTTCATGTGAAATCAGAAAAAATCCCAAGTAGTCATAGAAAGCTCAAGGAAGAAGAACAAAGCAGAAAGTATCGTACTTCTTAATTTCAACATATATTACAAAGATACAGCAATCAAAATAGTATAGTATTGGCATAAAAACACACATTGACTAATGGAATAGAATAGAGAGTCTAGAAATAAACCTATTAATTTACTGTAAAGATACATTCAACAATGTGGGACAAGAATATATAATAGAGCAATTATAGTCTCTTCAGTTAACTATGTTAAGAAAACAAAATATCAACATACAATTGAATACAATTGAATTACTCTTAAAAACTATGCAAAAAAAATCACCAAAAATGGATTAAACACATAAATATAAGGCTTGGAAATGTAAAACTCCTGGAGGAAAACACTGAAAAAAAAATTACTTTTGGTGTTGGCAATGATTAATCAGGAAAGTGGAAAGATAACCTATAGAATGAGATAAAATACTCACAAATTATATATCTGAAAAAGACTAATATCTAAAATACATAAATAAATGATACAACTCAACAGAAAAAATTAAAAACTAAACATGGAATGTGGACAAAGAGCTCGAACAGACATTTCTCCAAAGACATGCTGGCAGCCAGCTAATACATTAAAAGTTGTTCAACATCAGTTATCTTCAAGGTAATGCAAATCAAAACTACACCGAGGGATCATTTAACACCCATTAGGATGTCTATTAACAAAAAGACAAAATATAACGGGTATTGGTAGATATGTGCAGAAAAGAGAATCATTTTATATTGTTGCTGGGAATGTAAATTGATAGAACAACTATAAAAAACAATCAAGGCTTCTCAATAAATTAAAGTTGGAACAAGTATATGGTCCAAAATACTGATTGGTTTATACTCAAAATAATGGACATTAAGATGTCAGAGATACCTGCGCTCCAATATGTATCACAGGATTATTTACAATAGCATAAAAGGAAACTTGCTATATGCCCATTAACAAAATTGGATAAAGAAAAATGCTATATACATACATAAAATAGTATTCAGCCTTAAAAAGAAATCCTGCCATTTGCTACTATGTTGATGAATTTGCAGGACATTATTCTAAGTGAAAAAGCCAGAAACAGAAGAACAAAAACTATGTGATACTACTTATGTTAGATATCAAAAATAGTCAAACTCTTAGGAGCAGTGAGAATACTAGTTGTCAGGAGCTCAAAGAAGGAGGAATTAGGGAGGTATTTTCAATGGGTACATAGTTTTAGTTAATCAACATAATAAATCCTATACATCGTAGCATGTATAGTTAACTATATTGTATTGTAGCATTCCCCATGCTTTTTGGAATGAGGAAATTGTTTCATGGAAGACATTTTCTCATTGATAGTGGGTGTGCAGGGGTTGGTTTGGGGATGAAACTCTTCCACCTCAGATCATCAGGCATTAGGTTCTCATAGGAAGCCACAACCTACATTCCTTGTTTGCATAGTTTACGATAGAGTTCACGCCCCTATGAGAATCTAATGCCTCTGATGATCTGACAGGAGGCAGAGCTCAGAGAGTAATGGGAGCATTGGGAGAGGCTGTAAATACAGGTAAAGCTTCTCTCACCTCCAGCTATGTAACCAGGTTCCTAACAGGCCATGGACCAGCACTTATCTGTGGCCCAGGGGTTGGGGGATCGTGCTGTATTGTATGTTTAAAACACTGTTTAGATTGCAGTACTTTTGTTAAATGTTCCTATCCAAAAATAAATAAATAAATAAACAAGAACAAAAAACAGAGAGGTATCATTTTGTGGTGATGATCATGTTTATGGCATAGTTTATGGATGGCTTCATGAGTCTGTTTATCTTTAAATTTATCAAGATGGGTACATTAAATATATACAGGTTTTTATATGTCACTTATAAACAACAACCAGTTGTTATATGCAACAACCAGTACCAATAATCTCATTTAGGAAATTTCATGTATTTGACAATATCAGTTAAACACACAAACAGAAATTCTTGTCAGGAAAGAGGTGAGAAAAAATTCAACTGACAACTGTTTAATAAAGTTTTGCTGCATGCATTTTGGTTCATCACTTTTATTTGAAAAATGCACAGTTCATGCTATGGTATTTGAGATTTTTGTTAGAATAATGTGAAATATGAAAATGTGCATATGAAAGAAATTATCACATTTCTTCCTGAGAATAAAATTTAAATAGAGTAGTTTAGCAACTGGATTAAATGTGATTAGGTAGCTAGAAAATGTACATTTTTTAAAAAGTGTTGCCTGAAATATATGATTACTAGAATATGAGTTCAGAACATATATTGCTATTAATTATGGTAGTGGATTCTTTTCAAAATCATTAAAAGAGTTCATAGCTGATTTTTATTTACATATCTGTGAAAATATTAATGAAAGTAAATAAATATATACAATTTGAATGTAAATTATTATCTTTCAACAAAGTTTACCCAGTTTTAGATCTTTATATATATTATAGTTATGTAGTAAAGTTTTACCTTGATTCAATATAAGAACAGTTGAGTATGTCTACTATTTACATGGATGAATAATCAGACATTTTGCCTTTAGAAGTAGTTCCTGCTACTGTAGTTGGTGTTCAAATACATTATTAATATTTGAGGTATTATATGTGCATGGGTTATCCTTAAATGGCAATCTTGATAGTAAAAGTTACTTCTTTAGTCCCCCAATTCTGCTGTGTGAGAGTAGTCTTCAGAGAAATCTTTTTTCAGAAATAATTATTCTAGGCATTAATTGTAGGATAACAATTTTTGGTGATTCTCTCTTAATCCATTGATGCCAGGAATCTCTCTTCAACTTGACCTTAAACTGATTCTCATATTACCAAGGAAGCACATCCCAGTCAAAACCACTATGTTACCTGATTGATTATAACAACTAGTCAGTGGGAAATAAGATTGTCATAAAATCTTCATATTTTCAGCTCCTTTTTAACTCCTCTTTATTCTCTCTGACTTAACAAAATTCTTACCTTTTTCTTTGACTCTTCTTTTTTTACAAATACTAATAAATTTATCTTTGTGTAGCCATTATGCAATCTCTATTAGAAAAAATCTATATTTTTCTATTTAAAAATTATATTTACATGCCATAAATCAATTTAATTCAATTCAGCAAATATTGGGTGTGCATTCTTACTTAATTGTTATATTTCCAGAGAACTTGGCCATATACTCCAGACAACAAATAGTGTTTCTACATATTTTAATTTGAGTCAATTTCAGAAAGGAATTCAACTAGGATATAATATTTACTATATACCTCTTAAGCACTAGTAACTATTTATATGATTTTTATGTGGAATCTCAATTAAACTTCATAGCAACCATTTGGAGTGTTACAGTATTTACAGAAAATAGAAAATATAATCAGTAACTGCATCTAAGCTCATGAATTTTCCAGTGAAACATCTATTTAATAAGTGATAATAAGAAAGTTGTTTTATATAACTGACTATAAATTCCAAATATTTTCACAAATCATAAAAAAGAAATTTCTGTCCATGACAGTCACTCATACCTGAGAGGAAAATGACTCATTGTAACAATGTTTGAGTTTGTTTCAAAAAATTTGTTTCTTCACCAAGCTAACACCCTAGTCAATAAATAGCTCCCCACAGACTTACTAACAATGGCAGAAATGTCCACACATTTATCTGACATTTACTTTCAGATTGAGAGCCCATCTGGATCTTTCTAAATGATGTACCAACTGAGAGACTATAGACAGATCCATTTAACAGAGAGCTGGGATTAGAGTCATTTGCAATTGTTTTTTCGTTACATATAGAAGCAACCTTTAAAAAAAGGAAACACTTTTATTTTCAACTCTATGGTGAAAGAAAGGGAATGAGGGAGCTGGCAGTGAATTTTCATGAGGCAAAGGCTTCTTTTATTCTCCAGTGAAAATCTAATGAGAGAATCACTTTCTCTGCAGTACAGTGAACTGGAGGTCATCATCAATTCTGTTTACTCCTGTTGCAAGTGACTCCAGTACTTGTAAATAATTCATGATTCTATGTGATAAATAACATTTTATGTAAAAGAAAACCATGCCTGGGTTTACTAAGTGTTTCTTTAATCTTTTGAAATATATCAACTAAAATAGCTTCCACCTTTGTATACAATCTTAGCATAATCTCATAAGAATTGCTTTCCAGATCTTTGATATGAAAAACATGGGATGCCTTACTATTAAAATATGGAAAATCTTGTTGCATAAAGGCAAATTGGCGTAAAATCTGGCTTATCATTTTCAAGATTTTTGAAGAAGCAGCAGTATAATGTGTGTGGTAAATTTATCTGAATAACGGGAATACATAAAGGGCTCATAAACAAGTAGATTACAGACTCAATTTTATAAAATAGAAATTGAGGTAAAAGCAAAACCCTATAGTTCCCCAAAACATTTTTTAATCATTCAAAGCAAGAAATTTTAAAAAAATGAATATTTTTTTTAAATACAACAAAATAAAACATATATTTAAAAAATTTTAAATGTATGAAGTAAAATATTCTGCTATAAAATATCTACTTTTTTTACATAAACATTACTAGTGAAATCATAATAAGGATAACCTAAACATTTTTCTAATTTAAAAAAAAATTGGAAAATCCTTCTAAATATATTGTAGAAATCATTTTTCTTTTGAGCAATGATTATACTAGTTTCAATTAAAGTAAGTAAAGTTCATCATGAGTCAGAGTTATCTAGGAAAAAATAATTTGAAGATTTACCTTAACTGCAAATGAATTAATTACCTCTTATTACATGAGACATTTTATAATTTAGGTGCGTAAATGTATACATATCTCAGTTTGTTTGAATAGGTGCTTATCAAGAAACGATGCTACTTGTATGTTTTCACGTTTTTGTAGCATCAGGGCTTTCAAAGAAAAGAAAACTGGCAACCTGCATTAAGGAACATTGGGTGGCAATTGTTCCTTTGAAGTTAGAAGTTTTGTGTTTTCCCAGATCCATTTGGTCACATTCTAATGGTGATAGGCCCAGAATCCTTTGTTCTCTTTGTTTTCACCCCTGGACCTAAATGATCACATCAGAGTTGTAAAGGTCACTCTCCTTCTCTCCTGACAGATACTGTGTAAGCAGTTCCTACCTAAGCTCCAAAATTCATAATTTCAAGGTTTTTTTTTCCTGTAGTACAGAACTCTTCCTATATCCTCTCTCATGTAGTCAGATAGAATCTGCCCTTCTCATGCTGCCCTATGGGTGACTGTGGCTTAGAAAATCAAAAATGAGATGATCAGTGAGTAAAAAAAATATATGTCTCCTAATCTAGTGGTCTAGCTTTCCAGGTACATGTTATCTGTGTAAATAGTATAATTTACTATACTATTATGTGGATCCTTCCTACTTTCAAGTTCCTTCCCTACTTTATAAATTATTTTTTACAAGTTCAAATTAAATTTTTTTAAATAACAAAAACTGTCTGTAAGACAAAATAAATAATCCACATGAATATTTTAGGTTTTTTTAAATCTGTTTTTTTTTAATTATACTATTTTTTCTTCCCAAACTAGAATAATCAAACAGAACTGTTCATGCTTACCCTCATCTGCCAGACATCTTGAAGTAACCCAATAGTAAAACATAGTATTAAAATTACATTAGCTAATACAATTATTTTACTTATAAAACAAATATTATATTGTCTTTATCTCCAAAATAATCATTAGAGATTGGCCAAAAGTGAGGAAAAAATATCATATAAAATACACACAGTAAAAAAGAAAACACCACTGATATTTCTAATGATATATATATTTACCAGTCTTTTATTCATACTCCAAAAGTCAGTTATTTGTATATGCTATGTTATTCAAAACAGTTAACATTTTTTAGGCTTACAGTTAACTTATTTTTACTGAAGAATTTATGAATAATGACTTGAGTATTTTTCTTAAATATAAATATTTAAATCTAATGATATACAAACAAAAGAGCAGAAAATGATAAGTCAACTAAGAAATGTATCAAGAGTAGATTGGCTAAAATGATAGTGAAAATATCCCTCCAAAATAATTTCCAGGGCTGGGAGCGGTGGCTCACACCTGTAATCTCAGCACTTTGGGAGGCTCAGACAAATGGATCACTTGATGTCAAAAGTTCAATATCAGCCTGTCTAACGTGGTGAGCCCCCATCTCTACTAAAAAAAACACAAAAAGTTAGCCAGGCATGGTATTGCATGCCTGTAATCCCAGCTACTTGGGAGGCTGAGGCCAGAGAATAGCTTGAACCTGGGAGGCAGAAGTTGCAGTAAGCCAAGATCATACCATTGCACTCCAGCCTGGGCAATAAGAGCAAAACTCCATTTCAAAAAATATATATATATATCTAGAAAGTAAAGTTTTAATACAAAAAAAAAAACACAGAGATTATTTCTTATTTCTTATAAAATTAGGCTAGCATACCTTAACTTTGTTTACACAAATAGAATAACCACAAAGTTTTTAATATTCCCAATGTAAAGTTCACATCCTATATAAATTAAATAAGCATAGTCAGGTCTGTAAGCCAAGCATTAGTTGTCTTTATAGCTCTACATGCAGTTCTTATACATTGTTAAGTTTTAGAAGCAATGAAGACTGACTTCTGGCAGGACAGTGTGAGGAGCTCCTCTGACCTGCTCCTTAGTGAAACTGGTGAAAATTACCAATAAACTCATTCATTTGAATCATTTGAAGTGGTCATAAGATAAAATTGGACATGAAGATGCACCCGTTATAGAAAAACCTACAAAATATGGTGAAGATAAGTGAGATTTTGTGATATTTGAACCAAGGTAGCTTCTTCCCTTCTCCCTCTGAACTCAGCAAGGCCAATACTCCACTCCAGATCGCTGCAGCTAAGAACATAAGGATTTCTCTTCATCCAGCTCCCAGATGGAAGTTGTTCATACAAGAACAAGTAAAACTTTATCATTTGTCATCTTGTCCCAAGCTATCTATTGGTGAGGTTAACCCTTGGGTGAATGCAGTTGAGGTTGGGGTTTCCTTCTTCCACACAACCCCAACTTCTGGAAAAGAGGCAATATTTTGGATGCAGTGTTCTGAGAATACTGGGGCTCTAACAGAACTTTCTTGAGTTGTGAGAGGATGATTGTATACCAGAAAAAGCAAGCAGGGAGGACCGTAGGCTGATCACCCTCCTCCCCTTTCACAGCATTCAGTACCTACAGTGGAGCTTCCACTCAGAGAAAACCTTAATATTGTCTCCAACCTCAACTCTAGAGCCATAAATCAGAGATTTTGTCTGAGGAGAGTGTCGCCTAATAGAACAGATGATTTAATCTCTTTCCAAACTACTGACTGTATTTGCAGCAGAGCATGGAAAATTTTAAATGTAAACATACTCTAAAATTCAGTGGAGGCTGTGATGAAAACTAATTTGAAGAAAATTTGTATATCTAATAAAAATAAGTTCTAGACTGTGTTCCTGTTAGTTAGCATGGAGAACTGGGGAATAAGCTGAGAAAACACTTCAGGGGTCAGAAAATTTCAAATAGTAACTTCAGGAACTATTAAACATTTTCTCCAGAAATCTACAATTTGATTGAATTAGTTTATAGAGGTATTTATGCCTCAGGACATTACTGAAAACAACAACTGTCAAAAACAGCTTGTAATTAATTGCGTGGGACAGCTGGGTATGGTCAGGGAAAAAATGGAAGAGAGCCTTACATGACCACTGCATTGTAAGTTTAGTATCGCACACCCAAAGATGTGCCTTCATGAGAAACAGATTGACACTTTGTGTGAAGAGTAGTAAAAAATAATCCACCCAATCACTAAAGATGTAAACAAGCATATAACAAAAACAAGCCTCACAGGACAATATGCTATAATATGTTGTCAAAATCTAATTTAAAAAAAAAAAGAATTACAAGGCATTTAAAAATATTTTCCTGCAGCAGAAAAAAGGCAACAGAAACTGCTTGTGAAGGCAATCAAACCTCAGATTAAACAGAAAAAGATTTCAAAGTAGTCATTATAAATAAATATGCTCATTAACCTAAAGCAAAGCACAAAGAGGTGAAGAAATATATCGTGACAATGTTGCATACAATAGAAAACATCAATAAAAATACAACTTATTTTAAAAAGAGTAAATGGAAATTGTGTAGTTAAAAAAATACAATAACTGAAATATATAACATTTAGTAAAGGGGCATAACAATAGATTTGAACTTTAAACAGTAGAGACAAAACCACACACTTCATAATAAAAGTGCTGAAAGTCAAAGAAAAGAAAAAAAAAGCTGTTGAAAGTAGCAAGAGAAAATGGCATGTAACTTACGAGAAATCCCCAATATGGATAAAAACTGACATTTCAGAAAAATTAACAGAAGGCAGGAGGCAAACTATTTTAACATATTCAAAATACTCAATGAAAAAAAACAGCAAAAACTGTCAATCAAGTGTCCTATACTTATCAAAGCTCTCTTTCAAAAATGAAGGTGAAATAAACACATGAAATAGTAAAGAGAAACTGAGATATATTATTTCTTACTGATCTACATTAAAGACATATTTTACAAATTCTTCAGGTTGAAAGCAAATTCTGCAAGTGATAATGATAATTTATATAAACAAAGAATATTAATAAAGTTAATTATACAATTATAAAGGGCACTCTAAGTGCATATTTTATTCTTCACGTTCTTAACTAATTAAAAAACCATTGTATAAAATAATATGTGTAAAATGTATTGCATATAGATTTAGAATAGACATATAACATATAGACATGCAATATATGTGTTATATATTTGTCAATGACAGCACAGCAGTGGTTTGTAGGCAAAAAGCTGTATTGGGTTAAAAAAAAGATGACAAATGTTACAGTCGTAACAATAAGAATGTACTGTTGGGTTTGTAACACTAATTAAAGCATTATATGTAACAATAATACCATGTTAATGGGGAGAAAGTGATCTATAGTAGCAATGTTTACATATAATACTGAGTTAAGCTAGTATGAATCTGATATCCTAACAAGTTAAAGTGGATATGGTAAACACTATAGGGAACACAGAAATGCATACACACACACACGCGCGCGCACACACACACATACACCCCTGAAAAAATGGTGTAGAAAGCATTAATAAATTCAAAATGCAACTTTAAAACATATTCACTTAACACCAAATAAACCTGTAAAGTGAAATAGATGAAAAAAGACATGAAACATAGAATGCAAAATTTAAAATAGTAGACAGAAGACTAACTATGTCAGTAACCTTGTTACAGATAGATTAAATATTTCAATCAAATAAGAAAGATTTTAAGACCTAATTTTTACAAAGTGATACAACTATATGTTATATACAGGAGACTTATTTTAGATTAGAAAACATAAATAGATTGAAAGTAAAAGGATGGAAAAGATTTATCAGGCAAACAGCAACCACTGGAAAGCTGATGTGAATATGCTAACATCAGACAAAATAGACATTAAAATGGAAATGAGTTACTAGAAATAAAGAGTGTATTTTATAATAATAAATCAAACCATCAGAAAGGTATAACAGTTTTAAAAATATCTGCATCAAAACCCATAATTCCAAAATATATCAATTAAAGGCTGACAGAAATTAAGGTAAAAATAGATAATTTAACAATAATAGTGGGACACTTCTATATTCCACAGTAAATAATAGATGGTATATCATCAGAAATTTAACAATTAAATAGAAGATTTGGAACACTATAAACTAACCAGGCCTAGCAGATATTCATAGCACATTCCACCAACAACACAGAATATAGATTATTCTCAAATACAATTAAAGCATTATTCGAAGATACATCATATTCAATGCCATAAAACAAAACTGAATACATTTAAAATGATAGAAATAATAGAGAATATGTTCACCAACACAACAGCAGAAAATTAGAAATCAACAGGGAAAATTAGTATATATTTATAAATATGTAAATATTAAACGACACACACTCAAGTAGCCAACAAACCAATAACATTTAAAAGGGAAGTTATAATACACTGAGAAGCATATAAATGAAAACACAGTATTTACAGACTTCTGTGAAATTATTGTTTAGAAAGAAAATTATAGCTGTAAATATCTATATTAAGAAAAAGAAAACAATAACTTAATTTTCCAACTTATGACATCAACAGAAGAGCAATCTAAACCTAAGATACAAAGAATAAAGTAAATAATGATTGCTACATGATAGTAAAATAGAAGGTAAGTAAAGAATATAAAACAAAGAAAATCAGTGCAAACAAAAGCTGGTTCTTTGAAAAGATCAATAACATTGACAAAACTTTAAATTTATCAAGAAAGAAATGGAGAAGTGTGAAATAACTAGAATAAGAAATGAAAGAGGAGACATTACTATTGACATAACCAATTTTTTTTTTTAAGTAAGAAGATAAATTGTGAACAATTGTATGCCAAGAAACTGGATAAGTTAGATGTAATGGACAAATCTCTAAACAGCAAACTCTCAAATTTGACTCAAGAAGAAATACACCTATAAGAAGTGAACAGGCTGAATCCATATTCAAAAACCTATCCACAAGGAGAAGGCCATTCCTAGATGGCTTCACTAACCGAAGTCTCCCAAATATTTAAAGATAATTCATGAAAATGGTTTACAAATTATTCTCTTCCATTCACCTCCCAAAATAGAATACTTTTCAACTAATTTAATGAAGCCAATATGACCTTAAAATGAAATACGAACAAATCACCAACAAAAAAGAAAATCTTTAAACCAATATCATTATGAAGATATATGCAAAAATTCTGCATAAAGTGCTAGTAAACTGAGTCCAGAAATATATAAAAATAATTATATACTCCAACCATGTGGGGTTTACTCTAAAGATGGAAGTTGACTGACCTTCTAAAAACGAATTATCGAAATACAATTTATTAAAAGAATAAAAAATGAAAATCATGCTATCATCACAATAAATTCAGAATGAGCATTTGACAAAACCTAAGAACTTTCAATAAGAAAAACACTAAAAAATAACAATATAAAGGAACTTCTCTGGTCCCTAATGCTGATGAAGGGAATTACAAAAACTCCACAGCTAACATCATACTTAGTCGTAAAAGACAGAATGCTTCCCAATACAACCAGGAAAAAGACAAGGATGTCTATTCTTGCTGCTTTATTTAGCATTGTACTAGAGATTCTAGTTAGGCAAGAAAAAAAAAGAAATGTATATAAGAAACGACGGTCTCGATCTCTTGACCTAGTGATCCACCCGCCTCGAGACCATCCTGGTCAAAATGGTGAAACCCCGTCTCTACTAAAAATACAAAAAAATCAGCTGGGCATGGTGGCGCGTGCCTGTAATCCCAGCTACTCAGGAGGCTGAGGCAGGAGAATTGCCTGAACCCAGGAGGCGGAGGTTGCGGTGAGCCGAGATCGCGCCATTGCACTCCAGCCTGGGTAACAAGA
>NW_022436951.1:16597890-16604121 GCF_009761245.1 Sapajus apella
AAAAAAAAAAAAAAAAAAAAAAAAAGAAAGGACAAAGTGAAACTATATTAACAGGTCACGTGATTATGTCTATAAAACTCATATGTAATAGTTAAATAATTAAAACTTATAAATGAGTTTAGCATGGGTGTAGGATACAGTATCAATATCAAAAAATCAGTTACATTTCTATACTCTTGCAGTGAATATTTTTAAAATGTATTTTTACAAGTTTTAATTATAATAGCATCAAAAATTATATACCCAGGAATAAATTTAATAGATATATAAAGTGTATGCTCTAAAACTACAGAGCATTGTTTAAAGAAACTAAAGAAAATCTAGATAAATGAAAAAATACCCATGTTCATGGATCAGTAGGCCTAATATTGCTAACATGGCAATGCTCCTCAAACTTATCTGCAGATTTACTGCAATTTCTAGGAGAATCTTAGCTAACTTTTCTGTGGTAGTTGACAAGCTGGTTCATGTAGAATTGCAAGAGACCTAAAGAAACAAAAAAAGTTGAATACTTACATTAAACTGTATAAACAAATTAACTCAAAATGTATCCAACACCTAAATGTAAAAGCAAAAATTAAAAAATTCTTAGAATAAAACATAGGAGGACATCTTTTTGACCTTTGATTGGCAAAGGATTCTTAGATATGACACCAAAAGCAATAGCCACTCACACACACAAAAGTTGGTAAACTGGACTTAATCAAAATTAAAAACTTTTGTACTTCACAGGACATCATCAAGAAAGTGAAAAGTCAGCCCGGAGAATGGGAAAAATACTTACAAACACCTGTTTGAAAAGAAAATCATAATATGTGTATGTATACATATATATAATCATACAACTCAAAACTAAACACAATTAAAAAATAGGCAAAGGATCTGAATAGACATCTCTTCAAAAGACATATACAGGCTGTAAATAGGTGTAGCCATGTTCCAAAGAATGAAAGAAAACATTAATAGAAATTGCTGAGCTTACAGGAAGAGCAGATGTGAAAAGAAACAGCTTGCTGATACTCCGTCTGCTTATAAGGTAACAAAACTGGCTGATAACTATTAGAACTGTTATGAGCAACTGTGATCTGTGCTGAACAAACCTGTTGACATCACGGCCTAAATTTCCATTGCCTGTTTCATATTAACTCCCCCCAAATTTACAGATGCAACCCATGAATGAGCATGAAGAGACAATTGTGCATATCGAAGAACTTTACAGCGGGAAGAAAGTAAGAATTGATCCGGTCTTTTATCTCAAGGGCGGTGGGCATAGACTAAAACTTTTTTGTTTGGTTTGGTTTTGTTCTCAAAACCTAGTGCCATGGTATTGGCTTCCGTGTGCATCAGGCAGCAAGTCCTTTTCTCAACAACCTAAATACTCAAAAAGATTCCCAAGTCATTATTGATCAGGGAAGTGCAAATCAAACTCACAGTTTGATACTGCTTCATATTTATTAGGATTACTAGAATAAACAAGTAAGATAACAACAAGTGTTGGCAATAAGGTGGAAAAATGAAAACACTCCTATTCTGCTAAAAGGAATTTGAAAATAATACAGATGCTTTAGAAAACAGTTTAACTCTATATTTTAATATTATTAAGTATAGAGTTCCATTATAAACCATCAATTTTACTTCTGGATGTATACTTGAGAAAAGGCACATATTTACATATACAGAATCTTGCATGCAAATTTTATAACAGCATTATCCATAATAGCAAAAATGTGAAAATTCCTCACTTTGGTAACACATATACTAAAATTGTAATGATACAGGAAGATTAGTATAGCCTCTGTGCAAGGATGACAGGAAATTCATGGAGCATTCTATATTTTTATTGTACATTTAAAAATAACTAAAAGTATAATTGGATTGCTTGTAACACAAAGAATAAATGCTTGAGGAGATGGATACCCAATTTTTCATGATGCAAACATTATGCATTGTGTGCCTGTATCAAAGTATCTCATATACCCCATAATATATATATATATATCTACTATAAACCACTCATTTTTAATACAGAAATAAACACCGCTACTGTATATCCACAATTTTTTAAATTGGAAGCAAATCCAAATGCCTGTCAGTGGAGAAATAAACAAAATGTGATGTATACATTTAATGAAATAAAACTCAATCATAAAAAAGAATAAAGTACTGATACATTCTATAACATGGATGAACCTTGAAAACATTACACTAGGTGAAATAGTAATAGAGGTTTTACATACTATGTGATTCCATTCATATAAAAGTTTGGAATTGGGAAATCTTTATATAGGGAAAGTAGATTAATGCTTCGATCTAGGAAGAAGCGTTTTAAAGCGGGTGATCGCTAAATGTTACAGGGTTTTTTTTGTTTGGTTTTGAATGATGGGAATGTTTTGAAATTGATTATTGGAGTAATTTCACATATGTATGAATATACTGCCAACCACTGATGTGTACTTTAGATACACAAATTGTACAGCATATAAATTTCTGTATATGAAATTAAAATGTAAATATATATCTCAACAAAGCTGTTTAAAAATAGTGGAATAGGATCCTTATAGGATGAAAGAATCTGTATATGTGTGACTAGCTATACAACTCTCTTTCTATTACACACTTATATTTTTATTTATCTGTATTTCTATAAATATCTACACTTACATCTCTAGATACTCACCAATCTCTCTACATATGTGTCTGTGTCATTTTTTTAATTATCTATTTTAATTTTTAACTACAAATATTTTTTTCTCTATCTTTTTTAGCAATGAAACATTTTATTTTCAAGCTACATATTAATATTTATTTTTTCTTTTATGCTCTAAGCAATGCCTGGTTCTACATAAATTATGCTTTGTTTAATTAAAATTTATTAATTAGTACATTCTTAAATCTTTATTTTGAGCAATTATTTTCTACATTTAACCATTTAAATATCCTCATTGATTGAAAAAGTGTTTATATCTATATCTCTCCACAAAGGTATATAAATGTAGATAGATCTAGATATATTAATATTATTGAAAAAATTACTTATATGTAAAAGTTACCTCACTTAAAGTTGTTAAATACGCATGAAGTTGAGTTGTTCTTACTTTACAAAATTATCTTGATGAAGTAATAACTAGAATGCCAATTTGTTTACAATTTGCTTAATTACTATATTAAACAATACCATTACTTTGATGTTAGCATGAGTATTGCTAATTTTTACTGTCCATAAGTTTATATATTCAGGATTTCCTATTAGTTCCAAAGAAGAATCATTAGTACTTATTAAAGAACAATTCCTTGCTAATGAACAAAAACATTTTCTTGTACTCAGAAGCATAGATCTAGCAATGAGAGATAGTAGAAAAGATGAAAGATATGTGCAAAACTTCAAAAGTTTTTTCTTCCTTTAATTTAATGCTTTATTGCTGATCTTCAAAGAATTCTCCATATCTAATTAAAGAGTATTAGTGAAGGTATGTTAAAAATGGTGTAATTGGGAAAACATTTGAGTGAACCTTTGACATTTAAAAACATTCTAATTTAGGATAGGATTTTAGGAAATCTGAAATGTAGTCATGTTTTGACTCTACCTGCTAGAAAACAAGTGCTGGTTGTAATTTCTCCTCTGATGTATTCTTCAATTCCACTTTTTAATTGTAGGCTTGAGTACACTAGGACAAATGTGTGTAACAAAGCTTGTATCAGTCATTGGAACTAGAGAGTGGAGATTGCTTCACTGGTAGAATTGTGAACTATCGAAAAATAATCAAAGAAAAGAAGGTTTTCCTAAGCATGAGCTGCCAAAGATGCTCACTGATGTTTTATTCAGACAGAATAGCTTTCTAGCTTCCTTCAGAACTCACGTTTCAGAGTTGCTTCCACCTTCCAGCAGAGGAAAAGAAACTCATGAAGGTAACATTACCTGCCTAATGATTAAATCAAACATTTTTTTTTTATGACAAACTGAAGCACTTTTGTTTAAGAAATAGTACAGAAAAAATATTTTTCATCTTTCTTTTTAAAATTTTATCATTGGTAGAAAAAGAAAGTCAAATCAAAAGAAAGGGTTTATGTTGGCAACTTATTTCTCAAATAGGAAAAGTTATCTTGTCTAAGTAACTATGAATAAGAAATAGGGTGGAATCTCCACATTGATAAATTATAAGGGTAATTAAGGTTACAGAAGTCAATGCATATGTAAGCAAGAAAAACACCACATATCTTAGTCAGAAAACCTTTGATAAACATTTGATTTTCTGTAATTTTATACATTCAGATCTAAATTATAAAACCTCCCAATTTTCTATAGAAAAGTGGAAGTTGTATTTATTTTTATTTTATTTAAGGGAATAAATGGCAATACTATCTTCATTTTAGGTTTTAAAATGTGATGATTATGAGACTTTTACAGTCTTCTATTTTAATTCTCACCTACTCCTTATTTTTAAAGATCTCCTTTCTGAAAATGCCTAATATTCAGATTTGTCAACATCATATTTTAACCTGATTATTTCATTTAAATATTACCATGACATTATAATTTTTATTTTAAATGCTGCTTAAATATCTAAATTTAGTTATTTTAGATTTATGGATTATCTCTAATTCTGAATATTAAAACGTTGAAACAAATATATGTAGGTGAAACAAAAATAATAAAGTAAAATTTATGAAATTCTGAAGAGATTATATGTTGGATATTTTGTTTGTTCTACTGAATAATTTGTAGGGTTGATGATTATACTATATGTACTATAATCTGACTGAAAACATAGGTCTGTGTTTTACTGACGCAATTATAGTGAAGTACTGTGGTAAACACTATGACAGATTGTAACTTAACGTAATTTGTTCAAAACTACCAAAATTATATCAGTTTGAATAGTAATTTTAACATTAATTCTGAACCTAAACTGTATTAATATTATTTAAGTAAATATTAGATTAATCTTAAATATGTTGCATTATATTATTTATATTTATATCCTATTTTACTTGTTAGTTTTAGCTCTACTAATGAATTTCATGTCCTTCAATATCAATTCTATTTGAAAAGTTATAAACGTGTCAGTTTGAAATGAACCCTGCAATTCTTTTGCTTTCTACTCCCTTTATAGCTTTTTCCAGTTAATCATCCAGTCTAATTTTAGTTATTTGCAGGTTCTAGCTGTTCTATGCATCCCCTAGAACTATACTGTTTGTACCACATATCCACTTCTAATACTAGACATAATTATATCTTGATGTTAATTATCCATCACAAAGTAAAAAATATGTATTAAGCATATTTGTAAGATGAAGAAAGCAACTATTTTCATCCCTATTTTACAGATGAGGTAAAAGATTCAGAGATGTTAAATGACTTCAACTACTCACATACCGAGAAAATAGACGATGATTCCAGATTCTGAGTCTAAGGCTCTTTCTCTAACATGGAAGACACCAAGTAAAATAGGAAAGATTCAGAGTGATTATTTGAATAATTTATTTTTATAACTGACATTCTTTACATCACATAACTTTCCCAATAGAAGGTGATGAATTCATATCTTTGAACACAAATGAAGGGGAAAACAAGGCAAAACGGAATCAATATTTTTAAAATATACTTTTAAATGTAAGACTTTCATCCTTTAAAATCATTCAGCATATGGGAAGAAATCAATTTTGTACTCATTCAAAGTCAATAAACTGCCTTTTCTCTTTACTTTATTTGTATTCTTTGCTTTTACGATTTGTGTTATTTTTAAAGTATTTCTAACATAGTCATAAACAGTTTTAAAAATTACCAGCACGTAAAAAAAGTTTTCTGTGTTAATATCGTCTTCTAACTGCCCCTCCAATATTAAAGTGGCATGAGCCAGATAAAATTTTAGCGTGACTCCAAAAGAGATAAGTGCTATTTTTATTATGCTGTAAATAATTACTTAATATTATCCAATATCCAGTAAATAGAATTAAGTTCCAGTTGCCATCACACAAATATTGATTACAGTGTGTTTGAATCAACAACAAAACACATTCGGTTATTTTCGCCGGTTGGTTGATGAATGTCTGGAGTTTCTTTAGTCTAACATTTTCCCATTTTTGTTTCTTTCTCTGTGTCTTTTTCTTTCTTAACATTTTATTTAGCCTCTTTGTAATCTGTTTTACTCAAGAGACTTAAATATTCTGAGTTTAGATTTTGCTGGGTGATTTCCTGTGGTGCAGCTGCAAATTAAAAGTTATATCAAAGTG
>NW_022436951.1:16604131-16634172 GCF_009761245.1 Sapajus apella
GTGTGTGTGTGTGTGTGTGTGTGTGTGTGTGTGTGTGTGTGTGTGTGGTGAGCAGGAAAGACACATTATATGTTACTTCCATAACTGTCTGAAATATCAGGTCTTTTTACTTGTGTTTTACTTATTTTGAAATGTTAGATTATTTTTTTCATTCCTCAGGTCTGTGTTGAGGGCTTTTATACAAATATTGTGCTCCTTCTCACTGTATATAGTTCAGCTACAATTTCATATTTTTGATATTCATAACACTTAAAGTTAATTTTTCTAAACTTAAAGAGAAGTGAGAGATTAACATAGCTTTTCCAGCATGCTAGCTCTAAAATTTCCTCTTTCTTTCATTTCATTAATTGTTCTAAATTTATCAAAATGCATTTCACAAGAAACCAACCTGTGATAGGCAGCCGTTCTTAACTGTAACAGCTTAGGAGTAACCTCCAGCAGGGGTTTAATAAGAATTTTATTTCTGCTATTTAAGCCGTGTTCTTCCTGAGATCTGCCTTCTCTGCACTTGCGTTCTTCCCCCATTTCCATTCTGATTTTGTCTTTTGCACATTACTTTTCACAAACAAAGTACAAAAAAGCAAAATGTTACAGTGATCGTAGAGAAGATGGTGCAAATGAAAGGGGAGACTGATGAATCCTAGAACTACTGTCTCTGCAGAAGTGACTAGACTATATCAGATAAATGTTATAAAAATGAATGTGCTCTTCTATTTAAATATATTTCAAAGTATAAGTAGGGAAGAATTAAACATACAAGAAAAAACTAAAAGGCAATTACAATAATTAAACAGATATAAAATGACACAATTTGTATTCTAAAATAAAATATATTTGTACTAAAATTAAAAAATAAATTTGGCAAAAAAAAGCAAATTAAAAAATTGAAAACTGATTTAACAACATTACATAGACTGGCACACAGAGAATTAAAAACAGAAAATATTTTTAAAAGAAAATTATGAAATAGAGGCTAGAGGGGCGAGCAGAATCTGTACTGATTAGAATTCAAAAAGGAATAGTGAAAATAATAACTGCTTAATAAAGTCATCACTAAACTTTGTTCAGATGTAACAAATTAGATACATCTGTGAATAAAGCAAATATTGTAAATTCCAAACAGAGAGAGAAAGCAAGAAAGACGGAGAGAGACAGACAGAAGAAGAAGAAAGACCAAAAGGAAAGCCCGTATCAAGACAATTAGCAGTCGTATTCATTTTTCTAGGGCTGCCTTAAAAAAAGTATCTCAAACTACATGACTTAAATAGGTTAGTACGCCCTTGCACTCCAAACTTTGTGTGATATCTACTTCACAAGAACCCAATCTGTGATATGCGGAAGTTCTTAACCATAATAGCTTAGATTATAACCTCCAGCTGGTGTTTAATAAGAATTGTATTTCTGTTTAAATAGCTGGAAGCTACAATTTAAGCTGTTATGGTTAAGAACTGCCAAATATCACAGGTTATACTTTTGTGAAGTGGATATTGACATGAAGTTTAGAGTGCAAGAGTGTATTTCACCCATGAAAGGAAGAGGAAGCAGTTTGGGCAAAGAAAGAAATCAGACTGAAGTTGAGCTTGACAAATCCTCAGCCTACCCAGCAGGTAGCTCTGGAGCATGTCAGAGTTCTATCGTATCAGGAGAAATAGACATTTATATTTCTGCCCCACTCAGTTGCCGGTTGTGAGCTACTCTGGGAAGAGAATGACTTTAGACAAGGTGGCTCTTTGCAACTGAGCCAGAACCTGAAGAAGCTGGCAGACGGCTGGAGGCTGCCTGCTGATCATCCTACCCACATTTACATGGATGGCCAAGTCTTTCACTGAAGGAAATGTGGGAAGCACATCTCCTTATCTAGCACACTCCCTTCACAGAGCTGCAATTTTGAGTAAGCATTCAGTGCATCACTGCTATTTTGAACAATTTAACTGCATATAGATTTAAAATGTCTGCTTGGCAGATGGGTTGAGAAACAGCATAGAACAATATAAAGAAAGGAAAAACATTGCAATAGTTCAAATAAAATGCTTTAAAAGATTCTTATAAACAAGTAGAAAAGACCAACAACCTAGTGAAGAAAAAAAAAACAAACACTTTATTAAACTTAAATGAGGTGAAAATTTTTAGCCATCGTATAACATATAAAAGCACTCTTTCTATACCTTTGTAAATAAAGTGACTTTTACAAGTATATAAAGTACTTGTATAAGTCACTTTATTTACAAAGGTATAGAAAGAGTGCTTTTATGTGTTATTGAATTACTGGATACATGGTATAAAACATCCTTAGCAGACATTTGGCAATATCTTCCAACGAAAAATATATTTCATGTTTTTCATAGAATTTCTGCTTTGAAGCATTTATCCTAGAAACATATGCTTGTTTGCGCACAAAAGCATACAGACTGGAAATGCCAGAAACAATTGTCTATCAATAAGAATGAAGTTTAATGGTAGTATTTTCAAATAATTAAATATGACAAGGTAATTAAAAGAACGATGGATTTGTGTGCTAATAGGAAGTAAACTCAAAGGCTTAAAGTCATTTGAAAAGGAGTGCAAACCCTTTCCAGAGGAAGGTACTTAAGTATGTATTCATATACTGTTAAGTTAAAGACATGCATTTCTATAGATATACTGGTATATGTTAACAAAACAGCCACATACTCTGTGAAAATTATACTTTTTAAATGTTAAACTTATTTCTTAAGAAGAATTTCTTTTATTCTAATGATATAAAACTTTATCTTAATAAAATAAGAACACAATTTTTCTTTTTAAAAATTTATAGTTTTAAAATTTATTATTCCATTATTTTTACATTTGTACTATACGAATATTTTGCTGAATTCTGGATCTTAATGTGGTAGGTAGCTTCTGAGATGATTCAAAATCCTGACGTTCATGGTCTTGTGAAACATCCTCCTTGTGGGTTGGCTGGACTTACTACCTTGCTCATAAAAAAGAGAAAGAGAACATGGAAGAAGTGATTGGATGCCATTTTAAACAACCGTGACTTCCATTTTGTTCAGATTCTTTTTTTTTTTTTTTTTTTTTTTTTTTTCCGAGATGAAGTCTCACTCTGTCACCCAGGCTGGAGTGCAGTGGTGTGATTTCTGCTCACTGCAAACTGCACCTCCCACGTTCAAGCGATTCTCCTGCTTCAGCCTCCTGAGTTACTGGGCTAATTTTTGTACTTTTAGTAGAGACGGGGTTTCACCATGTTGGCCAGGCTGGTCTTGAACTCCTGACCTCAGGTGATCTGCCCACCTCGGCTTCCCAAAGTGCTGAGATTACAGACATGAACCACCGCACCCTGCCTATCTTGCTCAGATTCTGAAGCTGATTCTTTTTGTGTTACACCTACCAATGAACTATTGGAAATTTCCAGTTGATGGCCAGCAATAAACTGAAGTTCTCAGTACTACCGAGATGGCCATAAGGAACTGAATCCTTTCCATGGCCATCTGAGTAATTGTGTGGATATACTGAAAGTGTATCCTTCCTTAGTCAAGCCTTCACATGGATGGCAGAACCTTACCTTATTTGCAACTTTCTGAGTGTCTCTGAAGCAGAGAACCTAGCTAGGTTGTGCTCAGATTTCTCACTCACAGAAACTATCAGATAATAACTATAATTTGTTTTTAGCCACTAAATTTATGGAAAATTTGTTATGCAGCAATGTAGAACTAATATAGGCCACATGTCAAAAGTTAACCTTTAGACAAAGGTAAATAGCATTGTGATAAAATATATCCCTGGGGTAGTAAATAAATATACCATTTAACAAAATATATATTTTATTATAATGCTATTGACAATGTTACTAGAAATCTAAAAATCTGACATTATTTGCCAGAAAAAAAAATGTATTCTCATTTTAAAGTGCCATTTTAACTGCTCTTATAATCACTGTTATGTACATTTGAAATAATAAATTTTAACAATATATGTTGGGTTAGTGGATCTCAAAGGGTTATCTATGGACTAGTGGCATCGGATGTTGTAACATGTGAGAAACACAAATTTCTGGCTTCTTCCCAGCGCTAAAGAATCTGAAATTCTGGAAGTATGGACCAGTGATGTGTGTTTTCATAAGGCTCTAGGTAATTGTGATGCAAATCACACTCCACATTTTACATTTTCTGCTGGTCTTGCCATGGTCCATTTATGCTTGCAGTTCATAAGTGCATTGAGTTAGTGAACGGATGGGCTGGCAGGTCTAAGGTGGCCTCAACTCCATGTGCAGAGCCTCTGCAGGAATGACTACAGGGCTGAAATTAACTCTCTCCATCCATGATTACTCAACATTAAATAGTCCGACCTGAGTGTCCTTAGATGATATCTGGCTTGCAACAGAATAATAATGGGAATACCTAAGGCTTTTGCAGATGAGTCACACAAACACAGGTTCACTTTTGCTGCACTTTTGTTGCATTGTATTGGGAAAAAACTCATAGGACCACCCAAATTCAAGGGAAAGGAAAATAGGTAGCATCTACTTCTAGATGAGAGTGGTGGCACGTGCATATAAAGGAGAGAGGTTTTATTGCCTGGCCATCTTCAAAGACAACCTAATGCAGAATTTATTGTATCAGAGGATGAGTGTCTCACACCATCAGTTAAAGTTTCAGCACAGTAATGATGCTCATCACTTCCCTTCTATTATATTAGGTAGAAACCCATAGGGCCCTACCTAATTTCAGGTGACAGGAAGTGTATTCCTTAGGGTATCCTGAAAAATGACCAGACTGATGATTGACAACAATGTTTACTCTGTAAAGAGACTCACTTTCCTATGAAGCGAGTACTGATGATGATAGTGATATAACCATAAAGTCCTTTTTTTCCTCTCCTGTCTTTTTTGGTTGTAACTATTCAAGACAAGGACGTATTTATTATTTAACTCCAAGACGTGAAGATTTACATGTTGGTAATGATGCTCATGCTTGATGCTTTATAAAGAGAAGCATTGTTGCTTACAATTGACGATTCATAAAGAAAAGCTTAGTGCACTGTTTTAAGAGATTTTTTTTTCTAAATTTATGGGGCATATTAAAATGATTGATTTTATTTTTTTCTAATGTTTTGTATGCACTCTTTGATTTGTGGTATCTCTTGAATAAAGTTTTTTCTGAAAAATTCGTTCTGAAAATGAAGCTGAAGCAACATAACTGACTTGAAAAAAAGTGTCTGAGCTTTCATCTGTTTTTTCTTTTTCTTTGGTTTTAATTTTGTGCTCACCAACACATCATATCTGATGGATTAAACAGACAAGAGGATAATTAGGGAAGATGTTATGTAAGAAACACATGTATCCTCTCAGCACCAATTTGGTTATTTCTTGTCCAGTTGCTAGCAGTTATTCAACTTTCTCAGAAAATAGTTATGAAGGCATTTCTATGTTATTACTGTTAAAAAAAAGTTTTATTTAATAAGATGTTTTAATATATAATAGCTATTGTTTCATCTAAATTCTTGTGTAAATATTTAACAAGGCAATTGCCAAACCTTCAGATATGTGTTTTATCTTTGACCTGCGACTAACGAATGCACCCCTACAATCTTTCAGCTCATAGAGAGTAATATTGAAATGTTTTATGACATTTTATTTATTTTCTGAAACCTAAATCAGAAGTGTGAACAAATCATCACAAAATTACGATTTTCAATCACTAATGTGTTTACCAAGTTTGCCTGTTATCAATGACAACTGCATGTCACTACTCATTGCTGATTTTTCAATCTATAAATAATCTAATTAGTGTCAACTTTTTGATAGCTGTGTGCAACTCAGAAATCACGTAGAAAGCCAACTATAGCTGAAGAAGATATGACATTAACCCATTGCATTGTTAAATTAAAAGGAAAAGAAACACGGTAGATTATGCATGTTCAGTTGATGGCTCAGATATGGAAGTAATATTTTTGATAATATTAGTATTTTGATAATATTAGTATTTTTGTGTAAAAAATATGTATTTCCCTGTAACTATTCTGAAAGAAACATATAACTTTTCAAATTTTCAAATTTCTTTGAACATTGGCAGTTGCAAATGATTCAGTCTATATTAATCTTTTTTTTTAGATGGAGTTCTGCTCTGTTGCCCCAGCTAGAGTGCAGTGGCATGGTCTCAGCTCACTGCAACCTCCAAGTCCTGGGATCAAGTGATTCTCTGCCTCAGCCTCCTGAGTAGCTGGGACTACAGGCATGCACCACCACACCCAGCTAATTTTTGTATTGTTGCTCGAGGCAGGGTTTCACCTTGTTGGCCAGGCTGGTCTCGAACCCCTGACCTTGTGATCCACCTGTCTGAATCTTGCAAAGTGCTGGGATTACAGGTGTGAGCCACTGTGCCTGGCCAGTCTATAGTAATAATTTTAATGTCACTTTACCCTCTAAATGTTGCATTCATAGAGATCTTTTATAAAATCTGTATAAAAATCTTGTTTTTTGAAGTTTGACTAATGAGAAATTTTTGCTTTCTTGTTTTTCTTTTATAGTTTTTCTGGTCTTCCTATATGTGTCTTGATATATGCATATATATGTATATACACAGATGTAGACATATATATGTCTCTACATAGACACCTATGTATATATGTATGTGAACTAATACTATAAACATATATGTGAGACTATATATGCATGCATGTATATATATAAACAAGCACATCTGAAAGATATATACATATGTTTTATATGTGAAATATGTATGCATACATGCATTGATGTGTTACGTATATTCAAACAATACATTAAAGAGGAGGACAAACACCCACACACATTCACATACGCCCAGATATAGGCATGTTATGCAGAACATAACTTCTTTTGCCATTGTATTTTTCTACAAGATACAAACTAAACACAGATGTTGCTTAATATTGTGTGGCTGTGTCCCCACCCAAATCTCATCTTGAATTGTAGCTCCCATAATTCCTACATATTGTGGGAGGCACCTGGTGGGAGATAACTGAAACATGGGGCTATTTTCCCCAATACTGCTCTCATTGTAGTGAATAAGTCTCATGAGATCTGATGGTTTTACAAGGCGGAAATCCCTTTTGCATGACTCTCATTCTCTCTTGCCTGCCTCCACGTAAGAAATGCCTTTTGCCTTCCACCATAATTGTGAGACCTCTTCAGCCACATGAAACTGTGAGTTCATTAAACCTGTTTTTCTTTATAAATTACCCAGTCTCAGATATGTCATTATCAGCAGCTTAAAAACAAACTAATATATTACTTGGAACAATTAAGTCATCTAACTATTTAAATATTTAATTGGATGCAACTGATATACTTGATGTGGACTTGCTTCAACTTGTATCTTGAATTTAGTGTATTTTTGTTCATTAATTTGCCAAAAATTGGGACCAATCATTAAGCGTCTGGAAAATTCTGATCAGATTCATGAAGAAAATAAAGAAAGCAAATAAAACCCAAAATGGATAGATTGAGATTAAAATTTTGCCTGTCTGAGGATAAAATTAAATGTATAAATCAAATCAAATGTATAAATTAAAATAGCTGAAAATATTTTTGAACAAGCTACATAGATGCACTCCTCCGAATTAGCTAGTACAGTTATTTTTAGATAAAATATATAATTATAAAAGTATGTTATTCCATTCCTGCAGAAATATGAATTTCTGGGAGTATACATATTATTAGGCGCTTGTGTCATTTCATTTTCTGTGATAGTAAAATACTTTCTCTAAAAATACTTGATTATTACTCATTTTTCTTTCTTTCTACCGTACATCAAATTTTTTTTTTCTTATTTGTATTTTTCTCAAGACTAAAAATAATTTATGTGTTTTTAGAAGCAGTAGGGAGACAAAAGTATTAAGATAGCCCTAGGTAGAATAACACATAAAGTTTACCCATTTGGTCTATGTGTCTGCATGTGTATTTACAATTGATCAAAATTATTTATAATATTAAAGTATTCTAAAAGAAATTATAAGAAAAATGAAGAATTTGTACTCTTATTTATGTTTCTTTAACTCTTTTCCTGTTTAAGAATGAACGAATGATTTTACAATTATACTGTCATAAAGTAATCTACATATTAATTTCTTGTCTAGGTTTCAGGTTTCACTAATATATTTAAAACCAGACATTTTTAAATATGAGAGAATAGATTTTCTAAACTTTAGATGCTTCAGTGATAGCTGGAAATGCCCTTGATTTTAAGAAAAGATAATATAAAGATATCAGTGGTTATAATTAAAAACATATATTTTTAGACACAAGTATTTAGAAATATTTTCAGTGGGGCAGACAGATCAATTGAGTTTTGTTTGGAAAAACAGAATTATTGTGAGTGATACTGAATAAGGGATTTATTAAAGGGATCATACCTTAAACAACTGAGGGAACAATTTTCTATAGGACAGTATTTCTGGCAATTGAGCAGAAACCCACAATAGCAAAATGAAAGTGACAAAACAGTGACATTTATGGCAATCTAGAACCTGCAAAATGAAACTGGAACCCACAATTTTCTGGGTATAGTGGCTGTTGTTTCTTACTCTTGCCTCCAAATCTCATGCAGAATGTCTTTTATGTTAAGCCCTAACCTGCAGTCAATCATGGAAGTCATCTTGAAAAAAAAAAATCCAGCCTAGAATAATTGATACTATACAAAAGCACAAGACAACTTCTGATAAATCTACAACAATATATGGCTTAGATTCAAATATCACATTTACAATGTATAACTTATCCAAAATGCAAATTAGAAATTATAAGACATCTGGTTTAACATTTTGAAATAAGTTGTATCTTTTCATCTTTCCCTTTTAATAAAAGACCAAAACCTACTCTATATGTGTCGGCAAAGATATGTATAGTTACATAGAATCTAAAGAAAAAGAATAAAACCTAAGTACTAAAGGAAATATAAAGAAATATTGAAGTATGACAAAACACATGTTTATAGTTTTGCATATTAAGGACCTAGGTGCATCTTTTATAGAAATATAAAAATGTATTCACTATGAATGACATATTTGTTTTTATTTGTTGAATTCAAGCATCACAACATTGTTTATTAGGTGGTCCTACAACTCTGATCCATTAATCTGTAATAATATCTCAGTGAAAGTCAACCAATAAAATAAGCAGATGAAGACTAACTCTTTCCATATGTGCATTCATTGAGATAAATATAGTTAACGAATTCTATTTGCATTAGTAAATGAAAGCCTACTTAGAAAAGTATTTATAGTTATGATAAATACATTTTATTTATAAAATGGCTTACCATACTATGGATTATCCAGTGTTTGACGTCATGTGCCTAGGAATATAAGCACAAATATCACCTCACAGAAAACTTGAGTTTTAACATAAATGTCACAGTAAAAGTAAAAGTATTTAAAATTCTCATAAATTTTAATGTCAAATATTGCATTCTCGAGTATATTTATCAGTAGCATAATTGTAATTGAATTGTACTTTGAAACTTTTGCTTTTAAAAAGTTGGTATCTTGTCCATAGCTGCAAATTCCAGCACAGAAACACCACTCACAAATAGGGAAAGTATACTTAGCAACCTCCAAGGCTGAGAAGTACCACGAGATAATTTCATAATATGATCATTGCTGATCCTATTAAAAATAGAAAAAAAAATCAAATATTTATTTTAAATATTTTGGGGCTCTTGTGACTATTTGTTGAATTGTATGATAATATGTGTAGAGTAAAACCAAATTTTAGTATGATTTAGAAAGGGTTCATACTACAAACCCATAGAAAGTCTTCCATAGAGTCTACAGGTGCTTTAATTCTTTCTTTCAGGTGCATAAGTTTATCTGGTAGTATATTTTGAATTTAAAAAAAATGGCTGAAAAGTTTTTTATATGAATTGAACAATGGAGGAGTTGAAATGTGATGCAGTTCTATTACAGACCTCAGCTGATCCTACCAGATGTTCTGGAGTTGAAATTGTAACGGGGTTTTTTTCTTGGGTTCTGGTGAGACAGCTCCCCTGAGAGAATGCTGTGGGTTCTGGTCTCCAACCTCTTAAAGAATAAGTGATGGGACCACTGCAGGTGCGCCATATGCTCGTAAAAGTGAATATCGGACCCAAAAAGTGTTGCAGAAAGGTGATTTTATTCAAGTAGAGAAATGAGAAGAAGAGAAAAAGTTCCACGAAGAGTATGGAAGAGGATTCCAGGGGGGAAATCCGGGCAGAAGTGTGGATACAGGCTTTTATCCTGGGAGGAACCCCCACCTTCTCCGAGAGCCTGGGCCAATGAAAGGAGTTCTTTAGAACTTCCGCTGGAGCAATTGACTTTTAGTTTCTTCCCATGCCCACAAAATTCAAACAGAAACCACTAAATCTCCCAGATGGAGAGAGATGGGAGTGGGGCATGGTGCTCGGAAATTCTTGCCCTTAAAACTACGCCCCCTCCTGGACCTGGAAAGAGAACACATTCCCTCATTCCCCTCTCTGAACAGGGAAATGGGGAATAGGGGTGTCGATCCTCTTTACTTCCTGCTAAAATGGGGCATAGAAGGGACCCTGCAGTTGAGGTTTCCTCTACAGGGGAGATTTTCAGGGGTCCAGGTTGATTTACAGGTCCACGATAGAGCCCACAAGCCAGAGACATCTGAGGTTCCAGCGGAAGGATTAATTGTGACTTTATGGTTCTATAAGAAATGAATATGACATGGTGGTTATAGATGAGAGGCCCAGAGTTAGAGACTAGCCTAGGAGAGAACAGAGCCAGGTTTTTGAAGGTCTCTAGCCCTGTGTTTGATTCCTGACTTCTATGTTCAAAACAACACTTAACTGGTTTACAAAACAGCAGCATTTTTCTTAGAAAGAGACAGGTTCCTCTCCTCTCTGTTGTTAGCAGATTTAGGGCCCTTTTGTTTTAAAGCTATGGCAGCTGAAGAGTTAAGCTGGTTTGCAGAGAGAGCTGCCTTTTGCAGAGGTAATTAGCAATGTTTATTGTTATATCTAACTTCTGCGATAGCTTATAGTAACTGAACAGAGGTAGTAAGTTTCCTAACACCAGTACCACGTTTTTGTATTATCTGAGGGATAGCAAAGTTGAGTGTTATAGTCTTATTAATGCAAGGATAAATTAGACTTATGAGGGGTTACTCCTCTGAGCATCTTGTTGGAAAAGCAGAAGCAGATCTAATGGCTCACAGGTGTACGAAGGATCATCTCCTTGAACTTCAGGCTGCAGAGCGGAAGGTCTATGACTTTCCTCAGGAGGTTTCCAAGGCTTCAGCTGAGTATGATGAATCTGTGAGCCAATCCCCACCACTTTAACTGCCATTGGGGTAGACAGAATAACAGAAAATGGCCCTTCCCAAGATGGACCTAGAGAGGGAGAGTCTGAGGGGAGAGATTTAACAAGCATCAAGTCTCCAGAGCAGAACAACTCTTTCCCTGTTTCCCTAGGATGCCCTTCAGACAAAGTCTTGAGAACCTGTTGGTACTTAGCCAAGGAGGTTATGTCTTTTATTAGATCTGCTATTTCTTTGTCTAATACAAGATCCTTAGTAAGAAAGGGCAGTCCATAAAGCATTTCATAAGGACTGAGTCCTATTTTCTGAGGAGAGTTTCCAGCTCTTAAGAGTGCTGTTGGTAACAGCCATGAGAGGTGGGTTTCCTGTTCCAGTTTCTTTAGATGTCTCTTAAGAATTTCATTCATCTTTTCTAGTTTCCCTGAGGATTGAGGACTCCAAGCACAGTGGAGATGATACTGTATCCCTAGAGCCTTGGAAATTCCTTGGGTCACTGCAGCTTTGAAGGCAGGACCGTTATGGCTTTGAAGACAGTGAGGGAGTTCAAATCAAGGGATTATTTCATTAATCAGGAATTTTATTACTTCTTGGGCTTTCTCTGTTTTGCAGGGGAAAGCCTCAACCCACTTTGTTTAAGTCTCTACACATAGTAACAGATAGCGATATCCCGAGACTTAGGCATATGGGTAAAGTCCATTTGCCAGTCCTCACCTGGGTAATGTCCAGCTTGTTTTTCCCCAGGGGGAGCTTTGCGATGTGCCAAACGATTATTTGTCTGGCATACTTCACATCCTTTGACTATTTGTTGGACATCGTTGAAGAGACGTTTGTAAACATAGATTTGGCCATCTGATGTGTATTCCCTAATACCCATATGGAAGATTTGATGTAGAATTTTAAGTACCTTCCACTGGCTGGCAACAGGTAGAATCACTTTTCCCTCCTCAGTGGCTAACCATCCTGAAGGAAGAGGATCATGCCCCTGGGAGATTGCCCACTTTACCTCTTCTAATGAGTATTGACATCTAGTTCCTTGGAGTGGGTTCTCCCATATTAATGATCCTTTCATAAATGCTTGTCTAGCTGTCCTTTTAGCCTCTAGGTCAGCTTGGTGATTGCCCGTGGCTACCTTCTCATCCCCTTTCTGGTGGCCCTGACAGTGGAAGACTGCTACCTCTTTTGGTTCTTGGACAGCTTGTAGTAAGTCTAAAATTCCCTTGTGGTATTTAATGGGAGTTCCTGCCAAGGTTAGGAACTCTCTTTCCTTCCATGTAGCAGCATGAGCATGCAAAACCAGGTAAGCATATTTGGAATCTGTAGACATGTTTACTTTTTTTCCTTTTCCTAGTTTCAGAGCTTGGGGGAGGCCATCAGTTCTGCCAGATGGGCACTAGTACCAGGAGGAAGGGAATTGCTTCCATGACTCTTTGATCACTGACTACTGCACATCCTGCTTTTCAAACTCCATTTTCCACAAAGGAACTTCCGTCAGTGTAAAGGTTAAGATCAGGGTTGCCTAGAGGAGTATCTAAGAGGTGCTCTCAAGCCGCATAGTTCTGAGCTGTAATCTGCTGACAATCATGCTCTGTGTCTGCTCCTATCTCAGGGAGGAAAGTAGCTGATTGAGAGCTGCACATGTACACAGCTGGAGTACAGGCCTTTCGAGCATCAAGGCCTGATATTTGAGGAGATGACTGTCAGACAGCCATAAGCCTCCTGTAGAGGCCAGAACTCATCCACATCATGTGAAGTCCATACAGTTAGATCTTTCCCTTACCCTATTTTAACAGCTTCTGAGACCCGTATAGCCACTGCAGCTACAACTCATAAGCAGTGTGGCCAGCCTTTTGCTACTGCATCAATTTCCTTACTTAGATATTCCACTGGTGGTGGTGTGGCTCCCTGAATCTGGGTGGGAACCCCAAGTGCTACTGCTGACTTTTCCATAGCATATAGGGAGAAGTCGTTCCCTGTAGGGAGGCTTAGAGATGGAGCCTGCAGCAGTGCCTGCTTCAGGGTCTGAAAGGCTGCCTCAGCTATCAGGTCTCAGAGTACTAAATGGGTATTAGCTTTTTGGGTTTCCTTAATCAGAGTATACACCGGTTTTGCTTTTTCACCATATCTGGTAATCCACCATCGGCAAAAAACAGTTGTTCCTAAGAATCCCCATGACTGTTTTAAGGTCTTGCGATGGGGGAAGCACAGCATGGGTTGAAGACATCCCTTATCTAGGGCCTGTGTGCCCTTACACAAGACCAGCCCTAGGTATTTTACCTTCTGCCTACAAACCTGGGCCTTTGGTTTGTAAACTTTATATCCACAGTTGGCAAGGAAGTTTGGGAGGTCCTGAGTGACCTGCTAATGCTGGGTTTCTGAGCTTGCAGCTAAAAGTAAGTCATCCAGATATTGAAGAACCTGAGTACCTGGATGTAAAAAACTACTAAGGTCCTGAGCTAGAGCCTGGCTGAACAGGTGGGGGCTGTTTCTAAAGCCCTGAGGTAATACTGTCCAGGTGAGCTGAGAACTCTGGTCTAAAGGGTCTTCAAAGGCAAACAGAAACTGAGAGCCAGATGCAGTCGTACACAGAAAAAGGCCAAAGGTCCAGTACTGTAAACCATTGTGCCTCTCCTGGTATTTGACAGAACAAGGTGTAAGTATTAGGTTCAGCTGAGTATAAAAGAATCAAAGCTTCATTAATAAGTCTAAGATCCTGCACCAGCCTCCATTGTCCATTAGTTTTCTGCAATCCTAAAATTGGGGCATTACAAGGGCTGTTACAGGACTTCGCTAGACCCTGAGTTTTAAGTCCCTTACAATATCCTGTAGTCCTTTTTGGCTTCTGGTCTTAGGGGGTACTGTCTTTGGTAAGGATAAGAGGTTGAACCCTTTAGCCTTATTTGAATTGGACATGCATTCTTTGACCATCCAAATTGTCAATCATTTGCCCAGGCTTCAGGATTAATCCCTTCTTGAAATAATGGGCAGCAGAGAGGGATTTCCTCCCTAATGATGTTCATATAAATAATGGCTCCTGCTCTGGCCAGCAGGTCCCACCCTAGTAGGGAGTGGGACTTTCTGTCATACTGAGGAAGGCATGGGAGAAAAGTATATCTCCCCAGTTATAGCTTAGAGGCTGGGAGAAATATCTGGAGACTGCCTGTCCCAGGAGTCCTTGGACAGTTACAGACTAGGACAACTGTCCAGGGCAGGAGAGCAAAACAGAGAAGGCTGTGCTAGTGTCCAGGAAGTGATGACCTTCCGGGCCCTCTATGGTCAACATTAACCCAGGGCTCATTAAGGGTGATGATTCAAGCTGGGACTTGCCCCGGGCACCTTCAGTCCTGCCATTGGGTCATTTGGTTAGACACCTCAGGCCCTGAGATCCTTCACCCTGGGACAGTGTGCTCTCCAGTGATTCCCTTGGCACAGTGGGCATGGATGAGGTGGTGGTCCATTCCTCTGGGGACAGTTTCTTATAACGTGTCCCTTCAGACCACAATGGTAACAAGCTTTGCCAGCCTGGTGGATAACCTGAGCCTTTCCCTCATTTGAGCCCTTGGGGTCTGCTGCCTGAGGGCCATAACTAAGGCCGCAGCCTTTCTCTGGTCTCTCCTGTTCCTTTCAGCCTGTTCCTCTTGGTCTCTATTACAAAGCACTGAGGTTGCCTGGTTCAGCAAGATTCTAGTGTTGGTCCTAGTCCCAAGGCCAGCTTCTGAAGCTTCCTCCTGATGTCTGCTGCTGACTGAGTAATAAACTTGTCCTTTAGTATTAACTGACCCTCAGTAGAGTCTGGTGACAGGACAGAGTACTTTCTTAAAGCCTCTTGCAATCACTCAAGGAAATCTGTTGGTTTTTCTTCCCTTCCTTGAGTTATGGTGTATAACATTGCATAGATCATGGGTTTCTTCCTAATTCACCTTAATCCCTCAAGTATACAGGTCAGGAAATGCTTATGGCTCCAGTCCCCCTGTTCTGAATCTGGATTCCAGTGAGGGCCTGTGCCAGGGACTGCCTGTGTACCTGTGCAATATCTGCCCTTTTCCTCTGGCATCATCAGATTATGTGCCTGACTATGGTACCAAGTGTCCCCAAACTCTTGAGCTGCAGCTAGAGCAGCCTTTTTCATTGCTGGTTAGGGTTTGATTAAGCAAAAGCATGACATCCAGTCTAATTTGAATAACTGACCCAGGCCCTGCAGAACGTTTACATACTTGTCTGGGTCATCTGAAAACTTTTCTAAGTCCACCGTAATTTGCTTTAAGTGTGCACTTTAGTTGGGCCAAATTCTTCTCCCATGACCTGTAGGGGGCAGAGTTTGGGCATCTGGGTAGGCTGAGATGCCCTAGCTGTCTCGGCCCTCCCTGGCTCCTGTTGGGGTAAAGGAGCTGAGGAGCCCTGATTGGCATTGGTGGAGGTAGTTGCCACAGGGAGTCCCCCATGTGGAGTTAGTCCTGAGGAGGGCTGAATGGGGTATGGGGCACAGGCCTCACAGAGCTGAGGCTTATTACTTAGGGAAAATAATAGTTGCACATAGGGGACCTCAAGCCATTTACTTTCACTTTCACAATGCGGGTACAATTGCAGAACAGTGTTACAATCTATACTTTCCCTGGGAGGCCAGGTTTTTCCACTCACCAGGGGGTATTTTGGCCACTCTGTTCAGCAGAGAAAGACGAGCTGCTTCTTTTTTAAAAGTCTGTGTTAAATTGGTCCCAATTTTCCAGTATAGATTTTAATGGGGATTTGAGCTTGGGAATGGAAGAACCCATCTGAAATTCAACACAAGGGATGCCCGCATCCCTGGTTAAAAAATATTACAGCTGCTTTGACCTGAGGCATCCCCCAGGTAAAATGGGTACTGAAATAAAACATCTTTCAGTAAGTACCCCAAAATTTCGTGTGCTTAAGACGCATGATCCATCTTATCAAAGGGCTCTCCACGTACTGGATTCCAGTCATGACCTACCAGCCTCATGGACTCACGCCCATGGCCTTGCATGACCTCCAGTGACCACCATGGGGGCATGGAATGAAAGGAGCTATCGGGTTGGGTAGTAATCGTACCAATGAGCTCCAATGGGGCCAGTGAGGCTCAGGAGATGTGTACCAACATTTCCAGCAAAGGTCCAATTTTTGTCAGCCAATTTATAAAACTGCCCTGGAAGGGTAAGCTTCTAGGGAGGGGCCATTAGAGCACACAATTCAAAGAAGCAGACTGGGCTGCTGCAGCCCCCCGCCCATTTGAGTGCCTTTTTACATCGCCTCCTGCCAGAAGAGAATGTTTGCCATGCCCCTTCTCATGTTGTCAGGACCATTTGCACACCCTAGGCCACTCCCCCAGTCACAGCCCACAGCCCACACAGGCACGCCGGGCCAGCAGGGGAACTACGGGGGGGTGGGGAGGAGTTCCCTTGCTCTGTCCCTGACTGTTTTTTGTTTGTTTGTTTGTTTTTTTAACAGCCACGTTCTGTGGTTTCATGCAGCACCAACTAGAGATCTGCACAAGCTGGCCAGTGAGCAAAGGAACTAGCAAAAGCATTTTCCCTGCATTGCTTCCTTAAGTGTTGCCATTTTGCTCAGAGCTAGCTGAGAGAGGGGGAGGCAGAGAAAGACAGCTTGGAGGAAAAGGTGCGTTTTTAGTTCTGGCTTCGGCAGCTGGGCAGGGCTCCAGTTCCCCGCAGCCCCACCTGGCTGCTGCTGCTTCAGGTGTTCTTAAAGAGACAGGACAGAAAGCAAGTGAGAAGGGTCCAATATTTTTCACTTACTCCTCCGAAGTGTTTTCCTTATGCTGCACTCGCCACATCCCACATTTGGGCGCCAATTCTGTAACCAGGTTTTTTCTTGGGTTCTGGTGAGGCACAGCTCCCCTGAGAGAATGCTGTGAGTTCTGGTGGTCTCCAACCTCTTAAAGAATAAGTGATGGGATTATTGCAGGTGCACCACACACTCGTAAAAGTAAATATCGGACCCAAGAAGTGTTGCAGTCAGATGATTTTATTTAGGTAGAGAAAAGAGAAGAAGAGAAAGACTTCCATGAAGAGTATGGAAGGGGATTCCAGAGGGGAAATCTGGCCAGGTGTGTGGATATGGACTTTTATCCTGGGAGGAACCCCCACCTTCTCCGAGAGCCTGGGCCAATGAAAGGAGTTCCTTAGAACTTCCACTGAAGTGATTGGCTTTAGTTTCTTCCTGTGCCCACAAAATTCAAACATAAACCATTAAATCTCCTGGATGGAAAGAGATGGGAGTGGGGCATGGTGCTGGGAAATTCTTGCCCTTAAAACTACACCCCCTCATGGACCCAGAAAAAGAACACATTCCCTCAAAATGGTCTATCAAATGTGTCTAATATTGACACAGGAGAACCTGACCTTTACACTCACACATAGAATAGTCATTAAATGAAGACTGCTCCCAGGACATAGACAGAATCTTGGGAACTGCAGCTATTCTCTTATTAGAACAATCCACAGAGATTGATTCAAGTATGATCCCAAACACTCTCAACTGTACCTTGGTTTTGAATGGAGAATATTGGCAATGCTCTCCAGCACTCATTTAAAATCAATAGGTATTAGAGGTGGAATATTTGTATCCTCCCAAATTTATGTTTCTATACCCTGCGTCCCTGAATGTGATGACATTAGGATGTGGGGCCTTTTGGAGATAATTAGGATTAGATGGGATGGTGAGGGCTGAGCTCTGTTGAATAGGATTAGTGCCCATATAAAAGTTATGAAAGAGCTTACTATTCTCTGCTCTCTCCAACATGAAGATACAATGAGAAGACAACCATCTGCAACCCGAAAGATGACACTCATCAGTTTTTGATCATGTTGATGCCCTGATCTCAGACTTTCAGTCTAATGAATAGTGTGTTATAAATTTCTGTTTTTTATGAACCACCCAATCTATGGTATTTTGTGATAGCATCCTGAATTCACTAAAACAATGGATATACACTAAAAATATAGGAATATTTTAATCTCTTTACATATTAGAACATACAGAGTAATGCAAAATCATCAATTAAGAAACACAAATTATGTCACACCCATGCACCCACAAATTGCATTGATTTGCAAGTCCTATATGATGTTGGTTGAATAGACTGGTCCTCTCCTTCTATAAGTTGAAGATGAACCTGCGTTATGATGTTGACTTGCTCATTCAGGTTCCTGCATAGACATCTATAATTCTTTGAAGAAAGGTAACTCAATTACGTAATTCTGGATCTCTTTCTGCTTGGGTTCATCTTTTTAGTTATTAGTTCCCTGTACTTTTGTTCTACTTAAAGAACTAGAATTCAAGGTGCAATCGCTGGTCTCAGAACACACTGAGAAATATTCTAAGATCCTCCAGCTCTTTAAATAAGATCCATTAGTCTTCTCACTCTAAGAGAACGTACAGAGGACAGAAGAAATTCCTATTTACTCAATATACAGAAGTTTAATTAGTTGACCTTTCTTTGTATTTGTACTCATTTATTTAAAAAGTGACTAGATAGGCATTACACCCACATTGCTAAAGAGTTGAAAAGTGGCATGCTGTTAAACATTACCAACACTATAAAAAAAAAAACTGCATGTGTTTGTATATGCACACATAAGTTTATGATCTATTTTACAAATACAAAGAATATATAGCAAAAATTTGCATATAATGATACAATATATGGTACACTATAGCAAAATTCCTATAGCCAAATAAGAATCACAAAATGCTTTGTTGATCCTTTTTAAACTCTTGCTTCTGTACTCAATATATTTTTTGAAATTCACAAATCAGTGCAAATCCAATATTGATGTTTGTATGTATTTTGATTTGCACATCTAATGAGTAGAAAGTAAAACAAAAAAACTTAGGTTGTACATTTACCCATTCAAAAATGAATTTAGGAACTTCTTTATTAAACTAGAAATTGTTATTTCATATTTGAATATTTTTACAATCGTTCCTTTTATGTGTCAACTTGGCTAAGCTAAAGTACCCAGTTATTTTGTCAAACACCAGTCTAGATGTTGCTGTGAAGATATTTTTGATGCAATTAACATTTAAATCAGTACACTTTGAGTAAAGCAGACTACAAATGTGGGCGGACCTCATTCAATAAATTGAAGGTCTGGATTTCTAGCCTGTCAGTGAGCTGTGTGAATTTTGGACTTTTCTACTTCCAGAATTTCATGAGTGAATTACTTAAAATCTCTCCTCCCTCCCTGTATGTATACACACATACACATACAGAGTAATACATTTCTTAATGTATGATACACACACACACACACACACACACACACACACACACACACACACACATATTTTTTTTTTCTTTTTCTGGAGAAGCTAAAATATTTTTCAAATTTTTGTGCTATTCAGTGTATTGTCTATACCTAATGCCATTTTATGTTTTATAAACATAATTCACATATTATTTATCATCTTATTAAGTCAAGAAAATAAATAAAATCCTGATTTGTAGCATTTGCCAATGTTCATGGTATACATACTACCACCATGGTTAATTTTGAGCTTCCAATTTGATTGCACTAAATGCGGAGTTGAGAAGATTCTGGTTTGATTGTACTAAATGCATAGTGGTATACTATTATATAATAGCTCCAGCATACAGATACAATAGAATTAAATTACCACAAGTGCACAGAAGATAGTAAAATGTAATCAATATGGAAATTATATGTGGAATGTGTGTTGCTTTTGTTTCTATTATAATTTAATAGAGTATATGTTCTCATAATTTAATTATTAAGGCCACAGATTATTGAACAGTTCAAAACATTTGGGAAAAAAAAAAAAGAAACAGTTCTTATGGCTACTATGTTCCAATTCCATAAGAGCACTGAAGCCATCTCTCAGTGATTGAAATGTGGCATATTTTACTAAGGGAGGCTGTTAAGTGGTATCCAAAGTGTCTTCCATGTAGGCTCCAATGTGGTTGGTAAACCTGCAGAAATAAGAGGGGAATGGGAAGAGAGTGAATGGCAAGAAGAAATTGGAAAAGGAAGGGAAGTAAAAACATTTGATTCTAAACAGTGCAGTGCATTCTTTCAGGTTTCTTCTACACAAATACACAGCAAAACCATATGCACAATCCATTAAACATACACCCATTATTGGTGACAGGTTTTCATAGTATTATTCAGAATTACATTGATGTTAGCTAGCATGTAAAATATAACAATTGTAACATCAATCAACATGTAAATTATACTAGATATCTTCAGCACTACAAAAATCTTAGCTAAATTTTTAATTTATAACAAAATATTCTTCATATTTTTAATATCCCAAAGGAAAGATGAGTTTGAAATTTATAACACTCACTGATGTTATACCTATATCTATATCATATAAAGCTATATGTATTTCATATTTATGAATTATATTCTTATAATGATATATGAAGAGAAGATGTGATGTATAAAGAGATTCTGTTATTTGCATCCTAAAATTCCATTCCATTTCTCTTTTTCTCTTTGTAGCTAGCTATACAGTATAATTCAACTGAGCCAAATATTATTATGTGATTTTTATTATTTTAATGTTCCTCTATAAAACTTCCAATTTTTAAATCAATTTTTTGCCAAAAATTATTTTAATATTAATATTTGATTTTTTTGTTACATACTATGTTTTAATTGTGCCCTGGTTCCTTCCACCCCCTTGGTACTGGATAATTGGTCTGTCAGATTAACAGATGAGTTAATGTAATGTGAAATAAAAGACCAATAGGAAGCAATTATTATAATAGTGGCAATTTACAGTTACTTATGGCTTTATATTTCTGTGCATGATTTGAAAAGTAGACATACGAACCTTTTAATCAGAATTCAAAAGGAAATAAAACTCAATGGGAGAGTTTTGAAATTGTTCAGTGTTGATCTAAGTTAAATGCTGATATTATGCAAGAAAAAATGTTTCAGTAAAATGTTTTCAGCAAAAGAACTGTGGTGAAGAACAATTCATGTGGTTAAAGACTGCTATGTTCTGGGTCAAGCAGAAGTTGATTGTCTAGGCCATTTCTGCTTCCATCTCCCTCAGTATTCCCTACTTTTTTCTCAATCAACTCTATGATACCTCCAGGGCGCAGCAGGGCACAGGTAGAAACCACCATTACAGTAGTGTGTTCATTCCATATGCATAGAGTTGTTAAGTTTGGTTTATATGTGTTAAAAAATCTGATATAATAATAATAATAGCTTTTTATGATCTTGGGCAATCTTTGTTTAGTAATTGCTGATTAAAACAAAGTCAATTTAGTAATAACATACAGGTTGACTGGTGTCTAAAATACACATATATTTGATATAGATATATTAAGGTTTAGTTATATATAACTATATATATATATTTGATGTTTGAGTCTATATGTGTGTGTACATATACATAAAGAAAGAGAGAGAAAAGAGAGATTATCTGGTCAGTATTGACAATTTTTACTCTTTGGCAATCAAATATTTAGTAAACAGTAAACTTAAAGGTGGTACTTATGTCAGCTTTGTAAATTACAAATTATAAAGAAAAAATGTTGTGTTTGTTCTATGTGTTCAATAAATATTTTAATTAATGTAGATTGGCTTTAAATTTTCCATGGATTTTATGGTGTAATCGTTCCATATTAAAACATGTGATATCTCTCACGATTAATTTAGTTTTTAGTTATAGTTTCATGTGAGATTGAACTCCATTTCTATTTGCTTTAATTTAAAACACTTATTGGGAATAAAACATATTTATTATTGTCTCCATTAAATATAAGACATTGCAAGATTAGAGAAATGTATTATTTAGATTTAACACATTTTGATATTATTACTGAGAGATTCCCTGAAGCCCTTTTTCTTCAATTTGAACACTGACCATTCCTAAGAATTTTATTATTGTTCTTCTATTAGAAATATTAAATCCTAAAAAAAAATAAATAAATCTTGTATGATTTTTGTCTTTAAGCTAAATCTGAAGTAGACAAAGTCAACTCATGTATGCCTTATAAAAGTTTTGAAAAAATTCCATATAGAAGCATAGAAGTCCATGATATAATTACATATTTTTTAATTTGAATATTAGAGCATCATACTAGAACTGTCTGAACTTTTACACAGGCCTTAGATCTTACAATCAAACACTCAAGACAAAATAATAGCATAACATGGAAGATACAGACACTAAATATAAAACAGATGATTATAAAATATTTTGCCAAATGTAAATTTTACTTACAATCTAATTTCTCATCTATCCAAATTGCAATAATTCACTTTTGCTCTCTTAGCAGCAACCTACCTAAGGGATAAGACAATAGCATAATGCAGATGAAAATTCACATATTTTCAAGCATATTATTTTATGGATGCAAACTGAGGTATTAACCCTTGGAACCACACTCAAAGCAATATTTTTAAAACATAGAAAATGAGACAGACTATCTTCCAAACAGAAGCAATGTTCTTCTGCGTCTTCTCTTTTTACTTCCAGTCCCACTCACCTTGATAAACCCTTTCAGATACTTTTGTTTTAATTATTCCTGTGGTTATATGCATAATTCTAACAATATAATTTTTTTAATATTGTCATTGATTTGTCAAATCTAGACTCTATATTTACTACTCTACTACTTGGTGCTTAATATCTTATAATTTTTAATATAGGAAATATGTTAAATAATATACGAGGTCTACTTCAACTGAATTTGTCACAGGTCTCTGGACTCTCCACATTTTAAGACTGATTAGTTTCACCAGCTTGTAGTTTTCTCATTCCATTTCCCTATGCTAATTTTAATAAAGAATATTTACATGTACATTGTCAGTGTCTTTAGCATTCATTTATATCATGAATCCATTATTAAATTATCCTGTGCTTTGGTTATAAAACTTAAAACAACATTTGTATTGCAACTGTTATATAAATATAGTTTATTATAGGCCCAATATGTGTTTGGATTGTATAATTTTTAAATAGATCTAATGCCATATCCTTTAAACATGCAAATGTAAATGATCTTAACATGTATCTTTGTGTTAAAATTCCCTATTTTTTTTTAAAAAAGCCTTGCTTGCCACAAAATGTTTGATCACACCTGGAATACAAATTTAACATTTGGGTTTTGTCCAAGATGGTGTTTCTTACTTTTTCCAGGAGTTTCTCTTTATTCTTACTTTCTGTTTTAAATGATTCCCTTTATTACATCCTTGGTGTTTGTGTGTATTGTCAATCAAATTGCCTGCTCTGTTCCATGCTCATTTTCATCTTTCTTTTCCTCCAAAGATCTCCATTCTGGAGCACTCTATTTTATGAGGAACTCATTCCTCAATATTTTTCTATACAGCTGTCTTCTGGTTCACTCACTTTGTTTACAGGTTTTGAAGTACAGTTAGCTGGGTATCACAACCTCTGCTCTTAAACTACTCCCCTATTTTTCTGAATTAAATTATGAAATAAGTTCCTAAAAGTAACTGCCAGGGGAATAAATGCTCAGTGTGCTTACTTGCATTAAAATGCTTTTTGCACCCTAGATTAAACATTTGTTCAGATGTCTATAATATACTCTCAAAATATTGCACTCACATGTTTGCAAGTAATATATCAGTACTTTCTACCACTTATTATTTTTGATGCAAAGCATGTGGCTACATTAGTTTCTTTTGTACTGCACATTATATTTTATTCTTTTTGATGTTTTATTTGTGTATTAGTCTGTTTTCATACTGCTGATAAAGACATACCCAAGATCAAGCAATTTAAAAATGAAAGAGGTTTGGCTGGGAGTGGGGTGGCATCTGTAATTCCAGCACTTTGGGAGGTCAAGGCAGATGAATCACGAAGTCAGAAGTTCAAGACCAGTCTGGCCAAGATGGTGAAACCTCGTCTCTACTAAAAATACAAACATTAGCTGGGCATGGTGGCAGTTGCCTATAATCCCAGCTACTCAGGAGGCTGAGCCAAGGAATTGTTTGAACCCAGGAGGCACAGGTGGTAGTGAGCCAAGATCGTCCCACTGCACTCCGGCATGGGTGACAGAGTTAGACTCCACCTGAGAAAAAAAAAAAAAAGAGGTTTAATGGACTCACACAGTTCCACCTGGCTGGGGAGGCCTCACAATCATGGCAGAAGGTGAAAAGTGCATCTCACATGGCAGCAGACAAGAGAAGAGAACTTGTGCAGGGAAACTCCCCTTTATAAAACTATCAGATCTCCTGAGACTTATTCACTATCACAAGAATAGCACAGGAAAGACCCACCCCTGTGATTCAATTACCTCCCATCTGGTCACTTCCACAATATGTGGGAATTGTGGGAACTACAATTCAAGATGAGATTTGGCTTGGCACACAGCCAAACCATATCATTTCTTTGGAATTATGAAATAAAATTGATTGCTAATCTGTCTGAACTTGAGTCAGTTTAGACAATGTCAGTTTTTCCTAGTCTGAAGCTTCATGATCGTATTTACTCTGGTAAATTTCCTTTTGATATTGGCTCATATTTTTAGCTATTTTCTCTCACAATTTTCTTGTGATGTGGAACCTCAAACTCCCCCAAATATCTATTTGTATTTTTCCTCACATATCCATTTATTTCTTTTTCATCACAGTAGAGACTGCTCTGTGTTATAGTTCTTTACTCGATTTTATTTTGGGGTACAGCAATTATATATTATTTCTTCAATATGTGTAATGGGTTCTTAATTTATGAATGCAGTATCTTCTTGACACTCTGAGTATCTTCATTCAGGTTTTCACTATTTTCTAATCTTCTAGTTCTTTAATGTTTCTCAATTGCCTATTTTCTGGTCAGCTTATTGTTACTGTTTTTTATTTGAGCTTTTCTCTTTTATGCTTGGATTTTTGGATTGCCTGATCATAAACACTCAAGGAATCAATAGCCGTGCAATTTTATTTGTTGCTTTATGTCCAAACTAATAGTTTTCAATTTTCTAAATATTTATTCAATTTATTAAGAGAGCACTTCCATTTCTTCACAGAAATTTATGCCATCTGCTTTAATAGTCGAAAGCAATTCCTAAGCTAAAGGTTGTATTTTGGGGGCCTTTAATAAATATATTTTTGATGTTATTGTTCTCATTATGCATTTTTTCTGACCTGGCTAGCTACTCTGAACTCAAAATTTCTCTGTTGTAGAGAATTTGTGGTAGAGAATATTGTGGGAATGATCAGATGAGAGGTAATTGAATCATGGGGGTGGGTCTTTCCTGTGCTATTCTTTGTGACAGTGAATAAGTCACAGGAGATCTGATGGTTGTATAAAGGGTAGTTTCCCTGCACAAATTATCTTCTCTTGTCTGCTGCCAGGTGAGAGATGCCTTTCACCTTCTGCCATGCAGATTACAGATTACCTATCATCCTTTGTCAAGAGCCTTTATGGTAACATAAGAAATGTAATTTTTTTCTACTTCCATAATCTCAAAACACAGTACTACAAACTACAAATGTTCCATTAAATAGAAATGTTTGAAAACTGTAAATTGTTAGACATTTCCAAGGTAACTTCTAAAGATAAGTTATTTTCTTTTTTCAAATTCATGCTTAATAAAATTTAAAAGGCATTTACAATTTTATAACATGTAAAGTAAATGTGTGTGTCCCTAGGCATTTGTAATTATTGACAGTTCAAAAACTTCAGGAAAGTAACATTTTACCCAACCTAGTCAGAGACCACTAGTAATTTGAAAAGTGTTTGTATTTGTAAATGTATCTCTTCATTTAAAACATAGCATCTCTGCCATTTACCTTTAGGTTTACTTCTATTCTATATTTAGTACTAAATCCCCAGAAAAAAAAGGGGTGTTTTGTTTTTTTTTTTCTTCCTAATAGAAGAAAAAAATAAACCTGTTACCTTTTCACATCCATACACAATAGAAAGTAATAGCTGCAGGGAGAAGGAAACAAATTGTTTCTCATTGACCCAAACTTGATCTTTTGTCAGCAATCTTACTGTGGTTTTCAACAATGAATTGTTACCTTTCAGAGCATTATCTTTCAAAATATTTCAAGTGGTTGATTTTTTTCCTTTCACTTCAGGAAAACGTATGACCCAACTGACAGTAATAAAACAAAATCTGTAAACAATCAGTGCCTATTTGATCTTAAGCAAAGATTATATTAGCTGAACAATGACTGAGTTGGCAGGGAGACACAATTTGTTATTCGTCTTGAAAGGTTAAAAACCGGCAACTATATATATAAATTTGAACAAAGAAATATTTCGTTGGAAGTTTATAACAAAATTCAACTCTTCTGCCTCTGCACTTACTCTCAAAAAAGAAAGAAAGATGCGGTACATTTAAATGTCAGCAGAGTTAAAACGGTTCTTGGACCAAACTTAAGAAGTTTGAATATTTTTGTCTGCTTATGTCAAAAGAATAAGGCGAAACAAAGTATTCTTCTGAACGAGAAAATATTTTAATTATGAGTTTTGGAAATTCTGTTTAAATGTTAAATGGCGGTATGCTGGTGTTTAAAATTCAGCCTCTCCTTCTAGGGGCGGAAAGGAACCTTAATTGTAGTGTTTGTCAACTTTGGTAATGAAAATACTCCACAGATGATGGTTTAGTCTACCAGCATGAACTCTCTGAATGTGAATTGTGAAGAGATCCTATCAAAAAGCTCTGTGAGACACTTTTTGTCACCTCTTTAAGATGGCTAATGATGAATGTAAAATTGCTTAAGGTTACATCATGTAATCTCTTCAATTATACTTCTAAAGTATTATATATTGACCTTTCAAGAATTCAACAATAATTTTAATGAAGTATCTTATAATCAGTTATAATAAATATTCCACGGAGCCTAAGAATAATGGCCCAAGCCAGATTCCATATACAGAATTCTAATATTCCTTAACACATTTATTGGCTCAGGTACAGTTTTTACAATTATATGCTATTTTAAAACTTCTTTCATCCAAGACAATTGTCTCATGTGACATCACAAAGCACATCCATCATTTAGCAGATGAAATAAATATAGAATAATTTAACCTGATAATTGATCAAAAAGACATGCCATGGACAACCAAAGTTAGAAAACAGGTGCTTGGTGAAATATATATCCAAGCATATATCCCAGCAAATATATTGATAATAATCTAAAATTTTTATACCTCCATAAAGTAGAAACATACCATGAGTAATATGTTTCAACATTAGGAAAAAGTCATAAACATATTGTGGCTTTTGGTTAAAATCTACCTTTTCTAATATCAAATAATTATAATAATTCCAAAAATTTCAACCTATACATTATTTGAGTTATTCACATTTGCTTGGAAGGAAAGAATTGCAAGTCTTTGCATAGATGATGTTGTTACAAACAAAAAAACCAAAATCCATTGTTCAGTAATCAATCACAATCATAAGCAGTAAATGTATAGTGACTGATAAATACAACTGTAAAATAAATTGCAGAAATGAGGAAAAGTAGCATTTTAAAACTTTAGGATAATTATAAACATCCCTAGGTTTCAATCTGCCCCAAATTACCTTAAAACATTTTTTTAAAGGGAGCATTTCAGTTCATCACATAAATTATTCATGAAATGTAAACTGAGTGTTGCCATGGAAGATTTCATGACTCTACAGTATTTTATATAATTTCTGGAATAAACAACACACAGGAGCACTCTTAGAAATGTATCAAATGAAAGCTTCCTCTTTACTTGTATTTTGTACATGCTTCACCTAACCTAGACATCTAAATGGAACATCAAAATCATTGACATTCTCTGGAATATCATTGTCCTGCTGTACTATAGATCCAAAATTGAATACATAATTGATATGATTTGGCTCTGTGACCTCACCCAAGTCTCACCTCGAATTATAATCCCCACATGTGGAAGGAGGGACCTGGTAGGAGGTGACTGGGTATGGAAGCAGTTTCCCCCATGCTGTTCTCATAATAGTGGGGGAATTCTCACCAGACCTGACGGATTTAAAAGGGGCAGTTTCCCCTGTGCATTCTCTCTCCTGCCACCATGTGAAGAAGGTCCTTGCTTCCCCTTTGCCTTCTGCCATGATTGTAAGTTTTCTGAGGCCTCCACAGCCATGGGGACCTGTGAGTCATTTAAATATCTTTGTTTATAAATTATTCAGACTCATGTAATATCTTTATAGCAGGGTGAAAATTAATCTATAATAATATTATGCACTAAAATAAGTTAGCATATACATTATTATATGAGTGAGTACACATCTATCTATATTCCTTCTTGATCATTAATAGTATGTCTATTGAAGGACAACCCTGGCAGAAATGCCAAGATTCATACAATTAAGATTAACAGTTTTGTTTGCAAACAATGGGTGAAAAACGAAGGTGGTGAAATAGCTATTGAATTCTAACTATACGATGATTTGGCTCACAGTGTTTTTATGGCGGGAATATCTCCCACTGAGAAATAATAACTAGGAGAGAAAATGAGTTATCGACAACAAACTAATTGAATATCATTAATAATGTACTCAAATACTATCTTTGTCATAGTTTCTGTAGGATAATTTAGCTTGGTTGGTGGCAGCTACTATGGCTATTTGACTCAGGGAAAACACTCAGCTCTGGCCCCATCAAATGGTTCCAGCCTCCAACATCTTTAAGCACCCCCAGGTCTCAGTCAGTTTCATCATGCTCCTTAGGCTTACCAGCAGAAAGCTGGTAAGGCACCATCTGTAGGGTTCTGAGCCCACTCCTACCCCTTACCCTTCCACCCATCACTTCATATCATAGTTTTTTTCTTCTGGATTTCTCCATTTCCTAATCCTTTTTTTTCCTGTTTATGGTCTCATACCTAGTGGTAGAATTTTTCAATTTCTGTTACTTCAGTGTTAAAATTTTAGTAGTTCAACCCTCCAATGTATATGTAACTGAATCCTTCTACTAATTCCTCAATTTAAAATACATAATTTGCTTTTAATAGTAATATTCTTGGCTCATATACAAACTTTATTTATTTCTTCAGAGAACACTAGTGTGCATGTTACCACTACTTGTGCTAAATAAATCTACTAAGAAATTTTCCTTTAATTTTTCCACTCAAAAATGTTTTACATATATGAACACATTTGCCAACATATTTATCCTAAATTTAGATTATTCCTTATACCTTTTTTGAACTAATTAACTTTATATGCCAACTATTTATAATTTCATCCTTGATATGAAAAATTCAAAATATCCCATCAAAACACACCCATTCAATTTTTTGCGACGTACATAGCTTATCCCACTGAAATTTCTGAGAATTGTGTGTTAAAAATAAACTAAATTTGTCTGCATAATTTTTATTTTTAAGGATTTTTAAAACATTTTGATCAAACATATGGAGTAATCTTAACTTATGGTTAAGGGATTTTTACAAGTTTATAAACGGAAAAAAATTTTAAAAGCTTATTCCAAATGACCGTCATACTAGGTTTTTAAAAAGACCTGCTTAAAAGAAAAGACAGGCCAGCGCTATAGCTCAGGCCTGTAATCCCAGCACTTTGGGAGGCAGAGGCAAGCGGATCACCTAAGGTTTGGGAGTTTGAGACCAGCCTGCCAAACATAGAGTAATGCTTTCTCTACTAAAAAGGCAAAAATTAGCCTGGCATAGTGGCCCATGCCTGTAATCCTGGCTGCCAGGGAGGTTGAGGCAGGAGATTCACTTAAACCCAGGAGGCGGAGTTTGCAGTAAGCTGAGATTGTACCATTGCACTCCAGCCTGGGCAACAAGAACAAAACTCTGT
>NW_022436951.1:16634272-16646738 GCF_009761245.1 Sapajus apella
TTATTTAAATATTTTTATATTTGAATTATGAAGAAACACTCCTAAAATATATGGGTTGGCAGCTTTTTACTTATTTTTATAGAATTAAGAAGGTATTTTTTTCCTGTGGCATGTTTGAGAATCAACAGCCAAAATAATGAACATTGATTTTTGTCTGGGATCCATGATTTAGAAAGAATAAATGGTACCTGATCTATTTATAGCAAAATAGCTGAGTCGAATTCTCAAACAAAATGTGGTATCATTCTTGGTCTTAAAAGACAATCTGTGTCTACAGACATTTTCTGAAATCCATTGAAGTTTGTTAAAAACTTCTTTTCAAAGTTATTTTTAAATTAAACTCTATCACCTTAGATAACAAAAATTCTAGTAATTTTGAATTTGAAGTCTGACCAGTATCTAGACAGCAAATAGAAAGAAAATCTTAAAGCCTGCTTTACTTCAGCATATAAGAAAAACTAATATTTAATGGATTCTTACAATAATCCCTGTGCTCTGTCAAGTCTGATTAACTTCCTTAACATCTCTAAAACTTTTCTTATTTGCATTTTTGAATAAGAATTTGAATAAACACAGTACCCTGAATATCATAATTGTGCATCACTATTTCAAACCTGTAACGTAAAAATAGAAAGTGTTTTTCCCTCCTAGCAATTCATGTGTAAGTTAGATATTTAGAGATGCAATTTTCATGCAATAACTTTAACACATATTTTATACTAAACAATTAGTCATCTGTCCTATAATTAAAACTGCATATATAAAAACTGATATAAAAATTGGTCTTTCTCTAAGTGACTGACATGTGAACAATTCCCAGAGACTCTCATTAAGGAATAAATTAAAAGGTCCGTATTTATTCATCCACTAATGTATTTTTACATATCCTACCATGTGGGAGCCCCTCTGCTAGGTACCAGGAGAAGTAGCAAATAAAACAAAATGCCTGACCTCCCAATCATCAGAGAGAACAAAGAGACAATTACATGCGCGCAAACGTAATTGCATACATACATACATGTAACAAAATGTAATAACTATTTGTAATAGAATTGTAGTATTTCTCCCTTAAGGGAGAAACTTAAGCCAATATTGGAGGGTACATCAAATAAGGCAACACTTATTAGTATATTAATCAGGGTTCTCCTGAGAAAGGGAACCAATAGAAAGAGGTGGATAAATAAATGATTGATAGATAGGTAGGTAGGTAGATGAGAGTTACATCGATTAGGCAGATAATAGATAGAAAAATAGATAGATGATAGAAAAAAGATAGATAGATAGATGATAGATAGATAGATAGATAGATAGATAGATAGATAGATAGATAGATGATAGATAGATAGAAAATAGACAGACCGAGAGACAGATAGAGGTATAGAAGAGGGGATTCCTTTAGGGAAATTGGTTCAACTTATAATGGAGGCTGAGAATAGGCTCACATGATTATCATGGCTGAGAAGTCTCATGACAGCCCATCTGCAAACTGAGAGCCTGGGATGCTGGTAGTAAGGCTCACTCTAAGTCCAAAAGCCTGAGAATCTGAGGAGATGAAGAGGTGGCATCTGTGTAAGCTCCACAGTCCAAAGGCTGGATATCTGGAGTTGTGATGTCTAAGGGCGCGGGGAGATTTGTACCCCCAGCTCCAGGAGAGAAAAACCAATGAACTTTTTCTGTTTCTGTTATATGCAGGCTCCAAGCCTATTGAGTAGCTCCCACCCACATTAAGGACAAATCTTCCCCATTTAGTCTACTCAGACTCACATGCCACTCTCCTTTGGAGACACTCTCACAGGCACATCTAAAAACAATGCTTTATCAGTTGTAGGTATTTCTTAATCTAGTCAAGTTGACACCTAAAATTCAGCGTTATACCTATGATTTAATGTTTTAATATTGTCATACTAAGAGTAGGCAAACTTTTTTGTTAAGTATCAGTGTCTTATCTTTTTAGGCTTCAATAACACAATATTATAAATATCATGGGTACTTACAAACAACATAAATCTATTTCTCATAGTTCTGTGGTCTGGGACGTCCAAGATCAAAGAGATGGCACACTCAATCTTTAGTGAGAACCCACTTTCTGGCTTATAGATCAGCTGTTGTTTCACCATACTTTACACAGCAGAAGGAGTGGGGTTTCTCCCAAGCCTCTTGGATAATGACATGAGTCCCAATTATGATGGCTTTGCCCTTATCACCTAATTAATTTCCAAAGGCCATGCTTTCTGATACCATCACTTTAGGGCTTAGGGTCCCAATATATAAATTGTGGAGGACACAGACATTCAGACCATAACAACCTCACAGTAAATATTTTAAACTTTTGAACCATATGGTCTTTGTCAAAACTATTGAATCAATTTAGCACAAAACAGCCATATACAGTGTGTAACTGAATGAGCACGGCTGTTCTCCAATATTTTATTTACGAAAACGAAGATTGAATTTCATATAATTTTCACGTCACAAAGTATTATTCTCCTTTTGCCTTTTCAACTGTGTGTTATGTAAAACTGATTTTGTGTGGCCCATGGGTCATACAACAGGTGGCAGGCTGCATTTAGGCCATGCGCGGTGATTTTCTGAACCTTGTTCTACCGCATTACTCATCAAGACAAAAAAAAATGTTTTTATAAAGAGACTTATAAAAAGATAGAGGAAGCTAGAGCAATGAAATTGCCCACCAGAAAGGTTAACTGAAAACTAATATAGTACAACAGAGTTTCCTGGAACACTACTTTCATTAATAAATACGAGTTTATTTGTTCTTTCAATCAAAAATGTCAAGCGCTTGGTACCATGTGCCTGATACTCCTCTGTCTACAAGGGTTACAGAAAACACATAAAACAGACAAAATTTCCTCCTCTTATGAAGCTTATATTATTTTACAGAATTCCTTAGTTATTAAACATTTCTTATTACTTAAGTTCCCCGTTAAGGGACAGTAATGACATAGAAGAACCATGCTGAGTATAGTGAAAACATAATCTGTGCTATTTGTTACTTTTTCCCTTGGAAGAAACATTTTTTTCCAAACACAAATAGTAAAGGAAAAATACAGAAAACATCTCATATATGCACTCAATTCACCATTAGCATGTTTGCATTTTTCATTTTTGCTACTTTTATGTAATTTTCTATATTATTGACATTGTTTTAAGATTCCTTTCTTTCCTCCTTTCTTTTCTTTCGTTTTTTTTTTTTTTTTTTTTTTTTTTTTGAGATGGAATCTCACTTGTTGCCCAGGCTGGAGTGCTGGCACAATATTGGCTCACTGCAACCTCCGTCTCCTGGGTTCAAGCTATTCTCCCGCCTCAGTCTCCTGGGTAGCTTGGCCTACAGGCATGCATCACCATGCCCTGGCTAATTTTTGTATTTTTAGTAGAGATGGGGTTTCACCATGTTGGCCAGGCTGGTCTCTCAAACTCCTGGCTTCAAGTGATCTGTCCCCTCCTTCCTAGGCCTCCCAAAGTGCTGGGATTACAGGCATGAAGATTCCTTTATTTACTTCTCCAGTTAAAAAGTTGCCTTCTAAAGGAATTACTGTCATAGTTTTGATATATAGTGCTTCCATATACACTTTTATCCACTATATCACATAATTATGTATTTCATATACGTATTTCATAATTGTCTAAAATTGTATAATCATTAATATATTATCAATAAATTTTAAATGTTGATGTTTAAATATTTAAAGAAACCTCTTCATGTCATTATAAAATCTACTCTGAAGACTCTCGCTTTGTGCTGTTACTACAATGTTGGCCGTCTAATTCCTTTCTTATGGACACTGTTTTACAAAGAAAAATCTAAAACTTAAATGACCTCTTTGGGAAACCTAAGATCTCTTAAAACTGACTCATTTAAGACCTATCCTTTCACATCACTTCTGCTTCTCATTTGTCTCTTTCTACACAGCTTCCTTAAATCATTTGATCTTCTCTGTTTCAAAATCTCTACATATTCCATCTCACTATCCACTCGGCCATATCCTTTCCTGTATAGTCCAGCCCTTCAACTCTCTAAACTAACTTGAATTGTGGGTACTCTGACTCAATCTGGACTCTTGAGGGGCGCAGTGATCCCAAAATCAACCTCCTGAGGCTGAAAGAACTTATTAGAAACAGACTGAATATGTTTTCACCTCAGATGGGCTTTGCTGATTGCTGTTAGCATCTGCACCCCGCTGTCTAAAGACACTTTGATGCCAATATCTGGAGATCTCAACTAACAGCCTCCTGGACTCAGAAACTGAATTCCTAGTCCACTCCATCAGTAGGCTTTCTATTTCTGTAGGAATTCCCTTCATAAATGCCTGATGGCTTGCACTGTCCAGCAAGTATCACATATAGCCAAATCTTAACAAATGATTCAACTAGTTTTTCAAATACAGCAAACTGATGAAGTGATAAACATGGACTAGGTTTCCTAATTTGTCCAGTGGGAAATCTGGTTTTCTTTTTGACAAAAGGGGAGACTGGCCAGGACGGCCTTAATGTTCCCATTAGCTTGATTAAACTTTAGAGAGGCTTCTTAACTGTAGGCACACCCTTCCTTTTTCTGAGTATTTTCTTTAGAAAACTTATAGTTGTGAATTCTTTCTCTACCTCTTTGAAATATAAATCTTTTTAAATCTTTTTTCAGTTTTAGAGGTCAGGACTCTTTCTCAAGGACCTAGAAAACTTTCCTTTGAAATGTAATTATTAAGGAAGATAGTGTCGTTATTTTATTTTATTTTATTTATTTATTTATTTTGAGCTTAGAAGCCAAACTTTGGTGTTTCTTGATCCAAGTTGTGAAACCACCTCCTGTCACTCCCATCAGAAATATAAGAGAAGATTTTAGGTTATCTTTGAATAACCTCAGTTAGCAAACAGATGGTCCCTTCCCTGATCTCTCCTTAAGCTTAGCTTTAAAAAAAACCCATTCCCTGCCCTTTGTTTTTGCTTTCACACAGTTTATCTCACCATGAGTTCTGGTCTAACTTCCCTTTTGCATTAGCTTTGAATAAAGCCATCAATGCCTGTTTAAGATTCTCAGATACTATTTTTCTTTAACTTTAAGAATTATTTGGTGTCTGCTTTCAGTTAAAATATAGTCTACCATAGACCGTTGCTCCTACCGTAAGTACTATAAAACCCTGAATACACTAAGAAATTCATTATTACATTTTTGTAGAGCTGTGGATACACGAAGTCTAAAGCAATAATGTTCACAGAAAGTCAGTCCCCACATGGATGATCAGAGATTGTTGACCACTGTGTGTATTTACTAATCTAAGAACTTTGGACTGGCATAGACAGAAGTAGTCATTGAGAGAAAAAAAAAAAAAAATTAGAGCTTTCATTGACTGAACTAGCTGGCATAATAGATGTGATCTCTGAAAAACCGACACACATAGGCAATCTTTACACCTGAAAATTGTTCTCCACATTTCTTTTTCTTGAGGGCATGGTGGCAAAGAAGGGGAGCTGCACAGAAAATTGAAGAAAAATCTCTGGATTGCTATGCTAAAACTCTCCAAATCTTGAAAAATGAAGGGGCCTATGATCACACAAAGTATATTGTATTATCTTAAAATATAAAAACTAACTGAAGCAATAATACAGTAGGCTTAGGCCAACTCCCTAGTGGAACAAAATAATAAAAACTCTCCTTAAGCAGAAGAAAGAATTCTCCCTCTGTTGGAAAATAATATTCACACCATATCCATATGTCTGTTAAACATAATATCTAGCATAACATAAAAAATAGAAAACATGGAGGAAGCTGGATAATGTGTTTCAACATTAAGAGGAAGAAAGGCAATAAAAGAAGGCACGTCTGACTCAGACATAGAATCAACAGACAAGGACTTTAAAATAATACTTTAAATATGTCAAAGAAGGTAGAAGAAAAGTAAAAATGTGGATTAAAAAAACTGAGAATTTCAACAAAATGTATTCTATAAAAGTAACAAAGTGCCATTCTAAACTTAAACTTGTAAAAGAGAAAATCTAAAGTTAGCAAACCATGTTAACGGTAAAGGGAATGAAGGAAAGGAGGATGAATTAGAAGATGGGTCAGTAAAAACTAGGCAAAATGAATCACAATTCAGGAAAATAAAACACTTAAAGATTAGAAGAAATAATTAAAGCAACTTGGGATATGGTCAAATAATCTAATATGCTGCAGCTTGAGATACAGGAGAGGAAAAAATAAATGAAGCAGAATCGGTAATTGAATTGATAGTAACTGAATATTCTTAAATACATCAAACCATGGAATCATGAAGGTCAACACACTTCAAAAAAGATTCACATGAAATCACTAAGAAACAAATATAGAAAAGAATTGTTAAAATTAGTCAAAGAAGAATACACTGCACATGTAGGGAACAAAAGTGATAGCTAACTTTTCATCAGAAATTGTGAAAGCCGGAAAAAAACATGAGATCATGTATTTACATTTCAAAAAGTAAACACAAAAGCAAAACATTCCACAAAACCCCACTTTGGTTACAAATTCAGTGTCTCTCAGTCCCTCCTTTGCACTGCTTCCTGATGTTGGAGCTGGGCCAGGTAATTTACACAATTTCCTTTGTGCAAATTCAGGCTTTGCAGGTAGTGGTTGCTGGAGGGAATAAAGCAAGGCTATAGGACTATAGGCAGTCCCTTCTGGTTTGCAGACACCTTCATTCCCATCTGTGTGAGAGGCAGTGGATGAGTATGACAGAAGGCTTGTGGCACTCAGGTTAGAGTCTCCCCTGGACAAATGTCATACATTTTCAGACCTTGCTCTTCCTACCTGGCAGAAGCTTCCATGGGAGCTCCAGTTCACCATTACTACATCCCCATTCTATTCTACAGACCAGCTCTTGCAGCGTGTACCCGCTACCAAGAGTTGGACACTTCTACTAACCAGCTCCACTCAAAGCTGTGTGATAAATTTCTCCACAACCAGCAGGCTGCTTGTACTTTTGGTATGCATGTTTTCTTTGACAACGGTGGAGTAGTGATGCAGAACTCTCCTAAGACCTTAGCTTCCTTCATTTTTCACTGTCTCTCATCCTTAAGGCAGCAGCTGCTGTTTTGAGCTTGCCACTTTGGGACCCTGTAGAGATATCTTTTACATTTTTTACTAGTTAGCTAGGAACACTTGTTTCAAATTCTCTCATTTCAAATTCCTGATGTGTTTGGGTCTGCTGACAAGATTCTGGCAGGTAGATTGACAAATGAGAATGTAGATCCAGCAAATGCATTTTATAAAAATAAGAAAAAACCTTTTACAAATTTATAAAAGCAAATGCTAAGAGAACGTTTAGATTCCCAGGAGAACCATAGTGTAAGAAATCCTAAAAAAAGTTATTCAGGCTCGGAAGTGTTTGAAACGTTATCTCCTAATAATAAATTTACACATTTAGCCATGATTTGTCTTTCTCTCACTGTTATGTAAACTTTAGATATCATTCTTTTCTTGGTTATTAAACTGATATACTAAATTAGGGTAACATATTGAGGTCAATAGGATATCTGTGTAACAATATCTCCATCTATATAGCATAGCTATACATATACACTGGAAAAATATTTGTCCACAGTAGTAAGGTTATCAATGTTATAAAGTTCTTCAGAGATTTTCTTTGTTAAAAGTAGGCATTTTTAGTGGTACTCTAAAATATCAATATAAATTTATATATGTGGAAAGAGTGCAATAGAACATTAGAACAGTTATCATAAATGCGAATCATTGTCAATGCATCAGTAGTATATATCTAAATAAGATTGATATACTAAAAAATTTTAATTATTCCTGAGTTTTGAATAATAATTTACATTTTTCTCTATAAGCAGATTATTAATAATTTTTATATTCAAAATAAATTCCTTGTTGTTTTCTTTCTTATAGTACAGACCTGAAAATATTTATATATCTTATACTTTGACATATTTATTGCACTAAAATAATTCATTTAAATTTTTTACACTAACATTTTTGTTTGTTTGTTTTATAAATTGGCCATATCTGAGATAGTATTTTGTTTCATTTTTGTGCTTTTGCCTTTAAACTATAAGATAAAAAAATTGGGGCAACATGGCAAAATCCTGTCTGTAAAAAAAATACAGAAATTACTCTAGTGTGGTGGAGTGTGCCTGTAATTTCAGCAATAATTCCTGAGGCTATATAATAAATTTTATATGTACTTGAATTTATTTCTGGACCTTCTTTATTTACATTCTACTTTTTTCTTTCTTTTGTGTAATGGTAATACCTTATAAAAATAAAAAAACACAGAACATATTAACTTAAAGATTCTGGTGAAATATATTGATTTTTTTTATTGTTATTCTTTAAACTGAGTGTATTTATCGTGGATATCTGAATAATATATTTCATGATAAATAATTTTAAGAAAGAAAAAACAGTGATCCATATTCAATTTTTGGATTTAAAATGAAGGTTTATAAGTCTCATATGCTTCCTTCTCAAGCATGCTCCCAGGTTTGTCTTGAGTCACTTTTACAGCTAAATTGGTCTTTGAATTTTTTAATCAAAATAATATTGTTTAAACTTGTATCTAATACTGCTATATTGGGGTTCAGGGTGCCCTCAGCTTCCTTGAGAGGACATTTCTCCAGGTTCTTGGTCTCTTGCTGTCTCAAGAATGAGAGAGGGGACCACAGTGCAGTGCACAGGAAGTGTCTGACTCATAAGTGTTTGTAGAAAGTGATTTACTTAAAGAGAGAGAAACAAGAGAAGGAGAAAGAAAGAAACAGCTAACTCTCATACTGAGTGAGATAATCCAGAAAGATGGAATCTGGGAGAGGAAACCAGCTTCCACACTGAGTGGAAAGGAATAGAGAGAGATGGAGTTTAGGAGGGGAAGACAAGCTTCCACGAGAGAGTGTGAAAGGGGACTCCAGAGGAAAATCCAGGAGAGAGGAAGACAGCTTCCATGAAGGGAGTGTTTGTGGAAGGGGACCCAAACATGGAATCCGAAGGGGTGTGGAAGAAGGGGACTTTCAACCTGAGAGGAACCTCCACCTTCTTTAAAACCCCAGGCCAATGAAAGGAGTTCCTTAGAACTTCCGCTGGAGTGATTGACTCTTAGTTTCTTCCCGTGCCCGTGAAATTTAAACATACATTTCAAATGGAGAGAGATGGGAGGGGGACATAGTGCTGGGAAGCTCTTGCCCTTGAAACTATGCCCCATGTGGATCTGGAAAGAGAACACATTTCCTCAATACCAGTCAATTACATCATTTATTTCTTAATATTTTAACCCATGCATCCTTAGAATGAAACCTTCTTTATATGAGTGAACTATTCTTTTTTGTACTGATCGGTTTGGTTGCTAATTTTTAATTTAATTTATCACTAATTTTTACATGCATGCTATCAGTAGTTTTCTCAGTCTTCATCTCTAAAGGTTTTCTGTTCTTGCCATGCTAGACCTATGAAAGTAAAATGAAAGCTTCATTTCATGTTAACAGAGTAAGTAACAAAATGATTATTTGCTCTTATTTGATTATAAATTATATATAAAATTATATATACAAATTAAGGATAAAAATTTAAATTTGTACATTACACACACTTGCAAGATATTAACAAAAGTTAATTTGAACTTGAAAAATTAGTCTATATCAATTGTTGTAATTTAATTTCCCTTTGTCAGGGATAAATTAAAAAATGAGTAAGCTTAAATGAATGAGATGGGAGAAGATTATTGCTTAGGCTTTGTTAAAAGAAAAAAAAGATGATAATTTATTCTCTTTCTCCCTCTGACTTATTGGAGTGTGTGAATGTGGGTGTGTGTACATATGTGTGTGTGTGTATGTGTGTGTGTGTGTGTGTGTGTGTATATATTAATTTAACTCATAGGAGTGTGTGTACTCCTACACTTGATATGTGTCTCTCTTAATATTTCTACTATATAGATAGTGATCTACCTAGGACTACCTATAAACAGAGATCTGGATATACTGATAGAGAGAGAGAGAATAAATATATACACTCCTATGAAACAAGTGTTTTTATAGTTGATCCTGAGAGCCATTTCATGGTCATGTGGGTAGGCATTCTTAGATTCAAATTATATTGTATATGACTGACCACAGAGATGCAAATAACCTGGAATTCTGATCAAATTCTTAACCCATTTTGTTGTCCAAATCCTGAAACAATCTATAAGAAAATTTTAGAAAATCAATTAAGGGGAAAAGATAAAATTCAACTAGGCCTGCTGTATAATTAGCAGTAATCGTTATGCCAGCTTGTCCTTTGGTCCACTTCCTTGTAGCTGCTTTCCACTTACTACGCCAGGAGAACATAGCCCTAGTCATAGAACTCATTGTTTCTTTTCTGTCCTATACATAAAAACTAAAACATGGTGAGACAACAATCTTTATCTTTGATTTTTTGTTTTAGGTTTTGCATAACAACAAAACGACCTAATCCATCTGATCTGAAGGGGTCCTGCTAGAAGCTGACTCTTGGAAGAATGCAGTTTCCTCATTCTAATGATGTCATCCCCCTTACCATTACCAGTCAACAACCTCAATTTTCCAGTCCCTAGCGCTTGACAAAATCCTTAAAGACTTTTGCTCAGAACCCTTTGATGAAATGGATTTGAGACTTGAGAATTCCTCCCATTTTTATGCTCAGTGGCCTTGCAATTAGTAAACTCTTTCTCTGCTGCAAATCCTGCTGTTTCAGTGTATTGGTCTGTTAGCGTGCAGCAGGCATATGGACCTGGCAGTCTTGTAACAAATGTGTGGCTTGTCCTCCTGAACTGCATATTACCACATGTAATAATGTATATTGTAATATGCATTATGTAATAAATTCCCTTATTGTTTACGTAACCATGTGCTGAAATATGAAAAAACCAGCTTAATGTGTTGAAAGTTGGAAATGGGTGGAGTGATACAAAAGAAGAAGATTGGAAAAGCAGTAAGTTCTTTCATCCTCCTGCTTTTTAGAGTCTGGAGACACTTTTATGTCGGGTTATTTGATAATTGGTAAAAAACAGTATATTGTAAATTGAATTACAGACATAAGACTGAATTATCAGAAAAAAACAATTCAGTTAGATAAATATGTGTTCTACTTATTAAACATTTGCACATTCACTGCAAGAAGCATACTTTCATGATCTCAAATTGCAAATTTCCTTTTTGTTTCCTCTGACAGAACCCTGACAATAAATTGATTGTTCTTAGTGATGATGATGATGATGATGATACATTTGGATTTCCTGCATAAATATGACTTTAGGTGTCCATACATATAACAGGCATAGGCATACCTAATATGCAGGATTGCAAGGGCCTGCAACTAGATTGGTGTTCCCTAGCAAGTGAAAGCAATTCTGGTTAGGAGTGCATGCCCTACAATTACCTGAGACAACACAATTGAATGTAGGAAACAATGGTAAAATATAATAAAGTTAATAAAAATTTCCCTGAAAGAAATAACCTAATTTTACATGAATACTTTTTTTGCTAAGTAAATAATTTAAACTATTTAAATATAATACATCTTTACCAAAAAGAAGTTACTTTAATGTCTACTAAATTCCTACATTCATTTATATGGTATTTATGACCTGGTTGTATAATGATGCATAATTTTAATTTATTCAAAATTCTCATTTATATGTCCTGTACTTTGCTAAATCATCTACTCTACCCTCAATAAAATAATTTTAAATATAATTTCTCTAATTCAGAACTTGGAAAATTGTTTTGATTTTGTTTTCTTTGCTATCACCACAAATGATTGAAACAAAATAAAATAACTACCCTATTAAAATGGTGATTTTAAGTAAACCAAAATACTCTGAATAAAAAAAATCATAATGCTATTATTGTGACTCATAAACTTAAAATAGCATATAATCTTTGCAAACAAAAGAAAATAGGATTGTTAATTGAAATTATATCTTCCAATATAATTTTTTGTCCTGATATTATTGTGTTGACTAGTGTTCATAAAAAATAAATGCATCACAGATCACTTATTAAAATAATTTATTAATATTATAAATCTTACACTCATATTTGATAATATCCATACCAGTGATTGCAATTTTTAAAATTGTTTTGTGATGTGATTTCTAGGAAAAATTAAATCTTACACTCATATTTGATAATATCCATAACAGTGATTGCAATTTTTAAAATTGTTTTGTGATGTAATTTCTAGGAAAAATTAAAATAAAATAGCAAATGTTCTTGATAAATTTTCATTTGTACTATTTGATTTACAATTTAAAATTATCATTGCTATTTTATTTTTATGAAGGTATAAAGTAAGATATACAATAGTTTATTCCTTTAGATAAAAACCCACTAGATATGAGCACACAGATAAACCATAAACATCTGAACATTTGTTAAACATATACTCTAGGCTGGGTGCGGTGGCTCACGCCTGTAATCCCAGCACTTTGGGAGGCTGAGGTGGGTGGAT
>NW_022436951.1:16646838-16661220 GCF_009761245.1 Sapajus apella
TCAAAAAAAAAAAAAAAAATACACTCTATTACTGAACAAAGTAAAAACGGTGAAAGAATACAACTAAAATTTATCAAATCAGAAGGGAGAGTTAAAAATTTCATTTTAAATACTACATTTTGCTAACAATGTTTTATTTCCAATAATATGTTTTACATATAATCTCAGATTAACTATGAATTTGAACTCCATGGCCTAGCTCTAATTATTTTATCATTACAACGATTTGGTAATTGAGGATGTTTGGTCCTAATGTTAAGAACCAAGGATAATGTATATACAGTATCTATATTATGCATCTCAAGGAACGGAACTGCATACAATTAGCATTTCATTTTAAGAAGAATTAAAATTAAACAGTAGAAAGCAAGAAAGAGATATATTAAAGCACACATTAATTAAGGGGACTTATCATTGGATTATTTCACACTTGTAAGAATTCTAAGAATACATTAACAGCCAGGCTTACGCATTCTATCATTGAAGATATGTGGAGCAGAAAGATAGTAATATAAACAGAGGTAAAATCCAACTTATAAATTTTAATTTAAATTTTCCTATGAGCAGATTATTCATAGAAACAGTTCATTGTTATGTGAAATATATTGTTAGAGGCAATTCAGAACTGTGAAAAAGATTTTTCTCTCAGTTGTTAATTCCCTTGAATGAAAAAAATAGAAATCACATTTTCTTTCAAATATAACTTTATCTTTACCTCAATAATCAGAACAATGGCAGCAAATTTCAAAATATCATTAACTGGATCTGATCAAAACAGCCATACCTATTTTTTGGCTTACAAAGTCATTGTGTTCCTTAAACATTTCTGCATTATCCAGAAATAATTTCATTATATTGTCTGATATCATAAATAAGTCCTACTGTACTTTGTACTGCATCCTTGGTATATGGGAACACTGTAGAATTTCCCCAAATTTTCTGATCTTGAACCTATGATGACACATATTTCCATACATACGCCATTACCTAAAAATTGGTCATATAACTATGTCCGATCTCTCTGTGATCACAATCAGAGCAAAATAAAATTTTATTAACAGCTACTAATCTATGCCACAAGCGTTATGTGCATAAATTAGATAAAAAGAAAAATTGAAAAAAAAGTTAAGTCCATGTGTTGAGAAATAACAATAGGATAAACCAAAGAAAAGAAAGATTAATTTGTATGAGAGCTAAAATAAGTGCAATAAGAACTTAAGAAGAATTAGATTATCAAGAATGTTCAAAATATTGAAACTTCTAATCGATTGCATAAAAACACAAATCACTGGCAAGAATGATCAAGAAAAAGAAGTGAAGTTATATAGAGGTAACTATTGTTTGCAGTATAAATATTTTAACATTCTAGATTAGTTGAGTAATTCCTAGAAAAAATTATCATAGTGGATTTATTAAAAGTAAGCATAGTCTTAAATGGATCAATAATTGTTACATAAATGAGTATATCAGCAAGATTTACCAACAAAATGATGAGAATTTTATGTGACTTTTAATCCTGAAGATACAGAAATAATCACATATAGGACTAATATACATTTATTAAAAACACTAGATAATACTTTAGAAAATAATACAACTATGAATATAGGTGCAAGCATTTTAAATATAAATAAAAGTTACTAAATAGTTGAACATTACTGCATCTTTCAAATGCAGCTGTTCACAAACACAGTCCATTTTTCACTGGAAATTTTCCTTTCTCTTTTCTACACAGAGCTCTGCCTTAGAACGAATTTTTCCTGTTTTATACTCAATATTTTGTGTATTAGCAGTGAGAGGGATTTAGATTATTTTAGTTTTAAATGTCCATATTGCTGACTTGACTATTTTTCCTAATAAGGATTGAGTAAGGTTGTTGCTCCATTTCTTAAAATATAGACTGCATACATATTGCCTCTTTAGAGCCACATTATTCAAGATCCAGGTTGTTTTGTATTTTAATATTTGATATTAAATCTATCTCCATTGATAGGCTTATAAGAAATTTGTCTATTTGCATCCCAATACAGGGGATAGAAAGATAGAACTGAGTTTCATCACTTGTCAAAAATTTCCACTCACAGAAACCATGAAAGGAGTCAGAATCTTACCTTAGTTTCTTGGAATTGTCGCTAGTGAGTCCCTTCCGGAGTTTGGAACATCAGCTCTTGGGCTCATTGTTGTGAATGACTGATTTCCTGTCTTCTGGTTGAGGGCTGGAAGACAAGTGACCAATAGCAGGTTATTTAGCGCTTTTCTTTCCATTTTTAATCTCTGGAGCTAGTATTTTACACATTCTAGCCAAGTTTCCTAAAACTAGCAATTATTAATGAGAATCTACAAATAACTACTTGGATCCCAAGTGTAATCAAATTTAGACTGGGGTCTAGCAGGAAGCAAATAAAAGTTTTCCTAAGAACAACTTAGAGAGAGGTGAGAAAAGGATAAGGAAAACAACAATGGGTGTTGAAGCACTCATGTAATAGCAATGTGGGAAGCCTATGCCATTGTAGGCCCCAAGAGACAAAAGGAGAGGGTGAAGTTACATGGGCACAGCAATTTCCAGAAGCTCAAAAGAAAGATTGCCTAGGAGGTGGCAGAGGAACGTAGTCTCTTCCAGCACTGTCACAGGGCTAGGATGGAGATAGAAATAAAAAAAAGAACCTTGTTTCCAATATTTTGCTGTTACCTACAAGTCCCCAAACTCAATGGACCAGAGGCTAGCGTCCACATAATTGATTTCATAAAGATTTTCATTCAGTGGGCATTGAGCAAGGTAAAGGAAGTAAAGAACAGATCTTTGGATCCAAATGTGATTGACCTGCTTGATTCACACAATAAATTTGTAGTCATCAGACTACATAGAAGCCAATTCTTTGCTGATTTATTTTACTAAGTCTGAAGTTTTTACTTGTTTTATTAATATTACATAAGAATTGTGTCACACAGTGCAGTGCTGGTGGAATAACACAAGTAAAGATCAGTAGAAGACAATAGACAGTTCAGAAATAGACTCACTTATATGTAGTTAATTGATTTTGGACAAAAACTCTAAAGTAATTCAAACAGGAAGGAAGAATCTTTTCAACAAATGTGCTGGAACAGTTGGTTAGCCAAATGTAAGCATAGGAATATTAATACTAACTTCATACAAAAATTAAACTGAAGCAGATTACATACCTCAATATAAAGATGACAAATCCATGCAAAACTTGTAGAAGAAAACATAGGAGAAAATGTTAGTAGCCTTGGGTTGGGCAAATATTTCTCAAATGAGACTTAAAAAGCACAAACCACAATGAGATATCGCCTCACACTTGTTAGAATGGCTATGATAAAAAAGTCTAAAAGGTAAGTGTTTGCAAATATGTGGAGAAAGGAAGCCCTTGCATGCTGTTATTGGAAATGATAATTAGTACATCCATTATGGAAAACAGCATGGAAATTCTTCAAAAAATGAAAAATAGAATTAACCTGTGATTTAGCAATTTCTCTATTGGGTATACATTCAAAGGAAATTAAGTAATATGTCAAAGAGGTATCTATATTCCCATGGTAATTGAAGAACTATTCACAATAGCTAAGATATGGAATCAGCCTAAGTGTCCAATCGATACATGAATGGATTAAAAAATGTGCTATATATATGCAAGAGAATAGTATTCAGCATTACAAAGGAAGGACATTTTGTCATTTGCAACAACATAGATAACTTGGCGGATATTAGGTTGTTCGAAATAAGCCAAACAGCGAAAGTCACATGCCACATGATCTTGCTTATGTGTGAAATCTCAGAAAGTTGAACTTTGAAGTAGACAGAATGGTGGTTATTAAGGGATAGGGAGAGGAGTGGTGGTGGGGTGGGAGATATTTGTCAAAAAATACATAATTGGCCGGGCGCGGTGGCTCAAGCCTGTAATCCCAGCACTTTGGGAGGCCGAGGCTGGTGGATCACAAGGTCAAGAGATCAAGACCATCCTGGTCAACATGGTGAAACCCCGCCTCTACTAAAACTACAAAAAATCAGCTGGGCATGGTGGCGCGTGCTTGTAATCCCAGCTACTCAGGAGGCTGAGGCAGGAGAATTGCCTGAACCCAGGAGGCGGAGGTTGCGGTGAGCCGAGATCGCGCCATTGCACTCCAGCCTGGGTAACAAGAGCGAAACTCCGTCTCAAAAAAAAAAAAAAAAAAAAAAAAAAAAAATACATAATTTCGGTTAGCTAGGAGGAATGAGTTCAAGAGATCTATTGTACTACCTGGTGATCATAATGAATAACAAGGTATTATAATGCTGAAAATTGCTGACAGTAGATTTTAGGTGTTCTTATCAAAAAAATTAAATGTCAGGTAATGCATATGTGAGCTCAATTTAGCCATTTCACAATTTATAGAGATAGTCTGCTAACAGAATGGTTCAACTTAAGATGTTTCAACTTTGCAATGTGGTGAAACCACTCTGCTTTTCACTTCCAATACAGTATTAAAAAAAAATACATGAGTCATTCAGAACTTTATTATAAAATAGGATTTATGGTAGATGACTTTGCCCAACTATAGGCTAACGTAAGTGTTCTGAGTGTGTTCAAGGAGACTGTGCTAAGCTATGATGTTCAGTAGGTTAGGTGTATTAAATGCTTTTACTTTTCTTTTTCTTTTTTTTTTTTTTAAACAATCTCATCCTGCTGTCCAGTTTGGACTAAAGTAATGTAATCTTCTCTCACTGTAACTTCCTCCTGGGTTCAAGCAATGTTGGTGCTTCAGGCTCCTGAGTAAATTACAAGCCCATGCCACTAGGCTAGACTGATTTCTTCTTCTTCTTCTTCTTCTTCTTCTTCTTTTTTTTTTTTTGGGAAGACAAGGTTTCATCATGTTGGCCAGGCTGGTCACAAACTCCTGACTTCAAGGGATCTGTCTACCTTGGCCTTGCAAAGTGCTGCGATTACAGGTATGAGCCACTGAACCCACCATCACATCACTTTTATTTGTAGATTAAAAATTAATTTAAAAAGAAATAAAAATTCAGAAAAAAGCTCTTATTTTTGTTAGTTTTTAGTGATAGTTATAATGTGTATGTTTTCGCATATGCTTTAAATTATATAATATGTTAGTACAATAAAACAAGTACATAATAAGTAAATAAATACATATCTTGAAAGCACAAAGTATAAAATAATTTGGATTTTGAATGAATTAATCAGTTTTATTCTTCCAAAGGCTTTGGTAAGAAAATGATAAGACAAATTACACATTGGGAGAAAATATTTACCAAAAAATTACTTGACAATTGACTTACATACAGAATATAAAATGAGCTCTTAAAACTCAACACTAAGTAGATAAACAGCTGCATTAAGTAGGGAAATAAGTTATTTGAATACACATTTCCCCAAAGACATACATAGACGGCAAGTGAGTGCATAAAAAATGCTGAACTACCTTAGAGAAATGCGAATAAATACGTTAGAGAAATGCTAATTAAAACCACAATGAGATACCACTACAACCCAAGCAGAACAGTAACAAGGATTGTGTCAAAAGACTAACCCACCAAGTTTTGTAAAAATGTGGAAAAAGCGAAACTTACATGTTGTTGCTGAAAACGCACAATGGTATGGTCTCTACTGCCCTAACCTGCCCAATTCTCTGTTCAATCGCCTATATATTCTTTGGTTTTTGTCAGAAACATTATTAATTAGTATGACACATCTCCTTTATTGATCATATTTTGCATGTGACTGTGTATTGTAATCATAAAACACAAAAGTCAGTGTAAATAGATTAAACATTAGCAGATACTCTCCATGAAATTGCACAAATACCTGAATATAATTTCTTAACATTAATTTATCATATTTTTCAAATTTAATTTATTGCCTAACTAAAAAGAAATACCAATTACAACAATATCGGCAAATTATGGTTACTTACAAATATGAAGTCTGCCCAATAAATCGATGGGTGTAAGCATTAAGGCACCGTATTTCTATTAACATTGTGTTCTAAGTGACAAATTAATGGGTGAGAGAAGTAACCTCCAACTACTTTATTGTTTTACTATGAGATGGTAAGCCCTGTACATGGTTTTAGTTACACAGAAGAACTGCACAACATAGAGGCCTTTACCATTTGCTATCAGTGTTTCCTAATCATAACTCAAGCTACTTAATATTTTGGGATAGATGAAAATGACATGAAAGTAATTGTTATATTATTTTGATTTTAAATATGAAAATGAGACTTCAAGAACAAATCTCCCAAAATAAATTTAAATAAGATGGCAATTTTTCAACTTACAAGCATCTAAATCTAAATATAGTCACAGAGATGAAAGCAAACAAAAGTATCACAGAAAAATATTCAAGGAAATGTCTGTGGTGTTAAAACTTACAACAGAGATCTGACAAAATATCAAGTCTTTCAACATGTAAACAGTGATGACTGCAACATTTTATTTTTATAGAAACAAACAAGCTGATGGTTGCACAACTGTAAATACACTAAAACCATTGAATTGTACTTGTTAAATGGGTGCACCTTCTAGTATACTATGTATATGAATAAAATTGTTTAAAATATATAGACACTTGTATATATATATTTATATATAGTTGCATATATATGTGTGTCTGTATATATGCATGCATGTGTATATATGTATGAGTGCATATATATGTGTGTTCATTTATATATATCATATATATGATATATATGTCACAGATATGATACAAATATCACATTTGATATATATATCACAGATATATATATATATATCAAATACCTCTAATAGATATATACCTATATATATCACCAGTCTAAAATATATATCACAAAAGTTAAAAATGTGAAAATGTGACCAAAACATTTAGAAAAATCTTACTGATAAAGCAAGGCCAAAATTCACCAACTACCATTGTCTAAATGATGTGACAACAGAAAATGAACACACACACACACACACACACACACACACACACAAGTTAATTTGTATGGTTTATTTTCTACAGGGTGCCATGTATTGTAAAATATAAAAACAAATGAACAAAATAAACCTAATGTATTTTTAACCACATTTCATTTCTTTGCTGTAGAAGCAGAAAATATAGAATTGTTGAGAAAGACTTCATAAGATAGTAGTGGGATCATTTAATTCAAACTTTGAAAACACGGGGAAGAAACTTCCAATTGTGGTATAGATTATTTCTTAAATAATTAGCTTAAAACCATAGAAAATTGAAATACGAGAAATTAAATGTAGGATATCAGCTCTTTTATGTTGTAACAACGTGAGAAACACCCTGTGTTGATGTTTATTTTTACAGTTGTTCATTGTGTAAGTGTGAAAATCATTTTAGACATTTAGATGCTTCTCAAATATACATCCTACTAGACAAATGAGATTTTCCATGAAACTAATAAAACTTAAATTTATGGTCATTTACTTGCAAGTCCTTCCCAGTTTCTGAAGACACTAGCCCTTTATCTAGGGTTATCTGCTCATAGAATGCTTAAAATTAATTAGGACTCAAGAAAAGCTCTCATCACCTAATATGTTAAAGCAAACAAGAAAAGTGTGATATAATTTTTTTTAATTTAACAAGTAGAAAATTTTTCATAAAATCAACAATCAGACATCAATAAAAATTAAACTTTAATAAAAACGGTTTGAATCAACTACGATATAGAAAAGACTGAATTAATTATGTTTCCGGAATAGAAAATAAAATAATTAAATCACTAAACTTTTCATAAAGAGTAAAGAAAAGAAGACAAGAATGAAGGAAAAAGATCAGATAGTTAATGAAAATATGTTTATGTTCTGGGGGTTTGCAATGTTTTTGGTATGTTTCAGCTCTTAAAAATTGGTAATTTGTGTGCCTCATTTTCTACTTTTCAGCATATATTCAGTTTTACCTTAACATGGATACTTTTGCCTTTTTAATATTAAAGCAGCTTCCCAAACTAAATATGTACCTGAAAAATCAGGATTTAGCTGTTAACTCATTTCCTTTCCTGCCACTCCTTTTATTTAAAAAAAATAATAATTTTAACTTTTATTTTAGGTCAAGAGTACACATGAAGGTTTGTAACCTAGGTAAACATGGATCACAGGGGCTTTTTGTGCAGATTATTTCATCACCCAGGTATTAAGCCCAGTACCCAACCCAATAGTTATCTTTCCTGCTCCTTTTCCTCCTCCCTCCCAGCTCAAGTAGACCCCAGTATCTGTTGTTTCCTTCTTTGTGTTCCTAAGTTCTTATCATTTAGCTCCCACTTACAAGTGAGGACATGTGGTATTTAGTTTTCTGTTCTTCTGTTAGTTTGTTTAGGATAACTTCTAGCTCCACCCATGTTTCCATAAAAGACATGATCTTGTTATTTTTTATAGCCAGCCACTCTTTAAATTATTTTGTGCCTTCTTTTCTTACTTCCCTCACCAATCCATCCATTTGCCTTAGATCTTCCCTCCATATTCCCTCATTCTCACTGCTTCCAAAATGTGTTTTCTAACATTAATAAATCTGATCTCAAGAGACTATAAATTCTTTAAATTTGTTTCTTGTTATTGTTTAAATTTCCGAAGTATTGAACATGCAATTCTAAAGTACTGAACATAGGTGGCTCACTTCTATTCATTCATCAATCTAACCTCCCTATTTATCTCTTCCAAAGAATTGTCTGAACATAAATGTTTAGCTTTTTCACAGCTTTGTCATATGGTTAGAATGCTTTTTCTGAGAGTGTCAACCCTCCTTCAAATTTTCTTCAGCTATACTGAAGCTCCTTGATATCAAGCCCACAAGATGGAATCATCATTCTTTCATCTCTGTCATCACTAACTGCATACATAGATATTGGAATCCTGTACTAGAATTATTTTTTAAATATGTCTTACATACATCAGTAAAATCTGTGTTCCTTTTGCTTTTTAATTTTTTAACTAGAAAATAGTTTCAGCAATAACAAAAGTTCTAGAAAATATTCGAGAAATAAGAACATACACAGCCAGATATTATACTTACTGAGATTTTTTTTGTTAGAATATGAAGTGTTACTGAACATACTAAATTTCAGACCCACCTTTTGTTTATTTATTTATTTATTTATTGAGATGGATTCTCACTCTGTCACCCAGGCTGGATTGCAGTGGTGAGATCTGGGCTCACTGCAACCTTCACTTCCCAGATTCAAGTGATTCTCCTGTCTCAGCCTCCCAAATAGCTAGGATTACAGGCTTGCACCACCATGCCCAGCTAATTTTTGTATTTTTAGTACAAATAGGGTTTTGCCGTGTTGGCCAGGCTGGTCTTGAACTCTTGACCTAAGGTGATCCACCTGCCTTGGCTTCCCAAAGTGCTGTGATCCCAGGTGTGAGCCATCACGTCCAGCCCAGGCCCACTTCTTATCAATCACTTATTTCTCAAAAAACGGCCATTGGCTTGCTGTCCTGATGGCCACATGTATAGTTCCTATGGCTGCTTTATATTAAACACACAGACTTCATATTCTTTTAGGATATTATTTCCTTCTCTTTCAAGACATTATACAGTGAAACATGGAGCGACAGTAATATATATAAAGAATGAATAAATAACTGGAAAATGACTATAAACCTCTGTTCTTTTCTGTGGCCTACATAAAAAGTAAACAGTCATGCTGACAATATTTTACTTATTTTATATTTATAAGACAAATACAATCCAACCCAAACTTTTAAATGCTGTTATTATGTCTTTTTTAGGATATATGCAGTGAAGTGCAGGAAACAAGAGTGTTTCTGAGTCATTATATTGTATGTATTTCACTTTTTATGTGGCATATCTTACTGTGTATTTTATTAATGCATGTGAACAATTCTATATTTTTTGTTGCTATTGCTAATTAACACTGTAGAGATAATGATTAAAAATATACTGTCATTATGAGGAAAGAAAAATCTTAAAAGTATATTATTATATGAATGGCAAACATAGGCCCATAAAATTATGAGCAAGTATAAATATAATATTTAAAAGAAAGTTACAGAATAGTAAAATGATAAATATTAAATGCAAAATATAACCTGCAAATCATAGGAAAATGAGCAATTATAAATATAATATTTAAAGGAAAATTACAGAATAGTAAAATGATAAATATTCAATGAAAAATGTAACATGCAAATCATAGGAAAACTTAAAGCCTATTTTAGAATTTAAGTATAAACAAATTTAAACCTTTCCATATGGTTCATTTTGCCAAAATTTTCTGTAGTGAGCATTTTTTTTCTGTACAGAGTAATACTGCCTTTTTAAAAGGTTTGAATAACATTGTAAACTAATTCTTTTTGCAAAAGTGATATTGAATGTGCAATACACACATCATTTTCAATATTTAAATAACAAATCTAAAAACAGGTCAAGACATATAAGATGATTGGTGAATACAAAATTGAGTGAATCTTTCAATCTTTAGAACATGTTTTGAAAGGTAAATAATGTTACAATATTTGTGTTCCCATTTCATGATTTGTGTGTTAGCAAAGGTTGTAATGAAAATTGTTAAGTGACTTGCATTTTTCTTCCTTGTTAAAAGCTTTCTCATGTGGAAAGTTGTCTCACATTGTGTCAAAACAATAAGCTGTCAGATTGCTAATGTTTAATACATTCTGAGAATAACTGCCATGTACTATACTAATTGACCTTTTCGGAACTCCGAATTTGATTGGATGGACATTTCTCTCCTATTTAAAAACTCAAACCCCTGTTGAGAAGAGCTAGAATGACCATCTGTTGAAATACAGAATAGTAAAAAGGTTAAAGTACACAACCAAATGTTTCAGGATGTATTTCCTAGTTATATTTTACTGTCTTATCCACTGTCAAAAACTATCAAAACCTGACATGATGGCATTAATTCAATTTTCACTATTCAGAAAATAAAAAATAAAGTGAACTTATTTTACTGTTATCTAGTATATTGAAGGTCAATATAAAAATGTTTCTTAGTTTTGCTAAGATGTCATGGTTTAGTCTACATACGGCCACCCTACAATAACACAATGTTTCAGTTCAGTATAGCATTATGATAAAAACAACAAAAAAGTTAATGTCTTCTACTGAATCTTGATTTTTGAATCATTTCAACTTCACTCATAATCATATACGTATACTTAATACTTAGTGTATAATATTCTAGAAATTTAGAATAGAAAAAATTAAAGCACAACTGCTCATGTAGCAAAAAATTAATAATAATAAAGTTCCATTAAAAAGGTCAAGGCTTATTTTTTAGTAGAATTATATAATTAATTGCATGATTCAAACATATGACATGCATATTATTTAATTATAACAGAAAATTTTATCAACAATTTTATGCATTTCATAAAGTTTAATATGTAGAGATTATTTTCAAAATTAGAAACAAATTGAATATAATTTATTCCAATAAAGTATCATTAAAAATGTCATTCAATAATTTGTCAATCATAGATTCATTAGATGTTATTATATTTGCTAAAACAATGAAGACAAACAATACTGACATGACATATACAAAAGTTGAGAAGTTTTAGAAGTATTTATTTTAATTCAAATAGCATACAAATAATTTCTGATTGTAATTATTGCAATTAGCTATATTTTATATTTTTAAGAGTTATACAGAATTGTTTTGCCCTCTTTTATGCCCAGTAAAAACATCTAGCTAACTTGCAATTTTTCATATTTAAAAGTAAAATTAAAAGTAGTAGAAAATATGTTTTTCTTTAAGTAGAAAATATGTTTTCTTTAAGTAGAAAATTCTGTTTTTAAACAAACAGAAAGGCCTATAGAAGAAATAAATCTGCTGAATTAAGGCATAATGTTAATATGGTTTGTTAAAGTTGTTAGTGATGTAATCAGAAAGATTACAGAATACAATCAATATTAAATATCAAAGTAGTAAAATAGACTCAAAAAGGCATATTTAAATATATATTGATTTATATAAAGAAATATAATCAGACTTTAGGCCGGGCGCGGTGGCTCAAGCCTGTAATCCCAGCACTTTGGGAGGCCGAGGCGGGTGGATCACGAGGTCAAGAGATCGAGACCATCCTGGTCAACATGGTGAAACCTCGTCTCTACTAAAAAAATACAAAAACTTAGCTGGGCATGGTGGCACGTGACTGTAATCCCAGCTACTCAGGAGGCTGAGGCAGGAGAATTGCCTGAACCCGGGAGGCGGAGGTTGCGGTGAGCCGAGATCGTGCCATTGCACTCCAGCCTGGGTAACAAGAGTGAAACTCCGTCTCAAAAAAAAAAAAAAAAAGAAATATAATCAGACTTTAAACTGCTCAAATACATTGTACTATATTGAGGATTGTAGTTCTTACAATCTAACAGAATTGGTGATCTCTGAGAAGCAGAGATAATTATATACAATCATTAACTGAGATGAAATAAATTTTATTCTCTCAAATATTCTTAGCCAGCTGTCAAAAAATCCCCAAAAGTTCATTCACATATGCCAGTTTCATCCTATAACATATGAAGATAAAAATAGATCTTAATATCAGCATAGGATGTAACAATATGTCAATTTCCTATTTTACCAGCATGTCAGACTAAACATACTATTTTACCAACATGTCAGACTAAACATGGATGATTCTTTTTGTGCTATTTTAAATACACAGAAATGTTGGATAAAATATACTTTAACATATTAAAATAGGAGATTAAAGAAGGAAAGAGAAACCACTAGTTGATAAAAGGAAATAAGCCCTTAAACTGATGATACATTAGCACTCGGATGGGTGATAATTAATTAAACACAAAGGTAAGTTTTCATATTAAAAGCTGAGATTTTAATGCTAAACTAGGAACATGACGAAAATATGTTCTTGAGAGTAGAAAAGGAAAAAACTATGAGTAAGATATTTTTTATACTGGAGACAACAGAATAGATTAGTGAACAGAGGAAAGAAGGTAGAGAGGAAGAAATTAAGAGAGGTAGGGAAGAAGAATAAAACCCCTTTTTTTTTCTGGTGCAGGCAGAAAAGAGATATCATGTCTCTGCCCATGACTTAGGCCGGTGACATTCATAAGTGTGAGTACAAATTCACACATAGGTTTAATGTAATATTTGGTCTTAATAATTCTTTTTGACATCTGACAGATATTGTTAGAATAAAGTAATAACAAAAATAATAGAGAAATATTCAAAGACAGTTTTAAGAATTTTCACAAGCAAACAAAAATGCAATATTGTATTTGGGAATTTCATTGAGTCAAGTAAAACTAGACAGATTTTAGCAGCTGCAGAATATTAAAGTGAAAGGAACAATTTTAAGATCAAACAGTAGACAGATTACTTATAAATAAACAACAAGAATACTGACAGCAGCAGTCCGTATTTGTCAACCACATTAGAAGCCAGAAAAGAATGAGTAAACTATTTAATGTGCTTAGACATGTAACTGTCAATATAGAATTCCATAGGTTAATAATATTTTCATTTTGCTACTTCTCAAGTGCTTTTAAACTCTTTCAAGGCAACACCACCCACCTGTAATACAAGAGATGAATTGAAATCATCTGTTTAGACAATCCTTAATAATAACAATAGCTACAAATTTATCATTTACTTTATGGTACATGCCATATTTCCAAATAAAATTACAAGAAATTCCATACACCTGACTCATAATAAAACAGGGGAATTGTTGCAACAACATTTTACATGTTTGCTGAGTCAATTTATATGTATAAATATATAAGTAAATATATATATATGGATGTAATATTATTTGGTAATTACATTTCTCTTAATTCCATAACTTATCAGGAATATCTGGTTGTTAGTGGCAACAAAAGCTATCAGAAAACAATGAGCAATCTTTCTCTTTCATTTAAGATAGTGCATGTAGCTATCTTACAAAATACCAGGTATACACATGACCATGAGCACAACTTATTTAATCAGAGAATTCTAGAATAGAAAACACATTATAAAACCTATTGAAAAATCTTTGGAAAAAACTGAGTGTGAAAAGTCAATTACTTTAGTTTTCAAAATGGTGTAAGATTGTGGTCTAATTTTATTCTAAGTCTAAAACAAATAAAAATTAATAAACAAATAAATATTAAGCATCTTGAATTGATAATCATTAAATAACCACATTATTCACTCATGTGATTAATTAACAATTTAATTAATAATAAAATGATTTTTTTTTCACAGCTGTACACTTTCAATTGCCAGGAAACATACATTATTAATGCAATATAGTGAAGCCAGTAGGCAGTAATCATCATCAGAAAAGGTCAGGGTGTGAGGTCTCCACCAGCTCTGCCATTAGTGCATGACAGGATGCTGAATACTGTTTATTCAACATTTTGCTGTTTCCCTTTTCTTTTT
>NW_022436951.1:16661320-16709762 GCF_009761245.1 Sapajus apella
TTTGGGAGGCTGAGACAGGCAGATCACCTGAGGTCAGGAGTTCCAGACGAGCCTAGCCAACATGGTGAAATCCCCTCCCTACTGAAAATACAAAAATTAGTTGGGCGTGGTGGTGGATGCCTGTAGTTCCAGCTACTCAGGAGGCTGAGGCAGGAGAATAAATTGGACCCTGGAGGCAGAGTTTGCAGTGAGCCGAGATTGGGACACTGCACTCCAGCCTGGGTGACATAGCAAGACTCTGTCTCAAAAAAAAGAAAAAATTGTAGTACAAGTCAACTGCTCTAAAACTCTCCTTTTTTTAGTCTCTTAGTCTGTCACCCAGGCTGGAGTGTAATGGTGTAATCTCAGCTCACTGCAGCTGCAACCTCCCAGGATCAAGCAATCCTTCCATCTCTGCCTCCCAAGTGGCAGGGGATATAGGAGTGAGCCACCATATCTGGCCAATTTTTGTTTAATTTTTTACAGAGACAGAGTCTCACTATGTTGCCAGGACAGTCTTACACCCTTGGGCTTAAGCCTCCTCCTGCCTTGGCCTTACAAATTGCTGGGATTACAGGCAGGAGGCACCACGCCGAGGCTCTTTCTTTTTGTGGTCACTAGATAATTCCTTCTTTTCCCTCAGCATTTTAAATTTTGTTCCAATTTCTGGCTCACACTGTTTCTGATAAGAAGTTGACAGTAATTCTCATCTCCCCCTCAGTCTCTCACAATGTAATATGTCTGTAACCTACCTAATCCTTTTTTTATAATTTTCTTGAACTTTCCATCCCATTTGAAAATGTTTCATGCCAGCCAACAATTTTCAAGTATTTTTTCTTCCTCTCTACCTGGAAAACCACTTACTCAAAGCTGAACATTTTGCCATTTGTTCCCTTTATCCATGAGGCACTGGTTCATTTTTTAGAATTTTTCTTTCTATGCTTAAGATTGTATAGTTTCTATTGCTACATTTGTACATGTGGAGTTCATAATGAATATTCAAATGGGTAGGTTGAGTAGGTAGTGAGGAATTCAGGACTGCAGGCTAAGCTACAGATGTGTGTTTTATTGTGATCTGAATTTAGATGGTATTCAAATTCTGGTAGTGAATGATCATCAAGGAAGAGAGTATAAAATGTGAAAGAAAACATTGAATACTGAGCCTTGTAGTACAACAAAAGTAAGAGATTGGAAAATCAAGAGAAACTAACAAAGTGAATTAATAAGGATCAATCTGCATACTAGAAGAATTAAGAGTGCGTGGGAAGAATTAAGGAAGCAAGGGTGGGAAGTGTTTCTGAAGAAAAATAATCATATAAGTCAAATGCTACTGATTTGACATGAGATGAATGCAAAAATGTGCTGTTGGACTGACATACTCGGAAGTTACTAGTGACACTGAAAAGGGCAGATATGATGAACTATGGGAGATGAAGATTACAGTGAATTGCTCAAAAAAAAATAATCAGAGATAACACAAACAAAAGGAAAAACATTCCACACTTATGGACAGGATATATTCATATTATTAAAATGGCCATATGACCTAAAGCAGTTTATAGATTCAGTGTTATTCCTATCAAATTACTAATGACATTCTCCACAGAATTAGAAAAAAAGATTCTTAAAATTCAAATGAAACCAAAAAGAGCCAAAATAGCCAAGGCAATCCTAAGTAAAACAAACAAACCTGGAAGTATCACATTACTTGACTTCAAATTATACTGCAAGGCTACAGTAACCAAAGCAGTGTGGTACAAAAACAGACACATACACCAATGGAAAAGAATAGAGAGCCCAGAAATAAAGCTGCACACCTACAACCATCTGATCTTTGCAAAAGTCAATAAAAGCCATCAATAAGGAAAGGACTCCCTGCTCAAGAAATGATGCTGGGTGCTCAAGAAATGATGCTGGAATAACTGGCTAGCCATATGCAGAAGACTGAAACTGGACCCCTTTCTTACACTATATGTAAAAATCAACTAAAGATGGATTAAACCCTAGAAGATAACCCAGGAAATACGTATCTTTCTGGACATAGGATCTGACAAAGATTTTACGACAGAGATGCCAAAAGCCATTGCAACAAAACAAAAATCGACAAATAAATAGAACGTAATTAATCTAAACTGCTTTACACAGCAAAATAAACTATCAACAAGGTAAACAGGCAACCTAAAGAATGGGAGAAAATTTGTGCAAACTCTGCAACCAACAAAGATCTAATGTCGTAAATCTATAAGAAGCTTAAATCAACAAGCCAAACAAACAAACAACAACAAAAACATTAAAAAGTGAGTAAAAGACAAGAACAGACACTTTCTTTCTTTCTTCTTCTTCTTCTTTTTTTTTTAATTATACCTTAAGTTCTCGGGTACATGTGCAGATCTTACAGGATTGTTACATAGGTATACGCATGCCATGGTGGTTTGCTGCTTCCATCCCCTCATCACCTACATTAGGTATTTCTCCTAATGTTATCCCTCCCCAATATCCCCACCCTCTGCTATGCTTCCCCTAGCCCCCCACCACCCAACAGATCCCAGTGTATGATGTTCCCCTCCCTGTGTCCATGTGTTCTCGTTGTTCAACATCCACTTATGAGTGAGAACATGCGGTGTTTGGTTTTCTGTTCTTGTGTCCATTTGCTGAGAATGATGATCTCCAGATTCATCCATGTCCCTGCAAAGGACATGAACTCATCCTTTTTTATGGCTGCATATTATTCCATGGTGTATATGTGCCACATTTTTCTCATTCCAGTCTATCATTGATGGGCATTTGGGTTAATTCCAAGTATTTGCTATTGTAAACAGTGCCGCAATGAGCATATGTGTGCATGTGTTTTTATAATAGATTAATTTATAATCCTTTGGGTATATACCCAGTAATGGGATTGCTGGGTCAAATGGAATTTCTATTTCTAGGTCCTTGAAGAATCGCCACACTGTCTTCCACAATGGTTGAACAAATTTACACTCCCACCAACAGTGTAAAAGTGTTCCTATTTTTCCACATCCTCTCCAGTATCTGTTGTCTCCAGATTTTTTAATGATCACCATTCTAACTTGCATAAGATGATATCTCAATGTGGTTTTGATTTGCATTTTTCTAATGACCAGTGATGATGAGCATTTTTTCATATGTTTGTTGGCTGCATAAATGTCTTCTTTTGAAAAGAAACAGATAATTTTTGAAAGAAAACTCACATAGCCAACAAGCATATGAAAAATGGTTAACATCACTAATCATTAGCGAAATGCAAATCAAAACCACCGTAAAACAGAATTACCATTCAACCCTGCAGTCCCATGATAGGGTAGGTACTCAAGTAATATAAATTGTTTACCATAAAAACACATGCACTTGTGTGTTCATCACAGCAATATTCACATTATCAAAGACATGCCATTAACCTAAATATCCATAAACAGTAAGGAAGATAAAAAGTGGTACATATTTCACCATGCAATATTACACAGCCATAAAAAACAGTGGGATCACGTTCCTTGCAGCAACCTGGGTGAAACTAGAGACCATTGTCTTAGGGAACCAACAGGATAACAGAAAACCAAATACCACATGTTGTTGCTTATAAGTGGGAGCTAAGCATTGAGTACATATGAACACAAGGGAAAAACCAACACTGCGGCATACTTGAGAATGGAGAGTGGAAATCAGATGAGGATCAGAAAACTGCTTATTGGATACTATGCTTGAATTCCTAGGTGACAATATAATCTGTGTACCAAACCCCCATGACATGCAATTCAAATGCATAACAAACATGCACATGTACCTCTGAATCTAAAATAGAAGTTAAAAAAAAGCTTGTAGTGAATGATACAAAGAATAAAAAAAAATAGGAGATAATTAATAAATCTTTGCATTTTCATCTCGACACATTTTATTCTCACATATAGTTTCTTTGTATACTTTGGAATGTATGTTACAGAATAATGGTCCTCAAAAGATGTAGGTTTCTGGTCCCCTAAAATTTGGTTGAGGTCCAGATTCAAGAATTGAAAATTTACTGAATAAAGCCAAGTGATTTGCTTTACTAATCCATGAGGCGATTGAGTGTGATGGTTCATGCCTATAATTTCAGCACTTTGAGAGGCCAAGGCAGGAGAACTACTTGAGTCCAGGAGTTTGAAACCATCCTGGCCAAAATATAAAAACCTCCATCTCTACCAAAAAAGAAAAAGAAAAGGAACAGAAATTAGCCAGGCATGGTGGTGTGTGCTATAGTTCCAGCTACTCTAAATACTGAGGTAGAGGATAGCTTGAGCCCAGAAATTCAAGGTTGCAGTGACTTGTGATCAGACCACTGTATTCTAGCATAGGCAAGAGAGTGAGATCCTGTCTCAAAATAAATAATAAATAGTCATGAGAGGCAGAGACATATCTCTATTCAATTGAACAGCAAGATTGTTATAATCATTAAAAATAGGTAGATTGCTTGAAGTATTGAAGTCAACTCAATTTCCTCCTTTATAATTACCTATATAATATGTGAAATATGGCAGACAGCTTAAAGGAAATTATCATTTTCAAATTCATTCCTTATTCTCCAAATGCATTTCAAGTATATATTAAGAGACGTGGTTTCATCTATTTCAAGAAGTAACTAGTCAAGACTAGTTGCTTCCAAGACTAGTCACTAAATTTTATAAAAATTAGGAAACAATTATTTGAGGAACTGGAACATAAGAATCTTTTTTGTTAAATGTATGGTTGAATAAAAACAAAAATAAAACTTCACTTGGATCTCATTTGTGAATTTTGACTTTTGTTGCAATTGCTTTTGGTGTTTTAGTGATGAAGTCATTGCCCATGTCTATGTCCTGAATGATATTGCCTAGGTTTCCTTCTAGGGTTTTTATAGTTTGAGATTTTGCATTTAAGTCTTTAATCCATCTTGAATTAATTATTGTATAAAGTGTATGTAAGGAGTCCAGTTTCAGTTTTCTGCATATGGCTAGCCAGTTTTCCCAGAATCATTTATTAAACAGGGAATCCTTTGCCCATTGCTTGCTTTTGTCAGGTTTGTCAAAGATTAGATGGTTATAGATGTGTGGTGTTATTTCCGAGGTCTCTGTTCTGTTCCTTTGTTCTATATGTCTTACATATCTGTTTTGGTACCAGTACCATGCTGTTTTGGTTACTGTAGTCTTGTAGTATCATTGAAGTTAGGTAGCATAAGGCCTGCAGCTTTGTCCTTTTTGCTTAGGATTGTCTTGGCTCTATGACTCTTTTTTGGTTCCATTTGAAATTTAAAGTAGTTTTTCTAATTCTGCAAAGAAAGTCACTGGTAGCTTGATGGGAATACCATTGAATCCATAAATTATTTTGGGCAGTATGGACATTTTCATGATATTGATTCTTCCTATCCATGAGCATGGAATGTTTTCCCATTGGTATGTGTCCTCTCTTGTTTCCTTGAGTAGTGGTTTGTAGTTCTCCTTGAAGAGGCACTTTACATGCCTTATAAGTTGTATTCCCAGATATTTTATTCTCTTTGTAGCAGTTGTGAATAGGAGTCCACACATGATTTGTCTTTCTGCTTGTCTATTAGTGGTGTTCACAAATGCTTGTGATTTCTGCACATCAATTTTGTATCCTGAGATTTTGCTGAAGTTGCTTATCAGCTTAAGGAGATTTTGGGCTGAGACAACGGGGTCTTCTAAATATACAATCATGTCATCTGAAAAGAGACAATTTGACTTCCTCTCTTCCTAATTGAATAACCTTTATTTCTTTCTTTTTCTGGATTACCGTGACCAGAAGTTACAATGCTATGTTAAAAAGGAGTGGTAAGAGAAGGCATACATGTCTTGTGCTTGTTTCCAAAGAGAATGCTTCCAATTTTTTCCATTCTGTATGATATTAGCTATGGATTTGTCGTAAAAAGTTCTTATTATTTTGAGATATGCTTTATCCATACCTAGTTTATGAGAGTTTTTAGCATAAAGGATATTGGATTTTATCAAATGTATTTTCTGCATCTATTGAGATAAACATGTGCTTTTTATCATTGTTTCTGTTTATGTGATGGATCACATTTACTGATTTGCATATGTTGAACTAGCCTTGCATCCCAGTGATAAAGCCAACTTGATCATGGTGGATAAGCTTTTTGATGTGCTGCTGGATTGGTTTGCCAGTCTTTCATTGAGGACATTTGCATCAATGTTCATTACGGATTTTGGCCAGAAATTTTCTTTTTTTGTTGTTGTGTCTTTGCCAGGTTTGGGTATCAGGATGATGCTGGCCTCATAAAATGAGTTATGGAGAAGTCCCTCTTTTTCTATTGTTTGGAATAGTTTCAGAAGAAATGGTACCAGCTCCTCTTTGTGTCTCTCGTAGAATTTGGTTATGAATCCTTCTGGTCCAGGGCTTTTTTTGGTTTGTAGGCTATTAATTACTACCTCAATTTCAGTACTTGTAATTGATCTATTCAGGGATTTGACTTCTTCAAGGTATAGTCTTGGGAGGGTGTGTCCAGGAATTTATACATGTATAAATTCCTTATGTGTCAAGTAATTTATACATTTCTTCTAGATTTTCTAGTTTGTTTGCAGAGAGGTGTTCACAGTATTCTCTGATAGTAGTTTTTATTTCTGTGGTATCAGTGGTGATATCCCCTTTATCATTTTATTGTGGCTATTTGATTCTTGTATCTTTTCTTCTTCTTTGTTTCTTTTATTATTATTATTATTTTTTTAATTGCATTTTAGGTTTGGGGGTACATTTGAAGAACATGCAAGATTGTTGCATAAGTACACACATGGCAGTGTGATTTGCTGCCTTCCTCCCCTTCACCTATATCTGGCATTTCTCCTCATGCTATCTCTCCCCAACTCCCCAACCCCCACTGTCCATCCCCATTTCCCCCCAACAGACCCCAGTGTGTAGTGCTCCCCTCCCTGTGTCCATGTGTTCTCATTGTTCAACACCCGCCTATGAGTGAGAACATGCAGTGTTTGATTCTCTGCACTTGTGTCAGTTTGCTGAGAATGATGGTTTCCAGGTTCATCCATGTCCCTGCAACAGACAAGAACTCATCGTTTTTGATGGCTGCATAATATTCCATGGTGTATGTGTGCCACATTTTTCCTGTCCAGTCTATCATCGATGGACATTTGGGTTGGTTCCAGGTTTTTGCTATTGTAAACAATGCTGCAATGAACATTCATGTGCACGTGTCCTTATAGTAGAACGATTTGTAATCCTTTGGATATATACCCAATAATGGGATTGCTGGGTCAAATGGAATTTCTATTTTTAGGTCCCTAAGGAATCACCACACTGTCTTCCACAATGGTTGAACAAATTTACACTCCCACCTACAGTGTAAAATGTTCCTATTTCTCCACATGCTCTCCAGAATCTGTTGTCTCTAGGTTTTTTAATGATCATCATTTGAACTGGCATGAGATGGTATTTTGATTTGCATTTCTCTGATGACCAGTGATGATATGCATTTTTTAATATCTTTGTTGGCCTCATGTATGTCTTCTTTTGTAAAGTGTCTATTCATATCCTTCACCCACTTTTGAATGGGCTTGTTTTTTTTCTTGTAAATCTGTTTTAGTTCTTTGTAAATTCTGGATATCAGCCCTTTGTCAGATGGGTAGACTGCAAAAATTTTTTTCCCATTCTGTTGGTCGCCGATTCACTCTGATGACTGTTTCTTTTGCTGTGCAGAAGCTGTGGAGTTTGATTAGGTCCCATTTGTCTATTTCAGCTTTTGTTGCCAATGCTTTTGGTGTTTTGGTCATGAAGTCCTTGCCTACACCTATGTCCTGAATAGTTTTGCCTAGATTTTCTTCTAGGGTTTTTATGGTGTTAGGTCTTAATGTTTAAGTCTTTAATTCATCTGGAGTTAGTTTTAGTGTAAGGTGTCAGGAAGGGGTCCAATTTCTGCTTTCTGCACATGGCTAGCTAGTTTTCCCAACACCATTTATTAAACAGGAAATCCTTTCCCCATTGCTTGTTTTTGTCAGGTTTGTCAAAGATCAGATGGTTGTACATATGTTGTGTTGACTCCGAGGCCTCTGTTCTGTTCCGTTGGTCTATATCTCTGTTTTGGTACCAGTACCATGATGTTTTGATTGCTGTAGACTTGTAGTATAGTTTGAAGTCCGGCAGTGTGACACCTCCTGCTTTGTTCTTTTTGCTTAGAACTGACTTGGCTATGTGGCCTCTCTTTTGGTTCCATATGAAATTTAAGGTGTTTTTTTTCCAGTTCTGTGAAGAAGGTCATTGGTAGCTTGATGGGGATAGTGTTGAATCTGTAAATTACTTTGGGCAGTATGGCCATTTCCATGATATTGATTCTTCCTAACCATGAACATGGAATATTTCTCCATCTGTTTATGGCCTCTCTTATTTCGTTGAGCAGTGGCTTATAGTTCTCCTTGAAGAGGTCCTTTACATTCATTGTCAGTTTTATTCCTAGGTATTTTATTCTCTTTGTAGCAATTGTGAATGGCAGTTCATTCTTGATTTGGCTCTCTTTAAGTCTGTTATTGGTGTATAGGAATGCTTGTGATTTTTGCACATTGATTTTGTAACCTGAGACTTTGCTGAAGTTGCTTATCAGTTTCAGGAGATTTTGGGCTGAGACAATGGGGTCTTCTAGATATACAATCATGTCATCTGCAAATAGAGACAATTTGACTTCCTCCTTTCCTATTTGAATACACTTTATTTCTTTTTCTTGCCTGATTGTTCTGACTAGAAATTCCAGTACTATATTGAATAGGAGTGATGAGAGAGGGCATCCTCGTCTAGTGTCAGATTTCAAAGGAAATGCTTCCAGTTTTTGCCCATTCAGTACGATATTTGCTGTTGTTTTGTCGTAAATAGCTTTTATTATTTTGAGATATGTTCCGTCTAGTTTATTGAGGGTTTTTGGCATAAAGGGCTGTTGAATTTTGTCAAACACCTTCTCTGCATCAGTTGAGATAATCATGTGTTTTTTGTCTTTGGTTCTGTTTATGTGGTGAATTACGTTTATAGACTTGGGTATGTTGAACCAGCCTTGCATCCCTGGGATGAAGCCTGCTTGATCATGCTGGATAAGCTTTTTGATGTGCTGTTGCAATCGGCTTGCCAGTATTTTATTGAAGATTTTTGCATCTATGTTCATCACGGATATTGGCCTGAAGTTTTCTTTTCTTGTTGAGTCTCTGCTGGGTTTTGGCATCAGGATCATGTTGGTCTCATAAAATGATTTGGGAAGGATTCCCTCTTTTTGGATTATTTGGAATCATTTCAGAAGGAATGGTGCCAGCTCTCCTCTTTTTAAGTCTGGTAGAATTTGGCTGCGAACCCATCTGGACCTGGACTTTTTTGGGTGGTAGGCTCTTAATTGCTGTCCCAACTTCAGATCTTGTTATTGGCCTATTTAGGGTTTCGACTTCTTCCTGGTTTAGGCTTGGGAGGATGCAAGTGTTCAGGAATTTATCCATTTCTTCCAGGTTTTCTAGTTTATGTGCATAGAGTTGTTTGTAATAATCTCTGATGATGGTTTGAATTTCTGTGGAATCCGTGGTGATATCCCGTTCATCATTTTTTATTGCATCTATTTGGTTATTTTATCTTTTCTTTTTTATTAATCTGGCTAGTGGTCTGTCTATTTTGTTGATTTTTTCAAAAAACCAGCGCCTGGATTTATTGACTTTTTGAAGGGTTTTTTTGTGTTTCTATCTCCTTCAGTTCTGTTATTAGTTATTTCTTGTCTTCTGCTAGGTTTTGAGTTTTTTTGACCTTGCTCCTCTAGCTCTTTCAATTTTGATAATAGGGTGTCAATTTAGATCTCTCCTTGCTTCTCATGTGGGCACTTATTGCTATATATTTTCTTCTAGAGACTGCTTTAAATGTGTCCCAGAGATTCTGGTATGTTTTGTCTTCATTCTCTTTGGTTTCGAAGAACATCTTTATTTCTGTCTTCATTTCATTGTTTATCTAGTCAACATTCAAGAGTAAGTTGTTCAGTTTCCATGAAGCTGTGCGATTCTGAGTTAGTTTCTGCATTGTGAGTTCTAACTTGATTGCACTGTTGTCTGAGAGAATGTTTGTTATGATTTCCATTCTTTTGCATTTGCTGGGGAGTGATTTGCTTCCAATTACGTGGTCAATTTTAGAGTAGGTATGATGTGGTGCTGAGACGAACGTATATTCTGTGGATTTGGGGTGGAGAGTTCTGTAAATGTCTATTAGTTTTGCTTGTTCCAGGTCTGAGTTTAAGTCCTGGATATCCTTGTTAATTTTCTGTCTTGTTGATCTATCTAATATTTACAATAGGGTGTTAAAGTCTCCCATTATTATTGTGTGGGAGTCTAAGTCTCTTTATAAGTCATTAAGAACTTACCTTATGTATCTGGATGCTCCTGTATTGGGTGCATATATATTTAGGATAGTTAGCTCTTCTTGTTGCATTGATCCTTTTACCATTACGTAATGTCCTTCTTTGTCTCTTTTGATCTTTGTTGCTTTAAAGTCTTTTTTATCAGAGACTAGGATTGCAATCTCTACTTTCCTTTGTTTTCCGTTTGCATGGTAAATATTTCTCCATCCTTTTATTTTTAGCCTGTGTTTTTCTTTGCATCTGAGATCTGTTCCCTGAATACAGCACACTGATGGGTCTTGACCCTTTTTTCTATTTGTCAGTCTGTGTCTTTTTTTATTGAGGCATTTAGCCCATTTACATTTAAGCTTAATAATGTTATGTGTGTTTTTGATCCTGTCACTATGATGATAGCTCTTTATTTTGCACATTAGTGGATGCAGCTTCTTCCTAGTGTTATTGGTCTTTATATTTTGGTGTGCTTTTGCAGTGGCTGGCACCAATTTTTCCTTTCCATATTTAGTCCTTCCTTCAGCAGCTCTGGTAAGGCAGGCCTGGTGGTGACAAAATCTCTCAGCATTTGCTTGCCTGGGAAGGATTTTATTTCTCCTTTGCTTATGAAGCTTAGTTTGTTTAGATATGAAACTCTGGGTTGAAAATTCTTTTCTTTAAGATTGTTGAATATTTGCCCCCATTCTCTTCTGGCTTGTAGGGTTTCTTCAGTGAGAGCCACTGTTAGTCAGATGGGCTTCCCTATGTAAGTAACCTGACCTTTTTCTCCAGCTGCCCTTAGCACTTTTTCCTTTATTTCAACTTTGGAGAATCTGATGATTATGTGTCTTGAGGTTGCTCTTCTTGAGGCATATCTTTGTGGAGTTTTTGTATTTCTTTAATTTGAATGTTGGCCTGCCTTGCTAGGTTGGGGAAGTTCTCCTGAATAATACCATGAACTGTGTTTTCCAGATTGGTTCCATTCTTGCTGAGTGTGTTCCACAGACTCTGGCTAAGTGACAGATGAGGGGAGTGCTCAAACACAGATATTTTGCATCAGAGCAGCTAGGGGACTGCTTGAAAGAGCAGTCTTGATAAGCTGGACCTGCTTGTATTTATTCAGTACTGGCATAATGTCAAAGGCCTGGAGCCAACACAATTCATGGGTAATTAATTAACATTTTAGACCCCCTTGCAGGGAGCAGTATTGTGTGCAGATAATGATAGGTCGATCACTGGATGACATAAGTAAATAAACTTATCTAGATAGATTTCTTTACACTGTTACTGTTTCCTATTCCTTGCCCTTAGCCTCAGGGTAAAAGAATTAGGTACCTTCAGCTTTTTTTTTTTTTTTTTGGCTGAAGCTTTGCAGAGCCTTTTCTGACCTTTCAAAAGGCCTGCTTGTTTTTCTATAGCTTCTCCCACCACCTTGACCAATCTATTACATCTCTCCCTTTTCTGTTTTTTGCATCAGGTTTTGCTGATTGAAGAGTATAGATGTGTGCAGCAACAGGTTTTCAGGTGTAGTGGTTACAGCTCATTTTCCAGCTTTGCATCCTGGAATTAGTAAATAACATGAGGTAAACATGAATATCATTAGTAATGCTCTTTTCCAATCAAGGAGTAAAACGTAGTGTTACTTGTCACCTCAGTCTAATGTGTTCCAGTGCCAATATTAGGGGTTCAACCTCAGCTCGCTTTGAGCATATTTTTAAGGGTGTAAATCCAGATTAAGTGTGGGAGTTATGCAGTTCCCACCAGATAACTGCTTTTACATTTTTACTAGAAAATCCAGATTAAGTACATTTACTAGTAAATCCAGATTGACTGGGAGTTATGCAGTTCCCACCAGGTAACCACTTTTCCATTTTTACCAGAGGCATTAGTCAAAGGCTTTAAAGCCTTAGGTATGGGGGAGTGAACTACCTTTGTAGGCATAACTATAGCAATATGAGATAAGAACTGAAGTAGTTTGTCAGCAGGTAGGGCATGTTCTATATGGCCTGCATCATCAAAGAGTGCTATCTGCAGGTCTAAAGAAAAGGGCAAGACAGTTTCAAATTGTTTTTTAGTCAAGGGAATTTTTATGACATCACCATCATAACCTGGCAATAAATTGCATCATCTGTGGCCTGTATAGATGACTTTACTAACTAGCGGAATAGAGGAAGATAGTGTTTTAGTTCCAGTATGTGAGCAAAACCTCATTCTAGGAAGCATAGCCCTGGGGCCATCTGTCTTATCAATCCTGTTGGGGAAAGTTTAGTAGGAAAAACAAACAACTGGACTGAATATTGTGGGTCTATATGATCTGGTTGCCTTTGAGAAATAGTTTGCTCTATTTCCTCAATTTCCCTTTTTGCTGCAGAGGTTAAATACCTGGGAAAGTCTAAGCCTGTATTGGTGTTTAGGATAAAAAACAGATTCTGTAATTTATCAGTAGTTATGACCAACGTAGGGCAAAGCCAGTTAATATTGCCTAGTAATTTTTGATAATCATTTAAAGTGTGTAAAGTTACTAGAATTTAATTTAGCCTTCTGGGGGTCTTACTGAGCAGGCAGTTACTATGTATCCAAGATATTTCTAAGGAGAGGACATCTGTATTTTTTCAGGTGCTATGATTAAACCTCTTAACTGTGTATTCTTTTTGACAGAGTCATATTAATTTTAAAAGTATTGGCTCTGTTGGGGCTGCCAGTAATACATCATCCATAAATGAATACCTTGCAATTAGGAAATTCTTTTATACTGGGGAGGAAAGCCTGGTTTATATGATACTGACACATGGTAGGACTGTTCAGCATTCCTTGAGGAAGTACTTTCCAATAAAATCACTGTGCTGGCCTTTCATTATTGATAGCTGTTATTGCAAATGGAAAATTTTCTCTGTCCTGTTTTGCAAGGCTAATAGTATAAAAAGAGTCTTTTAAGTCAATAATGACAATAGGCCAATCTGGAGGAATCACAGTGGGGGAAGGGAGCCCATGTTCAAGGGGCCCCATAGGTTGCAAATTAGCACTGATAGCCCATAAGTCATGCAAAAGTCTCCATTTGCCAGACTTTCTGGGAATGACAAACATGGGCAAATTCCAAGGGCTGTTTGATGGTTCTATCTGTCTGGCTTTTGTTTGCTCCTCAGTTAATTCATGGGCTTGTTGTAACTTCTCTCCCTTTAAAGGCTAGTGTTCTACCCAAATAGAATTTTAAGAGAGCCACTTCAAAAGCAGGGGAAGAATAACAGTGGTGATTATTAGAAAAAGGCCTTATGTTCACATAATTCATCTAATTCTGCCCTCCAGAGGAGGTATTGACTGGTGTCTAAAGTTGTTTTAGCTAGCACTGCACAGTCCCATGGGGTCCTATGGACGTTGTCTGCTATGGTCTCAATTAACACTTTTGTAAATGGGCTAGTGGCTTTGTTTACTCGAATGCTTTTTTCTTATCTCTTTATAAGTGTTGAAAGTAATGGGATCATACACCCGATTGCCTTGCTGAACTTGCATCACTGGGCAGGCCGAGAGCTCACTTTCTAATGCTGCTTGACTAAGACAGCGTCCCATAGCTGTAGTGTATCCCTTGTCTTTTTTCCAATTTACTGGGGAAGGGGGCTCAGGGAAAATCTGTGTTTTCTCTGTGGCACCTTTACCTGGTAATGTCCAGGCTGAGGGAAGAGGAAGAGGCAGTAAGGTAGGTGGTAGTTCCTCCCCCCTCCCCTTTTTAGGTTCTTCTGTGTAGAGCGGTGCTGAGGCAGCCTTAACTAAGGCCCATACATTAAAGATGTTACTGGGACCCATTGCCCTTGTGCATGACTGTGTTTAAGATTTCTCCCCACTTATTCCCGGACTTCTCAGTCTAGCATCCTTTCTTCCTGGAACCATGGGTTATGGGAAACAACAGTTTGCATTAGACCCCTTAACTGAGCCTAAGAAACTGAGGCTCCACTAGCTTTAAGCAGGTGTTTCAATACTTTTGTATACTGTTTCTGTTGAGTGGATAACTGCTGTCCCATGATGAAACCCTAGCTTGAAAATTTCCCTGAACTTGGAAATCCCGATCTGGCACCAGTAACTTACTGACTGCACTGCCTCTTTACCTCTGTTTTTGAGGGTTCTATAATGACCTGTTGCAGCATTCCTCACGTGGAACACCAGCTGCCAAATCTGTCCCATAGACTCTGGCTGAGGGACGGATACAAGGAGTACTCAGACACAGGTATTTTGCATGAGAGCAGCTAGGGGACTGGTGGACAGTAAGTGGTCCTGATAAGCCAGAGCCACTCGTATTTATTCAGTACTGGTATAATGTCAAAGGTCTAAAGCCAACAAAATTTGTGGGTAATTATCATTGTTTTCTCCTTCCCCCAGGTGCTCTGTCCCAGGGAGATGGACGTTTTGTCTGTAAGTTCCTAACTGGGGCTGTTACCTTTCCTTCAGAGATGCCCTGCCCAGTGAGGAGAAATCTAGAGAAGCAGTCTGGCCACAGCCACTTTGCCACCCCCAGCTCATACCTCCTAGCCTCCTTAGCACTGTCAGGAGAAAATCACCAACTAAAGCCTCAGTAATGGCAGATGCCCTTTCACCCCACCAAGCTTGATCATCCCAGGTCAATTTCAGACTGCTGTACTGGCAGTAAGAATTCCATACCAGTGGTTCTTAGCTTTCTGGACTCTGTGGGAGTGGGAGCCACTGAGCGACACAACTTGGCTCCATGGCTTTAGCCCCCTTTCCAGGGGAATGAACTGTTCTGTCTCGCTGAGGTTCCAGGTGCCACTGTGGTATGAAAAAACACTCCTGCAGCTAGCTGGGTGTCTGCCTAAACAGTAGCCCAGTTTTGTGCTTGAAACCCAGTGCCCTGATGATGTAGGCACACAAGGGATTCTCCTGATCCTCAGATTGCAAAAACCATGGAAAAAGGATAGTAACGTGACCAGGTAGCACAGTCCCTCATGGCTTTCTCTGACTCTTGGCTCATGAAGGGAGGACCCTGGCTCCTTACACTCCCCAGGTGAAGTGATGCCCCACCTTTCTTCTGTTCTCCCTCTGTGGGTTAGACCCACTGCCTAACTAGTCCCAATGAAACGAACTAGGCACCTCAGTTGGAAATGCAGAAGTCACTTGCCTGCTGCATTGGTCTCACTGGGGACTGCAGTCTGGAGCTATTCCTATTTGGCCACCTTGGCCACTAAATTTTTAAATAGTGACATTATTTATTTTATATATTACCAATGCATTTATAGTCACAATTATTTTGAAGGATTACCAAGATATAACCAAGACAACATTAACTGATTTTAAAAATTATAAGAAAATTATTCCAACCACTTACACTTAAATATCTAAATCATGTATCTCTAAAAAGGTATTTTAATACATCCAATACCTAAAATGTACTTGATATGTTAAGAAAACATAAATTTTGAAGTTTGATTCAAAAATATTTAATAGTAAAACATCATCAGGAGGAGTAATTAAGTGCTGAACAGTATATTAAATTTAAATACAGATGATCTTGACTTTACAATTCTTTGACTTAAAGTTTTTCTACTAAAATGTTGGGAAAGCAATACACATTCAGTAGAAATTGTACTTTAAATATTAAATTCTGATCTTTTCCTGAACTAGCAATACATGGCATGATATTATCTCCTGATGCTGGACAGAAGCAGCAAGTCACAACTTCCAGTCTTTTTCTGAATTGTGATGGTAAACAATGGATATTTTATATTTTCCTAGATCTGTTAAACCAGTAAATATCCATGCCCCAATACCTTCTTCTTCTTCTTTTTTTTTTTTTTTTTTTGAGGCAAAGTCTCATTCTGTTACCCAGGCTGGAGTGCAGTGACATGATCTTGGATCACTGCAACGTCCGCCTCCCATGTTCAAGTGATTCTTCATGCCTCAGCCTCTTGAGTAGGTGAGATTATGGGTCTGCGCCACCACCCATGGCTATATACCATATATATATTATTTTTTTCTTTGTATTTTTAGTAGAGATGGGGTTTTACCATGCTGACTAGGCTGGTCTCGAACTCCTGACTCAAGTTATCCACTCTCCTTGGCCTCCCAAAGTGATAGAATTACAGGCATGAACCACCATGCCCAGCTCATGCCCCAGTATCTTCTAACAGCTATCCTTGAGCTTCATTAAAAGAGACAGAAGTTGGTGACTGTATATGTGTCTTCTGATGCTGCTTATAAAGACATACTCAAGACTAGAAAATGTATAAAGGAAAGAGGTTTCATATGGCTGGGAATGCCTCACAATCATGGTGGAAGGCAAGGAGGTGCAAAGTTATGTCTTATATGGTGGCAGCCAAGAGAGTTTGTGCAGGGGAACTTCCATTTATAAAACCATAAGATTTCAAAAAAATTCATTCACTACCATGAGAACAGTATGGGGGAAACTAACCCCATGATTCAATTATCTCCAACTGACCCCATCCTTGACATGTAGGGATTATTACAATTCAAGGTGAAATTTGGGTGGCGGCACAGCCAAATGGTATCAGTGACTCTGTCACTGTAATACTCTCAGCATTCAACATTTAACTTTAGTTCAGTGTTTCAAATCTTCTTCAGGCTCAGTACGCTTTTAGCTGGGCATATTATTGGTGAGTACCCATACAACTGTTTTTCACATTTGGTACAGTATTCAATAAATGACATAAAATATTCAACACTTTATTATAAAATAGACTTTGCATTAGTTGATTTTACCTAACCATAGGGCTAATGTAAGTTTTCTGAGCATAGTTACGGTAGTTTAGACTAAGCTAAAATGCTTGATAGGTTAGGTGTATTAAATGCATTTTTGACTTAGATATTTTCAACTCATGATGGGTTTTTCAGCACATAATCCCACTGTAAGTCAAGTGGCATTGATACAGATATATTATGCAAAACTAGCTTTTTAAACTTTTTCCAACAGTTTGCTGTATTAGAGATTTAAATTCTACATGGTAAATGAAATACTTTTATTCTATTAACTATTCCTAAGACTCTGGTCTCATAGGGATATAAAGGATGGCCATTGTCCAGTTTTGGCATCATAGAAAGCTCTTGATGTTATCAAGAAATAAAGGAACCAACTTTGAATTACAGGAACAAATCTTACTTGCTCATGGTGGATTAGCTTTTTCATATGTTGTTGGATTCGGTTTGCTAGTATTTCCCTGAGAATTTTTGTAACTGTGTTGAAGGATATTAGTGTGAAGTTTTGTTTTTTTGTTTTGTCTCTGCAAGATTTTGATATCATGATGATGCTGGCCTCACAAAATGAATTCAGAAAATTCATTCCTCCTCAATTTTTTGGAGTAATTTCAGTAGAAATGGTATTGGCTCTACTTTACACATCTGGTAGAATTCGACTGTGAATATGTCTGGTCCTGGGCTTCTTTTGCTTGGTAAACTTTTTATTATTGATTCAATTGTGGAACTTGTTATTGATCTGTTCAGCAATTCAGTTTCTTCCTGGTTTAGTCTTGGGAGGTTGTATGTGTTCATAAATTTAACCATTTCTTCTAGATTTTCTAGTTTGTTTGCATAGAGTTGTTTAAAATATTCTGATTGTTATTTGTATTCCTGTAGGGTCAGTGATAATGTAGGCTTTGTAATTCTAAATGTGTTTACTTAGATATCATCTCCTTTTTTCTTCATTAGTCTAATTAGCTTTTTATCAATTTTATTATTTTTTTAATGGGACAACACACGGATTCATTCTTTTGTATGGTCAGTTCTATTTTTGCATCTCATTTCTTTCAGTTCAGCTCAGATTTTGGTTATTATTTATCTTCTGCTGGTTTTGGAGTTGGTTTCCTCTTATTTCTCTAGTTCCTCTAGTTGTGATGTTAGGTTGTTAATTTCATATTTATTTCTAACTTTTTACTGTGGACATTTTAGTGCTTAACTTCCCCACTAATCCTGCTTTAGCTATGTTTCAGAACTGTTAGATGTTGTATCTTTGTTCTCATTTGTTTCTAATAATTTCTTGATTTCTGCTTTAACTTCTTAATTTATCAAAAGTCTCTTAGGAAGAGGTTAATTTTCAACAATAATTATATACAATTTTTTAATTGTATACAAAAATCAACTCAAGTTGGATTAAAGACTTTCATTTAAAATCTAAAAATATGAAAATCCCCATAAGATAATCTAAGAAATACAATTTTCGATATAGAACATACCAGAGATTTCATGGCAACAACTCCAAAAATCATTGCATCAAAACCAAAAATTGACAAATAGGACTAATTAAACTAAAGTGCTTTTGTACAGTAAAAGAAACTATCAAGAGGGTAAGCAGACATCCTACAAAACGGGATAATGTATTTACAAACTCTACATCTGACAAAAGTCTAATATCCAGAATCTATATCAAACAAACCAATTTACAAGCAAAAACAACCCCATTAAAAAGTGGGCAAAGACATGAAAAGACACTTTTCAAAAGACATACATGTGGCCAAAAAGCATATGAAGAAATGCTCAAAATCACTAATCATTAGAGAAATGCAAATCAAAACCACAATGAAATATCATCTCACATCAATCATAATGGCTATTACTAAGAAGCCAAAAAATAACAAATGCTAGCAAGGTGGAAGAGAAATAGAATGCTTATACCCTTCTGGTGAGAATGTAAATTCATTCAGCCATTGTGAAAAGCACTGTGGTTTCCTCAGAACTCAAACTAGAGTTACTAGTCGACCCAAAGGAATATCAATCGTTCTATTATGCCCTAAGGACACATGCATGCATATGTTCATTGAAGCACTATTCACAATAGCAAAGACACAGAACCAACCTAAATGTCCATTATTGGTAGACTGAAAAAAAAAATTTAGTACATATACACTATGGAGTATTACTATGCCATAATAAAAAACAGCAACATGATAGAGATGAAGAAAACTAATGCAATAATAGAAAACCAAATATGGTATGTTCTTACTTATAAGTGGGAGCCAAACATCAAATATATGTGGATACAAAGAGGGTAACAACAGACATCCAGCCTACTTGAGGGTGGAGGGTGAGAGGAGGGAAAAATATCACCCAAAATACCCATTAAGTACTATGCTTATTACCTGGGTGATAAAATAATCTGTACACAAAACCCTCATGACTTGTCAGTTTACCTATATAACAAACATGCATGTGTGCCCCAAATCTAAAATAAAAGTCAAAAGATAAACAAATACAAGAACAATTTTATACACTTAAGATAGCTCATTTTTCATAAGGTGCTACCCTAGGAAGTTAATGTTTTAGAAGGGAAAACTTTGAGAAGATGAGGGTTATTATTTCTTTTTTTTTTTAAATGGGGTATTTCTAGCTCTTAAAACAATAAACAGCCAATGTTAACCATACACCAAATAATTTTGAATTAATTTAAAATAAAAAGCCCTAATATTCATTGAATTGATTTGTAATAATTGTTTATATAATATGACCTAAAGAAATATACAGAACTATAAATAGTTTATGCTTGTAAACCTATACACAATTAAAAGTAAAATCATCTTATATAGAGAGAAAAAAATCAAAAAGTGTATATATTTTGCATTATAGTTTATATTCTTTGAATAAAAACTTTTTTCTGAAACAAAGATAAACACATAAATTTTAATTATTCTGTTATAATCTTGAGTTAGAATCTATTATTGAATATAGAACTAAAAATTAAAAGTATGCATATTCATGTATTTACAGCACTCAACATGATTGTTTTGCCTTGAATATTATCATTGTACACAGTTCTCTATTTTGTTAGGACAGGCAATTTAAAAATGAATCTCAAAATGTAATGCCAAAAGAAACAGATTTTGAAAAGACTTATTTGTTTGCTGACAATTATGCTCAATACTATTGAACTGTTGGAAGCTGATGTATACCTACCAAGTTTCTACTGCAATTAAATACATTACTGGTTCAATATTAAGTCTTGCTTTATTTTTTCTTATAAGTCAAAAACTATTACATAAATTGATTCCTTACTACAATGTGATTTTTTGTGATATAGCAAAGAAAATATATATTACCAAGAAATAAATTCATTGTCTGTAAAGATGAATTTCTATAGTTAACTTTTTACTATAAAATATATATTAACTGATTAAATATTTTAATGTAACAAAATGTTGGGGGGAAATTATCTCATGGCTACACCATTTCAATTATATGTGCATACCTGTAAATTAACACTTAAACTTTCCTTCAGTAATGTCAGAAAGTGAATTTGAATGTTTTTAATTATTATTTTTTAATTATAAAATATGGCATGTAGAAATATACTAAAAGTGTCCAGGTTACAGAGACATAATAAACAAATATGCATGGATTATAAACTATAAGCAAGCTTAAGAAAATCATACAGAATGAAAGCAATTAGAAGTTATTGTGAGGTGCCCTCTCATATCTTTCTCCCTTTATACAATAGATATGTAATATCTAGATACAACTACTCTTTAGTTCAATTTTTTAAAATATTTGTATAAATGTATCTTGATATATATGTGTGTGTGTGTGTGTGTGTGTGTGTGTGTGTATTTCTTCCAAAATATTTTCATTCAAAATTTTAATACACATTCCTTTTAATAAGTGTAGCTTCATGTTTTTTCATGGTCATAAAGAAATAATATTGTATTTGTCTACTTAAATTTTCATGGGCAGAATTTTTTGCTTTTGCAAATGAATTTGTTACTGCAAACACCACCACAAAATATTTCTTTAGATATATAAATGGAGTACAATAGCTTTACTTACATTATGAGCATGTTCAGAATTATTTGTTAATGCCTAATTATTTCCCAAGGTTTTGGGGTTATTATTTTTTAATTTACTTTAACACCCTCACAATACTTGTTTTAGCTTCTTGGTATATTGAATCTTGCATTATTATGGGTGATTTTACTTAATTGGTTTGCCTTATGCATATTATTGTCCACTAAGGTATTACCTAGCCTTCTTTGGTCACTTATCTGCTTGGAATAGGCCTATCTTTCATTTTACTTTCAACTAACAGTGGTGTTCTATTTAGGTCTCTTCTAAATGGCTTATAATTACAAATTTGGTTTTATTGAAATTTGAGACTGAAAGACTTTGAACTGGGAGTTAAGATGTTCACTTTTAGTATGATTTTTTTCTGCACCTAGATTTTGTCTATCATCTTATTTTGTGCTGTCTCTTGGCTCGGCTTTTCTGTATTCATTGTTTCTTCATTCTTGCCTTTATTTATTTGAGTTGTATATACTTCCCTCTTTTCATTATCTTCATTACAGTTGTTCAGATGTCTTTTATGTATTTCTAAATATTAGTGGCATTCAAATTTGAAAAGCTAATTTAACTTAATAACTCTAAATTGCATTTAATAAATAATTTTGATGACATATAACTGCAAATGTAGACATTTCTTGACATTGTTTGGCTATAATTCTTTGGCTATAAAATGGTTATTGATATGATTATAGCCATATTTCCATTATTCCATTTAAATAAGTATAAATAAAGAACATGTTTATGGCTCATTTTTAGTTTTGTGTTAAAAGAAAGATCTGTGTGTGTGTGTGTGTGTGTGTGTGTGTGTGTGTGTGTGTGTGTGTTTTGCCTAGGCTGGAGTGCAGTGGTGTGATCTTGGTCCCTGTGACCTCTGCCTCCTAGGTTCAAGCAATTCTCCTGCCTCAGCCTCCCAAGTAGTTGGAAGTACAGGCGTGTGCCACCATGCCTAGCTAATTTTTGTATTTTTAGTTGAGACGGGGTTTCACCATATTGGCCAGGCTGGTCTTAAACCCCTGAGCTCAGGTGATCCACCCTACTCAGCCACCCAAATTCTTAGGATAACAGATATGAGCCAACGCACCTGGCAAAATAAAGATCTTAAGCTGGAAAATAAAATATTCGTTAAGTAACCTAAATAAAAATGTACCTTATAGGTAGTTGGTTTGGATATAAAGGAATGTTTTTTATGATAAGTTAAATTGGCAAAAAAGAGTATATTGAATTAGGTTACTAATCAACAGAAGAACATAATTTGAACATCAGAATACTTGGAAATGCAGATACATGACTAATTTTGACAGCTTGATAAAATATAGAGGAAATGGACTGAAGTTTCAGAAAAGCTTGAATGAAGTGGGTAATTAAAGATATTTAAGTGGAAAGCATCTGAACTTTGAGCATGAAAAATTATTGGAAGTGGTTCCTGTTGGTATTTTTCACAGAGGATGACATTACAAAATTTATATACAAACCAAGTTTTCATGAATTCGTATAATCTTTCCTATTCTTGTAATCATCTCATATTTATGCAGAAAAGTAAGGAATAAGAGTGTTGCCCAATGTTCTCTGGTCTTTTGCAATGAGTTGGTTTAAATTTACAACAATTATGACAGCTTTCTTCTATGGTTGCACTGAATATTACTACAATGGTGACATAATAAATGTCACAAAATCTCAACTACTTAATATGATAAAAGTTTGTTTTTTCCTTATACAAGGTTCGTTTTAAATACATAAGGACATCTTCAAGGCAGCCATAGTCCTTGTGGTAATTTAGCACTTTACACAGCTACGGATTTCGCACCTCTTACGGCACTTGTGTTCTGTTTGTTCATTTCTGCATTTGTGATTGATACAGGATTTATCAAAAGTCTGGGCTTAATTCAACACCAGGAAATATAATCAAGTCATGTGCTTAGACTGAGTGAAGAAGCCAGAATAGTAGAATACTAAAAAATCCTATTTTTGCTGCCACCAAAGAGCATCAAGTCCATTTCAAAATAACACATGCTTACCACGTTTAAACAGAATGTTACCTTTCACATAACATACAGCTTCTACTCCGTAGTGATAGCCAAAAATTACAGTTCAATGAATTTTTAAACTGTGATGACTCAGAAGTAAAAACATTTAGCTGCTTTATATTTATCTATTCTATTAGTCACATTCATAGTTCTACATTAATAGGCTTATATTACTACTGCTTGATACCTCAACTTTCAGGGTATTGATTAAATTTATTTTTCAAGTATTCCAGCAGAAAACCTTAGGGTTCCTTATAATGCTCTAAAATACCTACCTCTTTTTAGCTATAAAGAATGTTTCTCTCTTTTAAGGATGCTCCTTCATCTTCTGCACTACATTTCTTTCTAAACATTGTCTTTAAGGTTCTATAATCTTCATACTTTCAAATTATATTATTCAACTATAATGATGGCAGCCTTTTATGAGTAAAGATTTAAATTTACCCATAAATTTAAAAAACAGTAATTAATGACAAACATTTATAATATTACAAGCGTGAATGCCATACCAAACAAATTGGAAGATTTGGATCAAAAATGAAGGGAAAATAAGTCTTATAAACATACATATTGCACTACTCAGGAATATTTAACTACCAAAAAAAAGCAATAGGCTAGTACATGATAAAAATAGACTGTAGTTTACCAACATATGATGTTAGAAGTATAATACTAATTTTATTTACTACCTTATATTGGCAATGTCCTTTTAGATACATTTTTATAAAAATCAGTCAACTTCTTAATCATATTATTTAGGAAATAGCATTAATTTCTTCTTAGACATTGGACATAATTGAACCCCTCATCTAATTTGGACCTATGGATTCTGAACCTCACTGAATAGGTGTTATCCCTGAATAACTTCCACTGAACCCTTGGCTAGTTCCCCTGTCATTTTCTTCAGATATTATTTTATCTATTATTTCAGTATATTCTCTAATTACTTAATCCTTAGAGCACAGGCAGGTGGTAAAAATGATAAGTTGTTGTTTTCCATAAATATGTTACTCATATATCCTGGTAGGTAATATGAATAGCATATAAAAATATAACTTAAACTATTTTCTTTAACAAAATTGAAGGCATTGCTTCATTTCTTCTATCATGTTAACATACAAAAAGCTTTATGGCAATCACACTACTTTTTTACTTTTGTAAGTATGCCTTTGTTCCTAGAAGCATTTCAGTTTTTCATTCATCTCTGACACTTTAAATTTCACTCACTCTCCCCCACACACAAGTGCATGCGTTTTGGCCTCTTTCAGTTCAAACTACTTGGCAAGTATATGCTTTCTAGTTGAGGATATAACTGTGTTTAATGAGTATTTTCTTCTATTGTTTTTCAATATTTCCCCATTCATATTCTCTAGATAAATTTAATAGTAAATGAGTTTGAACTTTTGAAATGGTCCTTATTTAACTTTTATTTTATATTTGCCTTTTACTTGTCTTTGTATTATTCAAAATTCTTCCAATTCCCCTTTGTAGATTTAGCGACTATTTTCTAGATTTATTAGTCATATATATTTACATACTCTTTCTCCTTGTTTAAGTGGGCTTTGCGAAATAGTCAGATTTTGTTTTATGTGTGCAAATTTCTTTTTATTTTACTCTAACTTCATTAATTTAAACATATTCACAATTTTGTCATTTCTGTTCTCTGGTTTATTTCTTTTTTCTCTAAGGTTTCTTGTACATTTCCATTATCTTTTATTTGAAAACTAGAAATCTTAAATTTTCTTGAAAATTCTTTTAAAATTTACTTTTCTTATATCAGAAAATAAATTTAATTTTGGGAAAATAAATATAAAAATGGAAGGATATTTTATAGAAGAAACATATTCTTTACAATTTAAGATAATACATATATCTATCTCTGTAGATTCATCTATTTATATTTCTGTATGTATAAGTTTTTGCTGATAATAACCAACTTTTGTCCTCCTCCAGTCTAAGCTGTAGTCATCTTCATTTGTGTGTATATGTGTATGCATCTATTTAGTATCTGGACCCTTTTAATTGTTTATACCTATTCTTAGTTTTTATGATGTTCTTATTTATGACTCTATTTTTTTTTTTTACATCTTAAAGATAGTGGTAGGCAAAGAAGTTGCAAAACACGTATCTTTTGCATTAAAAGTGAAAGTGTACATTACATTTCTATAATATACTTCTCATGTTTACCAAAACTTCTTTTCAAATAAATTTATTCAAACATTTTTCATTTAAGTTCACACAAATGTCCCTAGAATAGTGGGCCTGATAAGACAATTCTTTTATCATGCAACTGCATCAAGTTCACATTGTGGCATTCAAGTCCCCAGAGATGATTGTCTTCATGCTGCAGCAGAGAGAATAGATACAGAAGAAAATATTGTTAAGGTCTGAGGGAGAAGTGAGGCAGATAAAATAGATTAGACAGGAAAAAATAACTTTATTCTCTAAGGTTATGATTGTTACTTTTTTCTTTTTTAGTTAAAAAAGTAGAATTATCTGTCATAGAAAGGAGAAATTCATTAAATGTATCAGGACAGGATATATTACAGAATTATTCCATATTAATTCTAAACATGGTATCTCTGTTCATTTTTCCTCACTCGTCTTGATTTGTCCATCTGTCTAATTCTAATCCATTTGCTGCTGAGCACCAATTCTAAATGCTGCTTAATATGAGTTTGAGAGATCAATCAGGTTTCTAGTGGTCAACACTATCTTAAGCCTCTATATTCAGTCCTGGTAACTTCATCAAAAAGGGGTAAAAATATGGATTGTATTTTATGTACATAGCAGTGAAGTATGGTAAAGAAGGCAATTAAATAATAGCAATAACAGTAAATTATCTGTCATAGAAAGGAGAAATTCATTAAATGTATCAGGACAGGATATATTACAGAATTATTCCATATTAATTCTAAACATGGTATCTCTGTTCATTCTTATAGTTGCTATACAGTAAAGTAAATTTTACTGTGTTGTGTGCTGTTTAATATAAAACCTACCCCCCAGCTCTGCTTAAAATTAACTAACTCCCTGTAAAACCTACCTTATATCTATTCTTTCCATATTTTCAGTGAAGTTCCCAGACTCTTGTTTCTCTTGCTGACCAGCTGCAAGGTCACAGGGCAAGATAACACCCAAAGAACGCACAATGCATCTCTCAAAATGCTGTTTTTCAAATGTAATGTACATCACAAGACATGTCGCAAATTAATTAACTGTTATTTGTTCTGACTTCTGTAAACCTGTTAACTGCTATGTCATCCTGGATGTATAAAAGTACCCCATTTTCTTTCTCCGGGGCTCAGACTTGGAATGCTAATCCTCTGAGCTGGTGGCCACCTTAATAAAATCCTCCTGTTTCATCCATAGGTCTCTCAGGTTTCCTGGATAATTTGTAACAAGGGAGGTTCAGATTTGGGGGATGCTAGGCCAGTTGTTCCAGTGACATTTATTTCTAAATATTTTTGTAATATCACTTATAAGTAATGTGAGAGAGGCTTGGGAAGATGGCACAGCAAGAATCATCAGGAACTGGTTCCCCACCTAGACAAAAATTGTACTTGCAGAACCTGTCTGATGTAACTGTTTTGGAACTCTGACATCTACTGCTGGCTTGCAACTTCCAGAGGGATGCTTGGGCAATAAATGGTGATGAACTGTGGTCAATTTCAGCTCTTAACTGAAAGCAGCTACCCACTTAGCAGCTACCACCCGGCACACCCAGCTCTGCTGCCGTGCACGTGTTGCAGGAGCAGCTTGGGGAAACCAGGGTGAGCAAAAAGGACCATGTACTCCAAATATCTGGGGTCTGCTTTGGATTATTGATTGCTGCTTCTGATCACAGTGGTGCAGACAAAGATACAGCAGATGGCCTTTGTTTTCATTCCTTCCCACATTGTCTTAAGCTCCTCTCCAGCTGAAGTGATTTCCAGGAGGTTTAAAGGGCTAGCCGCTCCCCCAGCTCCTCCTTTGTCTTTCTATTTTTCCCCTGTTGGGATCCAAATATTAAAGACTAGAACATTCAAAAGTGATTTCATGTATAGAGGAAATTAGAAAATGAAATCATGGAATATGCCCATGGTAAGGTGCAGGCTTAGAAAAGAGCTGAGAAGACCTTAAGTTTAAATCTCAGGCTGATCCTTGGTATAGAGACAGCTACAGCAGGCTACAGAGCTGTTACAACTAGACCTGCCCTGCAAGAAATACTCATGTGAGTCCTGCACGTTGAAATGAAAGGACACAAACAGTAACTAGAAGCCATATGAGGAAATACAGCTCTAAGTAAAGGTAAATACATGGACAATTATTACAAAAAAAATTTTGTTAAGTTCTGGCAGATACCTAGAGTAGGAGCATGCCACTTTAGCCCAGTCCTTAATTTAGCTGAGTGAAAACAAGGTTTCAACCCCTGTAAAGTCTGAACTATTTTCACTTACTCTTATTCTTAAGGGTCTTCCTTAAAAGATCAGCAGTATTTCTGAGATATATTCCTATTCTCAAAACCCTTACTTTTGTGTATTCTAAATTCCATTTTCTATCTATCCAGCTCTGTGAGAATGCAGGTAACACAGTGTTTGGTTTCATCTTAGGTGCTTCTCAGTCTGCACTGCTTAGGCTTTAAGGAATCTAAAAAATCTTGGGTCACCTTTTATCTGGAACCTTGATTTCTCAATCCCTAGCTGCCTTGGTAGCTGGCTACTGCTTTCAAAGACATTGGTATTTACTTCTTTGTTCATATTTTTTTTGTTATTCTCAGAAAAAAGAATGCATTACTGCAAGGTAGTTAATAGTAGGTAGAGGTGGAAGGAACTTCCTAAGGATTTTCCTAAAATAAATTAATATCTACATTTAAAGGGTGGTTTCGTCTACCAAGAAAGAAGACTGATTGAGTATAGCATTCAACAATCCCAAAAAGTACATATTTTAAGTATTCATTATGATAATATCTTTAAGCAGTGTTGAGAAGTACATCTATTGCCTATTTGTAGTAAATCAAGATAGAAATAAATATTTCAGAGGCAAAGTAATCAGAAAGAAAAGCTAAATACTGGATATAGGCATTCAGCTCTGTTTGCTCTATATTGATTAGAAAATTGGTTATTAATTATAGCCAAAACAACATTTAAGTATTTTGCATATATTAACACATTTATTAACCTTTATAACCACCTTATGGGATAAGTTGTATATATTTTTAAAAAGTTCTACAAGTAAGAAAGCTGGAAAACATCATACATTAAACAATAGTCCAAGGTCACATCTCTGATAAGTGTTGATTCCTGAATTTCAACACAGCAAACTGACATTAAATTTTGCTTACTTCATGACTATTTTGTCTCTTTTTTCATTAATTTATAAGGGAGAAAACATGGACTTTCCCCACTGTAATGAACTTTTACACTTTACTTCTCCTTTTGATTTCTAAATTTGCTATACTTGCAAATTTTGGCCTGGAATAAAATAACTGTATATTGCGAAGTTCTTTACTCAGCAACTCTTACATATACTGGATGATATGTGAACTAAGAAAGCCACCACTGTTTCATATCTACGGATGGGACTACATACAACCATTATTTTAATGCTATAATTTTTGTCTCACTCAGTAACCTGATTTTATACTCTGGAATGAATTGTTCCAGTTCATTTCAAATCTCTTGAAGTATGGTTTGCAAAGTGATCTTTTGGGGTGGTCTTTCCCATTTAGCATTCAATTGAATTATTGTTATTGAGAATTAAATAATTAATGTAATTCAAGGTCATTTTAATATTGCTAAATGTCTTTCATTTTTATTTATTTTGATGCAGAAGTGTCTAAGTTTATTCTACATTGATGTTAAAAGGTAAGGTTTATATATCTATCACAGTACATATGGTACTAGAGTTGATTCTGCCTAATAACTGAATTGTATATTAAAGGTGATTTGTATATGCCATCATTATAAAATGCCCAGGTCCTTTTGGGCTTTATTGTAAAGTGCATAGATGTTTATGATTGCTATAACTTCCTGATGAATCAGCTCCATTATTATTAAATGGTCTTCTCTTTCTTTATTAATAATTTTCTTCTTACAGTATATTCTACATAATGTTAGTATAGCCACCCAGCTCTCTTTTGATAACTGTTTTAATGGTATATCTTTTCCCATTCTTTTACTTTCAAATTATTTGTGTCTTTGGATTAAAATATGCCTCTTTTAGACAGAATATTGATAGATCATATTTTATTTTTTAATCAATTCTTCCAATGTATATTCAGTTGAAAGGCTTAATTCATTTAACTTCTATATTATAACTGATAAAAAAGATTTATGTGTATCCATTTTCTATTTTCTATATGTTTTGGTTTTTATTTTTCAATTTCTTTTTTTTTTGTTATCAAAATGCAATGTATGCTTATTTTATTTGTACATACAATAGTCAAGGTTTGCATAATAATTTTTTAAATGAGGGAAAAATTTGTAAAAAAAAAAAAAAAAAAAGTAAGTCATTGCTTTTGGACAGCATGTTTTGCTCCTGTTTAGTTGTTTGTGGTTGCCAAATCTACAAAGGTGCAAAACTTTAAACAACCTTTGCTGAAATCTCTTGGAAAACATATAATCTTCCAGAAATTCCTCTTGAGTTATCCTTTAAGCTTGACAACAAATGCAATAAAGTGGGTTTGTTGTTCTCCAACCCATGGTAATGAACTTGGGGGGAGGGTAAGTCTGTAGACTGAAGAATTTGATTCTATTTATTTTTTCTACATTCTCTCTGTAAATAGATGTTTTCTACATACCATTATCTTGTTGATATTTCTACATTCTTGAGTTATCATTATTATTTTTATTATTATTTAGTTATTACCCTGGGTATTAAAATAAGCATCTTAAGATAATCTGGTTATGAATAACACCAACTACAGGTGAGAGAGGAGGTAGTTAGAGGCTGGTTAGGCAGATCAAGAGGGAGGATCTTGGAAGTGGAAAAATGCCCATGGGACCTCACCTGCACTGCCCCTATAGGTAATGGAAAGAAATGTTCAAGAATTTCCTCTTATGTCAGGATATCTACTCAGAAGGGACTGCCTCAATTTAGATGCAGGCACAATAAATCAACCTAAATGTCCTTAACTTGACCTGAATCATTATAATGTCATGAAAATAAAAATAGCATTTTGATTTTAGCCCCCTCTTGGGTTTCCCTAAAGCACTTGTGGGTAATAACCAAGATTGAGCCACTCTGGTCAACCCCAGGCATGTACAAATGCAACACCCTTAGGAGGGAACTTCATCTCTCCCATTTTGTGCAGAACTCACAGAGGACTTTCTTGCTCTTGCCACAGAAAAACCGTGGAACTCAGCCCCATTTCTGGCAACCTGCTTTCAAGTCCCTGCTCTTTGCTGAAAACTTTACTTTTGCTTAATAAATCCAGCTCTACTCACTCTCTGGTGTCCACGCGCCTTATTCTTCTTGGTCATGGAACAGGAAGAACTCAGATCTTGCTGAACAAAAGACTAGGCTGACTGCATCATTTTGGGGGCTCACTGGAATCACAGGAAAGGTGAATAGGAGCAGACCTCTAACATTTTACTTTTACTTCTGAGGCTTCTCAGTCTCAGGTTTTTGTTTTGTTTTGTTTTTTAATTTTCTGCAGATAAAATAAAACACTGACCTTTGGTTGGCAAGTTAAGAATGAACAACATGGCTGCCAGACTTAAGACTCAAAGGACAGGCTTGCTGGGGAGGACTTTCTCAATCCCCCATCACCCTCGGGTGTTGGGGACATTGGTTCTGTTCCAATCCAGTTTCTCTTTACAGAGGTCTAGGCTTTGCTTGGAATCAGAAGGAGGTCCTGGGTCAACTGAGGATATCTGATTGAGCCTACATCTTGGAGTTATCCAAAGGCCCCTGAGTTGACCCCAGCCCCCAACAACCCGTTAGAGTGTTTGCACAAGAACCTCCAGTCTTTCCTATATTATTTTCCTTCTTTCATGGTTATCATGGCTATTCCTTCTTTGTATGCAGTGTTGTAGGTGCTTTTGCAAACTTGAGATATAATTTTGTTGGGTAAAGTCAGTAATTGCATAAGTAACCAGAAATGTGACTCAAATAATTTCTGTCTTTGTAATTTTTAGAGATAAGTGTTTCAAAATCTAGATCTGAAAGCCTCTTTTCCCCCTAATGATAGCACCCAATGTCATTGCATAGGGATTTTTTTCCTTCTCAAGTGAGTAACCTCCTCTTCATTTAAGCTGTTTCTTTGTTTGATGTGACAACTCAGCACTGTCCAATTAATTTGGATAGCCTTCTATAAGACAAATTAATTTTCTTTTCCTAGGAGGTTTATGGTGAGGAAGGCACACAAAGCCCCAGACCTCTCTTTTGAACCTCTGTCTGAAAAGGATTTGGACTGAAAGTTACAGGCTAACATTGCAAACCTCATCGAAGTGCCTGAAGAGGTAAGGATTTGTTTTTGTGGGGAGCCTTATCAGCCCTACATCCAGGGGAACCCTAATTCCTTGCTACAATAATAGGAAATGAGCCAAGCCAACTCTTACATTTTCTAAGACAACTATTCTGCCTCTGAATTTAAGGACTTCTGAATGGGAAGAATGGACTCTGTTTGGAGGTCAATCACTCCCATTTCCTAGAATTCTGTGCTCTGGTTCTGTTCATTACTTATCAGTCAAGGAACGCTCTAAAATATTTAAGGACACCTCCTCTATTAGAGTTCCTTGCTCAAATTTGATTACTTCAATGTACTTTCAAGCTCCAGTTTAGAAAGTAAAAAGAAGAAATACTCTGAGGGACCCCAAAGTTAATTGACACCAGAAAGCTGGGGCACAGCATAGGTAAATATGACTTACCTATCAACCCTCCTAGTCTATGATTGGAGGTCACACTTACATCCATAGATGGCACCTGTGAGGTCTCTGGGACTCAGGGAATGCAGGGAGGGAAAGAGGAGAGAGGACACACCTTTTTTCTCTCTCTCTCTCTCCATCCCATGTCACCTCAAAAGTGGGAGGGAGACTAAACAACACCTTTCTCTCCTCCCTTTCCAGATCCCTAACAACCTACTTTCAGCCTGGAATCCTGTCAAGTGCAGTCTGGATCACTGGGACTCCTTTAATCCTCAGATTCTAAAGTTCACTTTGGACAAGCCCCAATTTCACTCATGGATAGAGGCCTCCCAGAATATAACTGAAATATTTGAACTCTCCTGGAAGGATAATATGTTACTCTGAAATTAAACCCTGGCTCTACTGAGAAACAGGCAGCCCAGCAAACAGCCAAGAAATTCAGAGGTGAGCTTTGTATCTCATAGTGCCAGAGAGAGGGAAGAGCCTATCCAATTGGAAAGACAACAGTACTACTGGAGGACCCTAACTGGGACCCTGATGATAACATGGGAGATACACAAATGGAGAGCTTATAAAGAACTAGAATTAGGACCAGATGAGAATATCTCTGCTTTTCTCAAAAGGCTAAGAAGAGGCATTGGTGAAACGTATCTTCCTCTCTCCTGATTCAGTTGAGAAACAACCAATCCTGAAGGATAAGTTTATTACTCAGGCAGCTCCTGATATCAGGAGGAAGCTGCAAAAGCAAGACATAGGACCAGATGGCACTTTAGGAAATCTCCGGGAGATGGCCACCTTGGTCTTTTACAATAGAGATCGGAGGAAGTTCAAGAGAAAGAGAGATAACACAGAAAAAAAGCTGAGGCTCTAGTGGCAGCTCTGCAGGTCTGTAAAACCCAGGATCCCTGAGGTGCACCTGTTAACTGCTACAAGTGTGGCAAATCAGGGTACTTTAAGGATTGCCCAGGCAGCAAGAGGAAGCCACCCTGAGCCTGTCCAGCCTGTGATGGAGACCACTGGAAGGCAGACTGTTCCTGGAGGCATAGGTCACCTGGTCCAGAACTAATCCCACAAATGGTCCAGCAGGACTGATGGTCCCGGGGCTCGACTCCCCAGCTCCAACAGCTCAGATGATCATTACCGTTCAGAAGCCCCTAGTGATCCTGGAGGTTGAAGGGAGGAAGTTGGACATTTTTCTGGATATTAGAGTCAGCATTTCTGGTCTCCTCTCCAATCTAGGCCTCCCCTCCTACTGTAGCGCAACCATGGGAAAGTCTTTTGTTCAATATTATTCCCCTCAGCTATAACTAGGAAAACCTGTTGTTTAACTCATCCCTTTTAGTCATATGGAAAAACCCAGCTCCTCCTCTAGACAAGAATACTCTAGCTCTTATGGGAACCATGGTTCCAGGACAGAGCCTCTGCCTCCCTCTGGTGGAGACTGATGCTGATCCACAGGTTTGGAACTCAAGGCTCCTCACGTCAAGAACTAGCCAACAGCCTAAAATTTGACCAATAAATAATATATTTAGATACATCTCTCCAGGGTCAAGCCTACAATACTTGAAGCTCTGGACATGAAACCTGAGGCTCTCGTCTGCCCCTACAGTAGTAAACCTGCAGAACACTTAAATGCCTGTTTAAAAGACAGCCAGAAGGTAAATAATGCCTACGTGCTTCCTTTGGTGACTTTGTTACATAGTTACTGTAGACTATGGTAGCTGTTTTCATTTTTTTGCTGGTTTCTAATTCTATTGATCTTTTGAGAGAGGACAATTGCTATTTGGAATCAGACCTCCCAACATCCATTTAAAAATTAGGGTTATACCTCCCCATGGATACTCTCTTTGATATTTTTCTCATAATTTTGCCTATTTTTACTGCTCTTGCTTTTGTTTTGCTCCTCATCATAAAATGATTTTGCCAAGGACCCCTTAACCTGGAAAGCCTTCATAAGTGGATATTTAAGGCTCATAAGTGGAAGGGACTTGCTTTGTCTCAGATGTGACTTTGGACTTGGACTTTTGAATTACTGCTGGAATGAGTTAAGATTTTGGGGGAACTATTGGGAAGGATGTTTTGAAAAATGAATACATGAGGTTTGGTAGGGGCCAAGGTGGGTGATATGGTTAGGTTTTGTATCACCACCCAAGTCTCATCTTGAATTGTAATTCCCATAATTCTCACTTGTCATGGAAGGGATTCAGTAGGAGGTAACTGCATCATGGGAGTGTTTTCCCCCATGCTGTTCTCATGCTAGTGAGTGAGTTCTCATGAGATCTGATGGCTTTTTAAGTGTCTGGCATTACCCACCTATTTTGTGCAGAACTCACAGAGGACTTCCTTGGTCTTGCCACATAAAATACCCAGAACTCATTCTTATTTCTGGCACCCTGATTTCTGGTCTCGTCTCTTCGCTCATAGCTTTCTTTTTGTTTAATAAATCCTACTCTACTCACTCCCTGGTGTCTGCCTTCCTTATTCTTCTTGGTCTTCGGACAAGAACTCAGGCCTAGCTGAACTAGGGACTAAGCAGTCTACAACATAGTTGTTATATGTATTTATTTCATATAGCACCATCCTTTCCTTTTATCAATTTTTTTCTACACAAATGATATTATTATAAAATATAAGCTCACCAACACAGTTTTATAAGAATAATTTTGCTTATTTATTTTTTCTTTTTTTGGAGACAAAGTCATGCTTTGTCACCCAGGCTGAAGTGCAGTGGGGTGATCTTGGTTCACTGCAGCCTCCATCTCCCAGGTTCAGAGGATTGTCCTGCCTTAGTCTCCCATGTAGCTGAGATTACAGGCATGCACCACCACACCTGGCTAATTTTTGTATTTTTAGTAGAGACAGGGTTTCACCTTGTTAGCCAGGTTGGTCTCTATCTCCTGACCTTGTGATCCACTTGCCTCGGCCTCCCAAAGTGCTGGGATTACTGATGTGAGCCACTGTGCCCGGCCAATAATTACTTTATGTAGTTATTATTTAAAACAGGTAAGTAAAAAGTTACAAGTGAAAATATGATGTTTGCCTATTTTACATAGTTAGTCTTATATAGCTAGTTTTACTGAAACACTTTTCTTCTGATATGGATTTAGTTTACTTTTTGTTGTTCTTTTGCACTAACATTCTAGAATCCCTTTAGTATTGTATTAGGAAAAATCTTCTAGTGTCAGTTTCTGCTTGATTTTATTTCTCTGAGAATGTCTGATTTTTCTCCTTATATTTGCTGGATACGCAATTTGTGATTAACACTTCTAAACATTATTTTAACACTTCATTATTTTAACACTTCCAAACATTATTTTAACCACTGTCTCTGGCCTCCATTATTTGTGATAAAAACTTAACTGTTAATCTTAACTAGTACCATTTCTACATGGTAAGTCAATTTTATCTTGTCATTTTCAAGATAATTTTTCATTGACTTTTAAAAAAATTGACTATAGTGGATCCAGAGAAAATTTTCTTGTGTCTGTTTTACTTAAATAAATTGAACTTCATTGATAAGTGCTGATATGATTTGGCTGTGTCCCCGCCCAAATCTCATCCTGAATTGTAATTTCCATCATTCATCCCCACATGTCATAGTAGAGACTCAGTGGGAGGTAATTGAATCATGGGGACAGTAACCCCCATGCTGCTGTTTTTATGATAGTGAGTGAGTTCTTGTGAGATCTGATGTTTTTATAAAGGGCTTTTTCCCTTTTGCTCACCACTGCTTGCTGCTGCCATGTGAAGAAGGACATGTTTGCTTCCCCTTCCACCATGATTGTAAGTTTCCTGAGGCCTTCCAAGCCATGCTGAACTGTGAGCCAATAAAACCTCTTTCCTTTATAAATTACCCAGTGTCAAGTATGTCTTTATTAACAGCATGAGAACAGACTAATGCATGTGGATCAATGTTATTTTGTGGAAAATTTTGGCCATTATTACCTCAAATATATATGTATTTTCTACTCTGTCTCTTTGTTTTACTGGCTGGAACTCCTATTTTGCATATGTTGACTGCTTGATAGTGTCCTATACATTTAATGAGATTGTGTCAATTTTTTTAAATTCTTTTTTCTTTCTCGAACTCTACAAGCTCTATTGTATCTTCGGGTTCATTGATTCTCTTTCTTTCCAGGTTAGATCTGTTGTTCCCATTTGCTAAATTTGTACTTGTTACTTTAATTTTCAACTCCAGGAATTATGTTTGGTTTTTACCTCCTTAATAATATTTCTTATTTACGAGACATATTGTCATATATATTTAATAATTTACTCATGACTTCTATTTCTTAGAATATATATTTAGTAATTTTATTTATTAAAACAAAAATGTATGCTCCCTCAGGAATATTTTCAATGATTGTTCCTCCCCTCCCCCTTGTATACAGCATATTTTTATATTTCTTTGTTCATATAGTAGTTTTTGTCAAAAGCTATTTATTTTAGACAATATATTGGAACAGCTTTAGTATCAGGTTCAATATACCCATGATTTGTTGTTGTTGCTGGTTTTTACTGTTACTGCAATTTCTCTCATTCTTAGATAATTGTTAGCAATTATCCTGGACCAATTTTGTAGATCCTACATTCTCTACAATGCTTAGACACTGGGGTCTTTGGAACCTTGTGTGTGTGTGACATAGAGGGTTTGGATTGTTTTGTTTTGTGTTTGGTTTTTGTATTTTCATGTCTAGTGTTATAGGAATCATTCCTGGCTCAGTATTGTTTACTGGTCTGGCAATAATTTCTCAGAACTTTTCCTTAATTGCCTTTACTTTTTTTTGCTGTTGTTCGTTTCTGCTAATTGCAGAGACCTTCTCTTTTATTCAAGTCTTTCCTGGAAATGTATATAGCATTCTCCATGCAAACAGATTTTTAGATCTCCAAGAATATACATTTTTAAAATTCTTTATGATTGACTACTTCTCTAGCATGGTACATACTGTATTTGTTCAGGGTCTTGTGCACCTCAATTAAAGTCAGTTCTCAGATAGCTAAATTGTTGCCATTAGATTTCTATCACTTTTGTTAATTCTCTGGGGTAAGATTTTTATTTGTTTGTTTTCCTCAGCTAAAGATTGAGTCAAATCAAATGGTCAACACACCGTGATAATGTATTTCCAGGAACTGAAAATCTGGGCAAAATATTTATTGTGCTTTGAGGATAGTACCTTCACAAAGGCTCCAAAATAGGTCAATATTCTCTGTCTATTTTAAGGCTGAAGACTTTTCTGGGCTACACAACAGGGAACTTAGGAAAGAGAGATGATGAAAATAGCCCTGAATCAAAACATCACAGGCTTCTTTTTCTTACTGAGGTTACGATATTTCCATTGAATAGATTATTTTCATTCAGTTCATTCTGTGAAATTGCTCAATTTCGACTTCACAAATGGTTAAAACTAGTTGTTTTGTCTATATTTTTATTTATTTTGAGGGTAAATACATTTACCACAGTCCTCTTTCTGCTATTCAGTAAGCCAATCTTTTTCTTCATTATTAAAAATAGGTATGTAATTTTTTTCCATTAAATATTATACCATATAAAACAGTTTATTTAATGACAAAACTTCAAGCAAGGTAAAATGATAGATGCAATAAAAGTTACCAAGAAGGGAAGATTTTAAAGTATATCTATTTGTGCCACACATTCTCCTTTTCATTATCCATATACATGAAGGTTAACATTAGTATGAAAGTGACCATAAATCAGGTATAAACTAGAAAGATCAAAGGAAAAAAAAGAAATAATAAATGCAAATCTTGAAAACAAAATTTATGACGATGAGGCTTCCCCCCACTGACATGAGACATTGACTTCAGGAATAATTTCCACTAATTTTAGGCTGTCAAAAATGTTTTACAGCATGCGTGTGGGGCAAGAGTTTTTCGGTGACCAAGAGTATTATATAGTATCTTTAGCTGACCCAGTTATTGAACCATTCACTGTCTCCAATTGCCAGCATACACGGATGGCTTCAGTTACATAAACCAGGTGTTAACTTTGTTTAACTGGATTTACTATACCGAAAAAACCTTCCTGGTCAATAAAATTTCTATATTATGACTTGCTGAATTGCAAATGTAATTTTCAAGTACATGTATTTGAATTCACATTATTTAGACTTCATTTTGTTATCTCTATCATTTTTTGCTATGACCTCCTCCTAATATTGACTAGAATAATTTATTGTACTTTAACTATACAATTGTTTTCTATTATGTATACAGTTGAATAAAATCAAATTGAACACATAATTTGCATTTAGTTAGAATAATCTATAAATTTTGAATATTTTATATATGAAGCTATACAGATATGCCAAATAAAATCAACTTTGAGAACCCAATCATTATTTTTAAGAGATTTCCATATGTACAGAAATAATTTTTAAGAATCATTGGTTGAAGAAAGTGACAAATTGCAAGTCTAATTTTATTGTGAGTCATATTTTCTAAGATTGTAGGATACTTTGGAAATGATTCTATATAGTGATTTCAATATACTAATAATCTTTACAGTAGCAAAAGTGGTCTTTATTTGGAATATGTGGTACCTTGTTATCATTGCATTTATTTTCAGCTCCAAATTTGATCTTTTGATTTGTTCTTTGATAATGGAGAAAGATTTTCTAATATTTCTTCTTTGCCATCCATGTCCTTGTTGACAGAGAGTACTGACAGGACATCAGGAGAGTAATTTTTTTTTTCTTTCTTGTTCTGATATGCTTATCTAGCTGTGCCTTGCAGAGTAAGTTGCTTTTTCCAACAGTAATCCTGCAGCCAGCAGCAAGTGGCATCTCCTTATGAATAACTTTCTATAGAACACATACCTCTCTTTGACATAGTTTCTGGTACTAGTTGGTGCTTCCTTACAACATTTAGGATTGTAAATTCAGTTAAACTTCTACAATCAGCTATTGAGTTCCATGGACATCCCTGCTTCCTACCTAGCTCTTACCCTCAAAATACCCTTCTGGGGAATGTTGGCAAGAAAATTAGCTCCATTACTGAATTTCAAACTAGTTAACAGTAATCCCAACAAGAAGCCAAGAAGCATAGTAGCTAATTTTCTATCATTCCAGTGGCTACTCTTGGCTTATCTTATTACGTTGCAGACTGTGAAACATCTCTTGCTAAAGACCGTTAGCTAGCTTCTTCACCATCTTAAGGGGTTTCAACTACACCTTATCTACTGAAATCTAAATCCCAGTCTTGAGGAACATTTTTTCTTCATGGATTCTTTCTTCTTTTGGTACAATCTTTATCCTTATGGCTTCCTTTATAATTTTTGTTTTGATAATTTCTTGTTAATAATTGTTTATATTAGGATTTCCTTGTTAAATTATGTTACTTTATATTTATGGCACTCCAACTACTACAGAATTGATTACAGACATGGATTCTAGAGATTGGCCCACAAAGATGAGATTTTTGGGACTTGTTTTGTCAAAAAATTTGGCTTGAGTGCAATGCCGACCTCCTTACCAATAGGAAATATAATGCTAGCAATACATTACATCACAAACAGTCAAGTTTTCACGTGTGTTGTTTGTAATAAAGTGGCAACTGAAGTATATGTCTTGGGAGTCAAAGGGGCTACTTCATTGTACCTTTATGTCAGTCACGATGACTATAAGGCTACATTTAGAATGGGCCCATTATTTATGTATTTATTTATTATTTTAAGAGACAGCGTCTTACTATGTTGTCTGTTAGGCCTCCATGTGCAAGCCCAGTCCCAGAGTCTGAAGTCCTGACTGTGTCAGCTGATCACCCCCAACCCCCCGCCTGCATTTGCCATTATTCCTGATCGCCCAACGAAGCATCTCCCGACATAAGCTTCCCCTCGCCCTACCCTGCCATCTTCACTATTCTTTTTTTTTCCCCATTTATTTATTTTATTGCATTCTAGGTTTTGGGGTACATGTGAAGAACATGCAAAATTGTTGCATAGGTGCACATGTGGCAGTGTGATTTGCTGCCTTCCTCCCCATCACCTACATCTGGCATTTCTCCCCTTGCTATCTCTCCCCAACTCCCCACCCCCAACCGTCCCTCCCCTATTTCCCCCCAACTGACCCCAGTATGTAGTGCTCCCCTCCCTGTGTCCATGTGTTCTCATTGTTCAACACCCGCCTATGAGTGAGAACATGCAGTGTTTGATCTTCTGCTCTTCTGTCAGTTTGCTGAGAATTATGGTTTCCAGGTTCATCCATGTCCCTACAAAGGACCCAAACTCATCGTTTTTGATGGCTGCATAATATTCCATAGTGTATATGTGCCACATTTTCCCTATCCAGTCTATCATCGATGGGCATTTGGGTTGGTTCCAGGTCTTTGCTATTGTAAACAGTGCTGCAATGAACATTCGTATGCACGTGTCCTTATAGCAGAATGATTTGTAATCCTTTGGATATATACCCAGTAATGGGATTGCTGGGTCAAATGGAATTTCTATTTCTAGGTCCTTGAGGAATCGCCACACTGTCTTCCACAATGGTTGAACTAATTTACACTCCCACCAACAATGCAAACGTGTTCCTATTTCTCCACATCCTCTCCAGCATCTGTTGTCTCCAGATTTGTTAATGATCGCCAGAATGGGTCCTTTTTAGTACACTTGACTGCTTACAGGGAAATGCTGGCAAGTTCAGATTAATTAATTGTCAGACTAATTAAGTCACAGTGCAATAACTGAAGATCTTTCATGATATCCCTAAAATCATTCAATTCTTATTGCCGTAAGATGACTATTGCTGAAAATCCAACACAAAGATTGATCATGTGTTTTATAGAATTAAAAATACAGTTGAATTTACAGTCTCACAGAGTTTCACATGTGAAGTTAAGGACATTGCATGATAAGGAATTGGATCCTGAAAGTTATTGGAGACATCTGGTGTGACTCAGACAAAACTGGCATTGTGAACTTTCAAGTCCCTCTGAGACTCACTTATCAGTGGAAGTAGTTTCTTTCCGTGTCTGAAGTGATTAGTTTTCCTCTGCTTGGAAACCCTGTGATAACCTCAACTGGAGCAGATGTCTTGAAAGAGAATGGCAATTTCTGTTAAGACCCACTGTAAGCATATTGTTTCCACTAGATCCAAGACTATGATAAAATTAGCATGCTCAAAGTGTACATGATTTGAACCCAGAGAAAATAGCGGACATAAGAAAACTGATTGATAAATACATGAGTGAAAAGAGCTTCTGCATCCATAAAAATCCCTGTGGCTGCTCTCATTTGTAAGCAAGACTTACAAATCTTCTATGCCACCATTAAGATGGGCTCGCCACTTTCAGTGGAGAATAAGAGAAGTACTAGTATAGAAGTGACAACACTAAACCATTCACACAGTTTGGCAGAGGAACCGTAACGGGCAACAGAGGTATACTGATATTGGCATGCTTTGGCCCACAGTTATGATTGTTTATGGTGCCCCTAGATACAAAATAGTCAACTACAGTAGCATTGGACATTTATGGCAGGAAACTTTATACACAAACAATCAAAAAACAACTTAAGTTCTAGTAGCCAAAAAACTTGGTTTGAGGCATCACAGTGGAGATTTGTAGATTCTTTATCAGGTTTCACAACTGAGTCAATTCACAGAATCGAAGACTCTTGATTGGAGGCAAGGTTGGGTTTTGCACTCTTGCCATAAGTTCACACTCTAAGTCTTACTCAAAGCTTTTCCAAAGGGACTTATGACTATTGCTAGCATGGCAGTGTTTTGGAGCAAAGGAAATACTGGAACATTCTGGGGTAACTACACACTAGCTCTGAATTAGCTCTGAAAACTGTGAAGCAAACTTGTCATTGGGGCGCACTAGTTGAAACAGGACCATAGGAAGACTGGGTTATGGTGTGAATGTGAGATAGCTTCCTAAAATACAGAATTTGCCTTACAGAGACTTTTGTATGGTACTGTCTCCCTCATAGAAAAATATATAATTCTGGAAATCAAGGAGAAATATTAGAAGTGGGCTTTCTCAAAATCACACCTAATAACTGGCTTGCAGATTTTTTTTTTCCTTTCTGGCCACTTTGAGCTTTTCTTTTGCTGGTTTGAATGTCTTGGTTGCCAAAGAGAGAATTCTCCTTACAGGACACAACAAATTTTGTTAAACTTGAAAAAGAGATATAGCTATTTCCGGCTCCTTATGCTGCTAATCAACAGACAGAACACTCTACTTGCTGGAGTGACTGATTTTGATTGCTAAAGGGAACAAATGTAGGAACCTGGTGTATTCTTCCAGTGACTTAATTTTTCTATGCCAAATAGTAAAAAGAAAAGGAAAATTACAGCAAACGAGCAAGGTATGAAGATTTTGCCATCAGACAAGCAACATACAAAGAACCAAACTAATCTAGAATTCTTGTTTGAGTTACTGTGTTGGATAAAGAACTTCAGTCGGTTAAGGTTTTGAAGAATAGAAGGGAAATACCTAACGGATAGTTGAAAAAGAAGCCATAGATACTGTTTTTCAATTAAAGAAACAGAGACTGTACTAGCTTTTCATGCTTTTTGCTTTTCATATTCATGTGTTTATTTGTATACATTAATCATTTTTCTTCTCTCTCTTCTTCCCATTTAAAAAAGAAAAGTCATTAAAGGGGGTAACTATCAATTTAGAATTTAGATAAAGTGGGGTATCACTGTATCAGAATTTGGGGAACCACAGCAATGTAGCCACAGCAATGACTAAAATGCCTACAATGACAGTGCATGTTTTTATTGTGAGAAAACAGTTAGAATGGCTGATATAATTTGGCTCTCTGTCCTCACTTAAATCTCATCTTGAGTTGTAATTCCCGTGTGTCAAGGGAGGGACCTGTAATCTCCATGTGTAGAGAGAAGGAGGTGATTAGAGCATGGGGGTGGTTTCCTTCAGGCTGTTTTCATGATAGTGAGTCCGTTCTCACAATATTTGATGGTTTTTTAAGTGCTTAGAAGTTCCTCCTTCTTCTCTCTCCTGCTACCTTGTGAAGAGGGTGCTTGCTTTCCCTTCACCTTCTGCCATGATTGTAAGTTTCCTGAGGCCTCCCCAGCAATGTGTAACTGTAAGTCAGTTAAACATCTTTCCTTTATCAATTACCCAGTCTAAGTACCTTTATGGTAGTGTGAGACCAGATTAATAGAGTGGCTATAGCCTTTTAGGAAGAAGCATAGACTTGTATGTTTATGTAGAACAGTTTAAATATACAGAGACTGGTATATATGGAATCTGAGTAATTGGATAGCCAAAGGGGCTGTGTTAGTTATTAACTGATGACCTCTCTGCTCTGTAACGATGAACCTGCACCTTATAAATATTTACATATTTCTTTTTGCCAGCCAACACAATGTTAAGCCTTGATATTCATGAATGCTAAAGGATTTTTTTTCCTTGTGATATGATTGGGTCCTGTGTCCCTACCCAAATCTCACCCTGAATTGTAATTCCTATAATCCCCATGTCTCAGGGGAGTCCAGGTAGAGGTAATTGGATCATACAAGTGGTTTCCCCTATGCTGTTCTCCTGACAATGAACGAGTTTCATGAGAGCTGATGGTTTTATAAGCATCTTGCATTTTCCCTCCTTGCACTCACTCCATCCTGCCACCCTATGAAGAAGGAGCCCACTTTTCCTTTGCCTTCTGACATGATTCTAGTTTCCTGAAGCCTCCCCAGAAATACAAAACTATGAGTCAATTATACCTCTTTTTTTAAAATATAAGTTACCCAGTCTCAAGTATTTCTACATAGCAGCATTAGAATGACCTAATACATCTACTTCCTGCAGATGTGCTGTTTTTGTTGTACTTCTGGCCTATTCTTGGTGTGTGATTTAGCAATGTCCTGATGGACAACAACAAGCAGCAATTCCCCATCTTCTCTAAGCTCACCCCTCCCCACCCGGATGATATCCAAAGGTAACTTGTACCTTCTAAGTCAGTGGACAACAAGCCCTCATCCCCAGTGCTCAGGATTCCCAGAAACTTTCTAATAAATTTAGCCAGTGCTTTCAGTGGGCTTTCCAGAAAGTCTACATCAACCCACAAAAATAGTTAGCTAGCAAAATTTTATTAGAGTACCAGCAGGTAATTTTCCACCTACCAGCTGCAGCTTTGACCAGAAAATTCACCATTCTGTGGACTCCAATGACCCTCTCCAAAGTAACTTCACCATTCTGTGGACTTCAATGACCCTCTCCAAAGAGGTCTTATCTGATCTCCATCCTACCTGAGGATTCTGCTCATTAAAATATGTTCCTTCCTTGGATGCCAGTGCTCAAATCTAGAGTAGCCTTTAGAGATCTCATTTTTCCTCCACTTAAGCAATTCCCAATTATTCTAATCCCCTGCTAATAAGTCGTTATTTTAAACTTGCTCTATTTAAATACAAAGGGTGGATTCTCTATGCTTTTTGGATTCAGTCATGAATTCATGACATGAATTCAGAACGTATTTAGAAAGTAAAAGTATAGCACATCTTTGATATCATTCTTAGTTGTTTGAAAGAAAAAAGAAAAAATACATATTTTCTTTCTTGTAGCATGAAATACTTTACAGGATAAATATTGTTTGTACAAAAAAATTCCTGCTTGATATTTTATAAAGAATAAGATTTTAAAATGAAAGTTGCACAAAATTCCTGTTTCTAAGCATCTCTGCCCTTTACCTGAATGAACAATTTAGAAGATAATTTTGATTTTGTAAGTCTGTTGGTCACAAGATTAATTGTTCACTCTTGTTGTCACTGAAGAGCCTGAGACTCATGATACATCTTATTCTTAAGTGTGTCAATCACAGCTTTAAGCTACTTCTGTAATGATTGGTACAATGACTATCCACTGTCAGAACATGCTTTGAATTTTATCTAGAATAATGTACAATGCAAAATATTTAAGTAGTACATGAATTTGAGAAAAATAAAGATGTTAAAGCTTTTAAGATAGTTTCTGTATATGAGCAACTGGCCTTGATACTATTCATCAATTATCATCAATTAGCCATTAGATTTTGGCTTTACAGGGAAAGGGGCATGCCCCTGGTCAAGGTGGCTATTCTCAGATGAAGAATTTCCTATTACGAGGGAAGGCTGCCTTCAGGCAGCACGCCCAGAACCTGGAGTAGGAAGCCATTCATTGCTGAAAGTATAGCTGGGTGATGCATCACAGCATCCAGGCAGTGAGTGAAGGCCAAAGTGTGTTCTTGGGGTTGGTATTTAGACTGCTTCTCATTATGGCCTGGAGAGCCTCCCTTTCTCATGGATGGTTCCATCCAAAGACAGCACAGCCCTCTCACACAATTTCTGGAGTTACATCTTCCGACCTTTAGCCCACAGTTCTTTGACCTTCTCTTTGCCCAATACGTGTGTGTGTGTCTGATCTTGTGTATCTGAACATATTTTTCTTGGGTGGTATTTGATCTGTGGAGAGGGACTGCTGTTATGATCAGTTAGTCACTTGTTGACATTTATGTCAACATCTCTAGGTGTGGATTGATGCAGCCCTCTCTTTTAGTAGAAATAGCATTTTAAGGATGTTTCACAATCTGCTTTTAGTGTTCAGTGTAATCTTATCTGCTTTCTAGCATTTAATGAGTTCCTTTATCTGTTCTTCATACTTTCTGGAGCTATTATCTAATTATTTAATTTTTATTTATAAAAATTATTTACCTTTTCTGTTATTCTCAGGATTCATAACCGACAGTAGGTGGCTAAGCTGTGTACTTTCTTTGCTGTCTTAAACTGGAGGGTGGTAGCTGTTGTTTTACATCACTGTGTTCATACGTTGTTTAGGAATGTGTATATATTTACGATTATTATTATTATTATTATTTTTGAGATGGAGTTTCACTCTTGTTACCCAGCTGGAGTGCAATGGCGCGATCTCAGCTCACCGCAACCTCCGCCTCCTGGGTTCAGGCAATTCTCCTGCCTCAGCCTCCTGAGTAGCTGGGGATTACAGGCATGCGTCGTGATGCCCAGCTAATTTTTTGTGTTTTTAGTAGAGACGGGGTTTCACCATGTTGACCAGGATGGTCTCGATCTCTTGACCTCATGATCCACCCGCCTCGGCCTCCCAAAGTGCTGGGATTACAGGTGTGAGCCACCGTGCCCTGCCCTACGATTATTTTTAAGAGTAAATTTTAAAAGATTCAGCTCTCATTTCCTAAAGTTATTTGTACATCCTGTGTTAATTCACAAACTTCACAATTCAGTGATTTTAACTTATAGGAATACATTTTTAAAACTCAGCAATCGCTAGTCATAAAAAATTCTATTTCTGTAGAAATAAGTAGTATTTTTCAACACTATACATTTTTTGGTCTCTAACTTTCCTAATTTTTCCATTTCCTGCTCTTCATAAACATCACTTATTTCTTCAAGTTATTCTCTGAACACCAATGACTACAATTTAGCTTTCTTTCTTTCTATAATAGTTCGATATATTAATGATTTATTTCAAATGAAATTTGTGTTATCCCTTAAGCTACTCACTTTCGTGCCTTTTTATCAACTTTTGAATGTGTTTCTCGTCCTTATTTTGAAGCCGAAGGATTGAAATTTCAGGAATATCTAGTATTCTTGTGCTTCACTTTATTGAATTTCACAGACCCTGTGTTATTTAAAAGTTCAGGGTTTGTGGCAACGCTGCTCTGAGCAAGTCTATTGACGCCATTTTCCAAAAGCCTGTGCGCACTTCAAGTCTCCGTGTTAGCATTTTTCAGCAAGAAACTATTTTTAAATTAAGTTATGTACATTGGTGTTTAGACATAATATTATTTCACACTTAATAGACTATAGTGTAAACATAACCTTTATATGCACTGGAAAACCAAAAAGTCTGCTTTATTGCAGTGGTCTGGAACCAAGCCCGTAATATCTCTAAGATATACTTGTATTTAGTTTGAAACTCGTGTTATTTTATGTAGCATTATTTTCAAATAAATTGTTCATAAATGATATAGCTTGTTATTTTTAATATTGTCTTTCTATTCTGTGAACTTTAAAATAGAAAGACAGTTAGAAGATACCTACCTATTTTAAATGGTACTATGTCTATGAAACTGACAATTCAAAACTTTTATGTGATCAATAAAATCATTATTAAATGTCAATTTAAATACTAAACGTTAAAATGTAGGAATAAAAGTAGGGTATAAAGGTAGAAGCTCTTTAACAATAAGGGAAGTAAAACATAATGTAAATAAGCCTAGTGCCATGGCTCATACATGTAACCCCAGCACTATGAGAGGTCAAAGTGGGATCACTGGAGGCTGGGAGTTTGAGACCAGCCTTGGCAAATAGTGAGGCCCCTGTCTCAACAAAATATAAAAATAAAAATTAGCCAGACATGGTGGTGCACACCAGTAGTCCTAGCAACTTGAGAGACTGAGGTGGGAGGATCACTTGAGCCCAAGTATGTGATGTTATAGTGAGCTATGATGACGTCACTGTACACCAGCCACTCCAGCCTGGGCAACACAGGGAGACCCTGTTTCAAAAAAAAATGGAAATGCTATTTGAATTTGCATTGATGTAAATGGTACTTGAATTGGTTGATAATTGTAAGCAAAAGTATTATCTTGTCATTTTTGCAACATAATAATATAACTGTTTCAATAATTATCTTCATAAGTACTCTGTTCTATTTTTTTTACAATAAGATATTTCTTTTCAGAATATATATTCGTTTCTTGTATTTATATGAACTTTTCTTTTTAGTACACAAATCATGAGACTAAATGCTGTGGGGTATAAAAGTGGTAACCTAATACATAGTAGCCTTAAGGGTCATGCAGCGGTATAGTGGAAGTAGGGAAGAGGTATTAAAATAAACTCTGGCCAGGCATGATGGCTCAAGCCTGTAATCCCAGCACTTTGGGAGGCCAAGGTGGGCAGATCATGAGGTCAGGAGTTAGAGACCAGCCTGTCCAACATGGTAAAACCTTGTCTCTACTAAAAGTACAAAAATTAGTCGGATATGGTGGTGCACTTTGGGAGGCTGAGGCAGGGGAATCACTTGAACCCGGGAGGCACAGTTTGCAGTGAGCCTACATCATGCAATTGCACTCCAGGCTGGGCACAGAGCAAGACTCCATCTTAAAAATAAAATAAAATAAACTCAATACACAGTAGACAAAGTTGGAAAATCAATCATTCATTTTATTTTGTAGATTAAAAATTACTCGAAAGATATTTACAGTTTTGCTTGCACAGAACAGAGTCAAGATGGCAGAAATAAGAACAACTTTCTCGAAGGAATGTGAGACGGTATGGCCTGAAGAGTGAATGATGAGGAGAGCGGCAATACACTGTTCTCTTTGCTGCTAACACTGATCAGACAAAAAGTGACTTCAATGACGCTACTCTCATAATCGAACCTAAAAAGTGGGATCTCATTAGTAAACAGGAATCCTTTATATATATATATATATATATATATATATATGTATATATATG
>NW_022436951.1:16709862-16712079 GCF_009761245.1 Sapajus apella
TTTTTTTTTTTTTCTTTCTGAGACGAGGTCTTACGTTGCCCAGGCTGGTCTCAAATTCCTGAGCCCAAGCATCCTCCTGCTTCAGCCACTTATATTGCTGGGATTGCTGGTGTGAGTCACTGCGCCTCAAGAATTCTCATGAGTAGGGATTTACCTTCTTTCAAAACCTTTTGAGGTGATAAGAATGTCTTGAAAGCAGGTAGAGGCTCCACAATCTTGCGAATGAACCGAATGACACTTAATTGTACATGTTAAAAAATAAATAATTAATTTAACATCTGGAAAATTTAACCTTAATTTAAAACAAAGAAAGATTAATGAAGTATAAATATTTTGTCCTCTTGCTTTGGGCCAAGTTGTCAAACACCCATAGCCAATATGCTTCCTTACGTGCGTCTTTTCTTTCAGTATGTGCCACTGAATTTTTTTCAGTAGGAATTCTCCTTTCACCAGTGCCCTTTTTCCTTCAAACAATTAAATTCCTGATGGAAACTTTGTAGAGAATTCCTGACGCTCCATTTGCCTTGAAAATTCTCTTGCTTATATTGAAAACAAGAAAAATATATCAATAAAAAAGTGTTTGTGTGCTTTTCTTCTTTTCCAGGTATTCATCCTGCCAGATGAAGCCGCAAGAGAAATTAGATTTGTTACAGAGGAAATGAAAGAGAAATGAGGAGTTAATGTTCAGATTTAGCACACAGATGGCTCATTTCAGTCCCTAGAATAGCACTGTCCAATAGACATATAATGTGAGTCATACAGATAATGTTAAATTGTCTGGAAGGCATAATTTTCAAAACTAAAAAGAAACATTAAATTAATTGTATTCCACCAAATTTGTACAAAAAATTTCATTTCAACAAAAATATTATCAAGTTATTTCATATTATATTTTTCATAAGTCTGTAAAATGTGGTATATATTTTACACTCATGACACATATGAATTCAACAACCTGCATTTCAATTACTAAATGGCCACTTGTGAGCAATGACTATTGTATGACACAGCACAGCCCTGGAAAACACTTGAAACCCAACTGGTCATACATTTTTGTAAAAAGCAATTTAAACCTTATTTAAAATATTCAAGCTTCTTATACAAGAGGCGGGCCTGACTGCTTGAATGTTCAGTTTTATCATATAACACAGCTAAACACTATAATGTATAACAGAATGAGTAGGCCTCATTCTTCCTGGAAACAGGGAAATCCTGTGCTTCTTCCTCTGAAAGTCAGAAGGGAGAGAAAATTATAGGAAACCAAGTGAGGGAAGCATGCAGTCAGACTGGCTGTATCTTTGCTACAAACTGCAAATTAAAATTCTGAAGAGGGTAGGTGTTCATTAGGTTAGCTGAAAACCCGACCTTAATTGTAAGGGTCAATCAATGTGGTCTTATGCCAAAAGCGTTGTTATAAAAAAGGAAAAAAATTATGTGTATTGAATGGGTTGACAAAAAGAATGAGAATTCCCTAAGACTTAATACATAGTTTTTTGGTATTTAGTGGCTACAAAAATCCCATATTTCTGTGAGAGATTAAGAGACTCACTGAATTGAGAGCCCTCTGGGTAGAGGCAGTGGACACTGGCCAAAAAAGCTAGTAAGTGACAAGTCTTTATGCGAAGGCAGGATGAAGGGTGTGTATTCAGAGGTCTGCAGGTCAGGCACATTAACAATGGAAGATCACAGGACTTGCCTGAAGCATAAGACTGCCACAACTTTAAGTTTTCCCTTTTTCAAGGGCAAGAATGCACATCACCCATAGACCTAGCCAGACTATTCACATCACTGTAGGGAGTCATCACTGCACAGAAGACAAAGCAAAGACCAGTGCTGAAATATCAACATTACTCTCCAGGTACACACAAATCCAGGCAAGCCTCCTATTATTTACACACACCGTAAACCCAAATAAAGAAAAACCAGAAACAGAATAAAAATAAGTTCTCGAAAGAGACAGGCTCATACACCAGAAAACTGAGGTTGTTTTAAAACCCAAAGACTAGAGTAAGTTAATTGGTAAGTTAAATGTTCTCCCACAACCTCTGGTGCCTTGAGGCTCAAGAGGGTTAACAAAGATGCTTAAGAAGCTGCAGCTTGCCAGGCGCGGTGGCTCACGCCTGTAATCCCAGCACTTTGGGAGGCCGAGGCGGGTGGATCACAAGGTCAAGAGATCGAGACCATCCTGGTCAATATGGTGAAACCCCGTCTCTACTA
>NW_022436951.1:16712089-16713377 GCF_009761245.1 Sapajus apella
CTGGGTAACAAGAGCGAAACTCCGTCTCAAAAAAAAAAAAGAAGCTGCAGCTTTTCTGCGATTTTGTGTGTAAACTTGTCACCTTGTTATGTATCTCTACATAATTATTTTCCAAGATCAATGTTATTCTTTCTCAAATAGAGGGAAGGAAGGCCAATCCTTCCTTTCAATCTTTATTTAAAAAAGTGGAAGAAACAGAAAAAATAATATTCATAGGGGATCCAATCTTAAGACATCTTCTTGTTCTCTTCATCCCACATCATGAAAGTTCACGCAGCATTGACCTTTCTTGGTCTCACGGTCCTTAAGGTACTCTACAAGGCTACGTGGTGGAGGTACTCAGACACACACACAGGATATTACCTTCAATACATTGCTTACAAAATTACGATATCCTTTTGTCCCTAGATCCAGTCATTGTCCAAGCTTTCAAACCCGTGCCTCACTTGTAAGCGATTATCTTCCATAGACACCACATCTAGAACTCCTTAAATGGATGAACACTCCCATATGCCATAAAGAGATCTTTCTGTAGTTGTCTTTCATTGACTCATGAGTTATCAGTAATAAATAATGTCTGATACTAAGCACATACCAAAGTCAGGCACTGTTCTGAGGAATTTATAGTCATCTCATAATTCTTCAAAAACAACTCTTTGAGGAATGTAATACCATTACTTACATTTTATAGATTGAAATTGAGTATCTGGAAGTTGAGTGGGGATTAGCATTACATTCTAGGCAAGGTAACTTCTACACCATGGCTTTTCGTTTTCACAGTGCCCTGAAAGCAATGTCCTTTGTAAGTTAAGGGCTTCTTCTTTTCCAGGCTAGAAGTATTCATTCTTAAAAATTACTCCAATCATTTCAGACACTCTCAAAATAGTTATGAAATAATTTCCTTGTTGCTTTTATATATGTTGTTGCTTTAGAAAAAAAACAAAACAAAACTGTGATCAAGTAAAAACATTAATGATAATAATGGGAGGCTGGGCACAGTGGCTCTGGCTAACATGGTGAAACCCCATCTCTACTAAAAATATAAAAATTAGATAGGCATGATGGCATGTGCCTGTGATCCCAGCTACTCAGTGGGATGAGGCAGCATTTCTCTAAGCAGGGAGCTGGAGGTTGCAGTGAGCTGAGATCGCCCCACTGCACTGCCGGGTTACAGAGTAAGACTCTCTCTTAAAACAGGAGAAGGAGAAGAAGGAGAAGGAGAAGGAGAAGGAGAAGGAGAAAGAAGGAGAAGGAGAAGGAGAAGGAGAAGGAGAAGGAGAAGGAGAAG
>NW_022436951.1:16713387-16786528 GCF_009761245.1 Sapajus apella
GAGAAGGAGAAGGAGAAGGAGAAGGAGAAGGAGAAGGAGAAGGAGAAAAGGAGAAGGAGAAGGAGAAGGAGAAGGAGAAGGAAGGAGGAGGAGGAGGAGGAGGAGAACAAAGAAAATTTAGTTAGAGATATAGTCTAAATAATAAAGCAAACAATTATACTAGATATAATTTTTAGTCAATTTTTCAAAAATAGGAGAAATATTTTGATGTTATTATGTTGCCAAGTTTGAGTCACAGTTACAGAAGCAGGGATTCACTAGCCTCAAAATGTAAGTTTCCAATCATTTTCTACTCCCCAGAATGACATGTGTTAGATTAACATTATTTATTCCTTAGTTTTTTTAAAGAAAATATGTTTAAGAAAAATTCACCACTGGATCCATCATGTTTTTGGACTTTCTGTATTGAAAGGCTTTTAAAAAATGTCTTCATGATATTTTAATAATATAGTAATCTTCATGTCTTATATTTCTTCTCTAGTAGTCTTTGGTAAGGTAATTATTTAGAGAATTAATCTATTTTATTCAAACTCTTAAATGTAATGTTTAGTTGCTCACAATGTTCACTTGTAATTTGTATTTGTCAGTAAGACTTGGGATGATATGCTTCTTTTATATTATTCCTTTTTGGAAGAATTAGAAACATATGATATTAGAAACATCTTCTCTCTTTAATCTCTATCATCTTGCTATAAATGTATTAATTAAATAAATCTTTTTTAGATGGCCTCTTGTTAACTTTCTTGATTTGGCCTATTTTGTGTTTGTTTTCTATTACATTGACTCTTGCTCTAGGTTTGATTATTTCTTCTTTGTTCTTCAGATTTTATTTGCCTGTTATTTTTTTAACTTCTTAAAATGGAAGCTTGTGTCATTAATTTTCTTCTGATTCTTCTTCTCTAGTGTATATGCTTAAGGCTATCAAATTATCTCTAAGCACTACGATAACTGCATCACACAAGAGATAATATGCCATGGCTCCTATAGTATCATTATGTTCAAATATTTTTAAAATTTTTCCATGGTTACTTAACTTATTAATTATTTAGCAGTGTATGCATTTTAGCCTGCAATTTTTTTTTCTTTTCCTTTTGGTTATCTACTTGTTTATTTTTAGCTTAACTCCAATTTTGGTTTAAATTCTGAAAAAACAAAAATGATTTTAATATTTTGAAGTTGTTGGTCATTTTCTTTATAAGTCAATTTGGTAAATGTGGCATAAACACTTGAAAAGAATGTAATTATGCAAAGTGTCCCATAAATGCCTATTAGGTCAAATTTTTGTCCACACATTTTATATCTGCACTGATATTTGGACTGATTGTATTAGCTATTGAGGAAAATGTCTTAAAGTCCCCCCACTAGAAATATGGAATTTCTGTATTTAATTTATTTCCATCAATGTTTATTTCATATATTCTAAGTTATAGTATTGATTATATTCAAAATTATTGCACATATAAATAATATTTTAGAGAGGGCTATAGAAAATAAATATTTTAGAGAGGGCTATAGAAACATAGGCTGATGATAATAATGTGGGATAGATAGTTTTAAAACGTGTTCCACTAAGCACAAATGTGTTATAGGAAAACATAGCCTATAATAAAATTAAGAACATTTGTTCTTTAAAAATCACAGTTAAGGAATTAAAAAGACAATTAATTAAAGATCATCACTGTATTTATATTGATTTATTTTATACAATAAATGAATAAGAAAATGATTAATAATCCAAAAAGTAGCCATAAGAAATGAATATTTCACATTAAAGCATATTTAAAAGGACAATAAGCATCATTTTAAAAGAGGTTTAACTTCATCAGCCATCAGTGAAATGATATAAATTTGCACAAACAAGAATGACGGAGATGAAAATGAATGACAATTCCAAATATTGGCAGGGATATGTATGTGGGGTACGTCAAACACTAATGATGAGAGCATATATTTGAACAATGAATCTGGAAAACTCTTTTTCATTATCTTCTAAAATTGAACATATTTATATATCCTGTGCCCCCATGTGCATTCAAAGGTATATACACAAAATGAATTTATGCATGTGTTATGTAAATTATATTTACTAAAATGCTTATAGCTATACTATTTATAATAGCACTCACTTCCACAAAATATACTTTATTCCCATCAAATTTGAATGTATAAATAAAATATGGTATGTAGATATAATGAAATGCTATAAAAGATGGCTATCAAAACTTAGAATATATTATCTGTGTACAAGCGTGAAGATTAATCTCACTAACAATATGCTAAGCAGAAATCAGACACAATAGAATACTGACTGTAAGCCATGATTTATATAAAGGATGATTTAGATAAAATATATGCATTTGAAACTAGGACTATGGTGACACTTGAGGAAAGTGGTATCTGGAAGGGAGCATGAGTTGGTAAAGGAAATAATAGTAATATTTTATTTTCTAATACGAGTTATGAATGTTGGTTGCATACATGTGTTCAATTTGTGTGAATTAAACAAACTCTATGATTATGACACATCCATTTTATTATATGTACATTAGATATTATACATGAAAAAACTTAAGATACACAAGACAATATCATCAGTGTATCATGTAATTAATAAATTATTTGCTAATATTAATTTTGGCAAGCATATGGATTAATGAAGACAATACAAATTTTTGACAATCATCTTAAAGATAATTTTGGTAGGATTCAGTGTTAATACGAAGTTTTTGGTTTTGTTTTTTTCAAGGATGGCAGACTGGAGGCAGTGTTAGTATGCCTCTCTCACTTGGACAGACATAAGAGTGTGTAGAGATTCACAGTATGAACTTTTTCCAAGATGCAATGCAAGAACTTAACAGAAAAAAAAAAAAAATCCACAGATTTTTAAAGGTAGCAGCAGTCTGCAGCCTATTCCACAAAGACAGGTAAAAAAACTGAAGTCACCGGAGTGTGAGGGGGCAGAGACTGCCTTCAGGGTATACAGTTCCACCAGGGAACCTAAAAATTCAGGCCAAGGGAGAAGGCCTTAACCCTTCCCAGAGCTAGAATTGATTTACGGAGCAGTGAGAAATCTAAAAGTAGAAGCAGCAGCAGGAAAGGTCTTGCAGGTACTCCCAGTCTCCAGCATGGACCAAAGGAAGCCATTATTTATTATGTCTCACAGGAGTCCTTAGGGAAGCCAGCCAACTAGCTCAGGGAGGAGTTGCAGGGTAAAAGATGCTCCCAAATGAATTTTATGATATAATCTCATGTGGGGGGACCAACTCCATTGACTAGAACCTGAGGGATGAGCAGGAAGTGTGCTGCAGACACTGGCATAGGTGCTGGTTACCTGGCCTGCTGGCAGAAGGGGAGGACTGTGGCCTGATAACTGCCTTTGCTCTCTCTGCAGGGAAGGATTATGGCCTAGGGCAGGTCTGAGTTCTGTGCACAAGCTGTCTAGATCTTAACCCAGTGTTGCTAGCTGAGCACTCCTTGAGTGAAACATACCTTGCCAACTGCATGGGAGTTGGATGAGGCTTGCTGCCACTGCTAGTCCCTCAGAGGATCCTTACCCTAGTGGCCTGAGAACCAATCCTTGACGCTCACAGGGGATACAGCTTTCCCCCTCACAGAGAGTCAGAACACAGACCTGCCTTACCCTGCCTCCACCTGGTTGTGTCCCTCCACCCACCCTGGTAAGTTAACACAAAAGACATACACCTTTAGGAGCTTTACAGCCCCACTTAACAATCTGAGAAAACAGAATACTTCCCCGAACAACATAGGGAAAACTCAAACCCCACTGCTACTACTGAAGCTGGTGCTGTTTTGCAAGCATCACCTCCTGCCTGGAAACCAATAGTCTATTACAGCATCTTTAGGTAGCCTCACACTGTGCCTAGGAAGGAGAAAAAAGCTGCGTGACCTCAGCTATCACCACTACCTGCAACACCCTGGCTAACCAGAGGTCCTGAGTCTGTCCACATGACAAGTTCACTATTATTATAACCACAATTCAAGAAAACCAGCACACTAAGCCTTTATACAACCAAGGAATCTCAGAGTCTATGTCACTCCCCTGCCACCCCCATCAGAGCTGGTGTTATTACTCACTTCTGGGAGACTTGAAGACAGATCCCAACACTGGATTCCTTGCAGACACTTTCCAGCAACATCCTAGAGTGTGGCAGTCCCACTGGGTAGCTAGACCCAGAAGAGCAACAGCGATTACTATAGTCTGGTCCTCTGTAACTCTTACTCCTAGGGGAAGGGGGAGAGCATTGCATTAGGGAGCACCCTGAGCACAAAAGAATATGGATGGCAGGCCTTGAGTCTCAGATCTTTCTTTTGGTAGAAAGTTTCTTTCAGCAGAGACAATTGCTGTGCTGGTCACAGTGGGGAAAATCTGCATGTCTACACAAATAGCCTATAATTTTCCTGAAGCAACTCGGTGACTGCATCCCCATATGAGGAGCCCTTCCCAGGTTCAGGCTTCCACAAGAGGCAGAGTCACAATTCCTCTCTACTTGGAACATCAACATTTCTATAGACAAAAATAGATACTTGTTTGATCTGAATCGCCAGGACACTGGGACAGGAGTAAGACTGGGAGGTGGATAACTTTCCTGCTGTTATGACAACAGAACTGAGGTAGCTCTCACCTTTCATGCAGAGAAAACATCAGTGCCTCTAATTGAGAGCTCCCTCATCCACCTTCATTAAGGCTGGGAACTCCGACCACCATTAAGCATTACATATATTTACCTGCTTTGGTTACAACTGGTTCCTGCTCAGTGATGCCTCCCCTGCTGGCCAAAAGCCTGAACCATCAACTCAGTAAATCAAATATTGAGGAAAAATAAATGCACATGCAATGGGAGAATGAGATAAGGCTTAAGACATTTTTGTCATTTCAACCCTATAGAAGACAGTGAATTTGACCACACACTGAGTACATAGCTACTACAGAGAGCATCTGAGAAGGCCAGCACACAAAGACTATAACCAAGGGACCTATACAGTCTTCACCCCTAAAAGCATGAGGAACCAAATTAGACCATAACAAACCATAAACATTAAAGTCACATCCTTAAGAGTGGAGAAAAGAAATTAGAAAAAAAAAAAAAAAAAAAAAACCATATCAAAAAATAAATTCAGGAACAATTTGAAGAAGTTGTCTACCAAAGTAAGAAAGAAGGGATCAGGAAATAATTCTGACAATATGAGAAAACAGTGTTAAAACCCCCAAAAGATCACATTAACTCCCTATCAATGGATCCAAATCAAGATAAAAGTCTTTGAAATACCAGATAAGAAATTCAAAAGGTTTATTACTAAGCTACTCAGGGATATAATGGAGAAAGGTCAAAAGCAGCATAAAGGAATTTAAAAATTTAATATATGAATTAAAGTTTTCCAGAGAGATAGATATCAAAAAGAAAAACCAATGAGAACTTCTGGGAAAAAAAAAAAGGCACACAGAGGAAATACAAACTGAGGTTGAAAATTTCAACCATATATTAAAATAAGTAGAAGAAAGAATTTCAGATCTTGAAGTCAAGGCCTTTAAATTAAGCCAATCAGGCAATGATAAAAAAAAAAAAAAAGAATCAAAATGAATGAATGAAGTTTCCAGGAAATACAGGGTTATGTAAATTGGCTAAACCTAAAATAATTGGTATTCTAGAGAGACAAGAGGTTAAAATTTGGAAGTTATTTGAGGAATACTTGACAAAATCTTCTCTGATCTTGCAAGATATTTAGATTTTTAAATAAAGAAGGATGAAGGAGCTCTTGGGAAATTCATTGCAAAAAGATCATAAACAAGGGACATAGTTACCAGATTATATAAATCAACATGAAGAAAATAATTCTAAGAGCTATGAAACAAAATAATCTGGTAACCTACAAGGGGAAATTAAAGTAGATTAACATCTTATTTCTCAGCAGAAACTTTATAATTCAAATGAGATTGGGGTCCTGTTTTTAGCCTCCTTAAACAGAGTAATTGTCCACAGAGAATTTTGAATCCAGCAAAACTAAGCTTTATATATTAAGGAGAGATAAAGTCATTTTCAGACAAACAAATGCTGAGGGAATTTGCCCCTACCAAACCAACTCTACAAGAAATGTTAAAATGAGTCTAAATCTTGAAACAAAAGCTCAATATAAACCAAATAGAACCTTCTGAAAGCATAAAATTCACAGGGTCTATAAAATAATAACACAATGAAAATTAACATTGAATATAAATGGTCTAAATATTTTACTTAAAAAATACAAAATGCCAGAATGTATTTAAAAAATCACATACAAAATTTCTTCTTTCTTCAAGAAGCTCACTTAACACATAGAGATTTCTATAAACTCAAGGAAACATATTCAATACAAATGCAAATGAAAATTAAGTAGAAGAAGGTATTCTTATATCAGACAAAACAGACTTTAAGGCAATAGCAGTAAAAAGAAAAAAGGCAAAGAAGGATATTACATGATGATCAAAGAATCTATACAACAAGAGAGTAAATTCAATCCTATATTTATATTCCCTTCACACTGGAGGTCCCAGATTTATAATAAAATTACTACTAGACCGAGGAAATGAGATAGACAGCAACTTAATATTAGTGAGGACTTTAATACTTTCTGACAGCACTAGAGAGATCATAAAGACAGAAAGTCAACAAAGAACCAATAGACTTAAACTATACCCTAGAACAAATGGACTTAACAGATATTTACAGAAATTCTTCCCGACAGCTGTAGAATATACATTCTTCTCATCAGCACTTGGAACATTCTCCAGGATAGGAGATATAATAGGCTATAAAACAAGTTCTATTAAATTTAAGGTAATTGAAATTATATCAAGCACCTTCATAGACCACAGGAAAATGAAACTTGAAATCAATTTCAGAAGGAACCTTCAAAACTTTACAGATAGATGGAAATTAAATAATCTGCCCTTGAATGCTTTTTTGGTTAACAATGGAATCAAGATAGAAATAAAATAATTCTTTAAAATGAACAGTAATAGTGAGACGGGTTGTCAAAACTTCCAGAATACAGCAAAAGCAACGCTAAAAGGAATGTTTATAGCATTAAATGGCTATATCTGAAACCCTAAAACAGCACAACTTGTAACCTATTGTCACACTTCAAGGAACTAGAGAAACAAACAAATGAAACTGAAAGCCAGTAGAAGAAAAAGAATAACAAAGATCAGAGCAGAATTAAGTGAGATGGAAACTGGAAAAATACAAAAGACAAATAAAACAAAAAACTGGTTCATTGAAAAGATAAAAGCAAGCGTTAGACTCTTAGAAAGATTAACCAAGAAAAGAAGAGAGGGGATCTAAACCAGCTCAATTAGAAATGAAACTGGAGACATTACAACTGATGCCACAGAAATACGAAAGATTGTTCAAGGCTACAAGGAACACTTTTACAAGCACAAACTAGAAAATCTAGAGGATATAATAAATTATTGGAAGGATCTAATCCTCCTACATTGAACCAGAAAGAAATAGAAACCCTGAACAGACCAATAACAAGCAATGGGATTGATTCAGTAAAAAAAAAAAAAAAAGAAAGAAAAAAAAAAAGGCCGGGCTTGGTGGCTCACGCCTGTAATCCCAGCACTTTGGGAGGCCGAGACGGGTGGATCACGAGGTCAAGAGATCAAGACCATCCTGGTCAACATGGTGAAACCCTGTCTCTACTAAAAATACAAAAATTAGCTGGGCATGGTGGCGCACGCCTGTAGTCCCAGCTACTCAGGAAGCTGAGGCAGGACAATTGCTTGAACCCAGGAGACGGAGGTTGCAGTGAGCCGACATTGCGCCATTGCGCTCCAGCCTGGGTAACAAGAGTGAAACTCCATCTCAAAAAAAAAAAAAAAAAATGTGTCTAGAACCAGATTGATTCACAGCTGAATTCTACCAGGCATTCAATGATGAATTGGTACCAAGCCTACTGAAACTATTCCAAAAGACAGAGAAATGGGGAATTCTCCCTAAACAAATCTATGAAGCCAGTATCGCCCTAACACCAAAACCAGGAAAGGACATAACAAAAAGGAAACCAGAGACCAATATCCCTGATGAACATAGATGCTAAAAGCCTCAATGAAACATTCATATCCAACAGCACATCAAAAAGATAGTATTTCATGATCAAGTGGTTTCATTTCAGGGAAGAAGGAATGGTTTAACATATTCAAGTCAATAAATGTGACACATGATACAAACAAAATTAAGAATATATATATTTTAGTTTGCTTAATTAGTACACGCAGAAACAGCATTAGATAAAATCCAGTATCCCTTGGTGGTAAAAAGTCTCAACAAAGTAGGCATAGAAGGGACTTACCTCAAAATACTAAAAAACATATATAACAAATCCACAGCCAACATCATATTGACTGAGGAAACATTTACAGCATTCCCCCTGAAAACTGGAAAAAGACTAGGATGCCCATGTTCGTGACTTCTATTCAACATAGTACTAGAAGTCCTAGACAGAGAAATCAGGCAAGAGAAAGAAATTAAGGGCACCTAAATTTAAAAAGAGGAAGTTGTGCTGTAACTGTTGTCTTGATATTATTGCATACCTAGAAAACCCTAAAGACTCATCCAAATAGCTCCTAGATTTGAAAAACAAATTTAGTAAAGTCTTAGCTTACAAAATTAATGCATACAAATCAGTAGCACTGGTATGAACCAACAATAATGAAATAAAAGAATCAAATACAGGATTGAATCCCTTACAAAAGGTACAACAAACCACAAATGCCTTGGAATATGCTTAACCAATGAAGTGAAAGTTCTCTACAAGGACAACTACAAACACTACTGAAATAAATAATAGCTGGCACAAACAAATGGAAACACATCTCATGCTTATGGATGGGAAGAATCAATATTGTAAAAATGACCATAATGCCCACAGAAATCTATAGATTCAATGCAATTCCCATCAAAATATCATCACCATTTTTCACAGAACTAGAAATAACAATTCTAAAATTCACAGGGGCTAGAAAATCGAGTAATGTGATGCCTCTAGATGTGCTATTTTTTTCTTAGAGTAACCAAAGTAATTCTAAGCAAAAATAACACATCTAGAGGCATCACATTACTGGAATTTAAATTATGCCAGAAGATTATAGTTATCAAAACAGCATTACACTGGTGTGAAAATAGGCACTTAGACCTAAACAGAAAAGAGAACCCGTAAAGAAAGCCAACAAAGTGTACAAAAACATGAACTGGAGAAAGGAAACCCTGTTTAAGAAATGGTGCTGGGTGACTGGCAAGCCACTTGCGGAAGAATGAAACTGGATCTTCATCTTTTCCCTTACACAAAATCAATCCAATGTGTATCAATGCCTGAAATCTAAGACCTGAAACCATAAAAAAATTGTGTAAGATAACATTGAAATAACTCTTCTGGACATTGGCCTAGGCAAAGGATTCATGATTAAGATCCCAAAAGCAAATTTAACACAAACAAAAATAAATAAATAGGTCCTAATTAAACTGTAATCTTGCTGCATAGCAAAAATTATTTATTTTGCTATGCAGAGTAAACAGGCAACACATGGAATGGGAGAACCTATCTGCAAACTATGAATATGACAAAGGACTTGTATCCAGGATCTATAAGGAACTCAAAGAAATCAACAGAAAAAAAGAAAAAAAGCAAATAATCCCATCAAACAGTGGGTAAAGGATGTGAATAGACGTTTCTTCAAGGAAGGTATACAAACATTTCTCAAAAGAAGATGCACAGACACATGATTGTGTTCAACATCACTAATTATCGTGGGAATGCAAATTTAAACCACAATGAAATATTACCTTACTCTTGCAGGAATGACCATAATTTAGAGTCAAAAACAACAAATATTTGTTAGATTTGGTGGAAAGGAAGTACTGCTACACTTCTTATGGGAATGTAAATTAGTTTAACCGCTATGGAAAACAGCATGGAGATTCCTTAAAGAACTAAACGTAGACAGTTCATTTGATCTGGCAATCTCACTACTGGGAATCTATCCAAAGGAAAAGAGGTCATTGTATGAAAAGAACAAATCCACACACATGTTTATAGCAGCACAATGAACAATTACAAAGTTATGGAATCAAACTAAGTTCCCATTGACCAATGAGTGCTCCATAAAGAAAATGTGGTATATATACACCATGGAATACTACTTAGTCATAAAAAAGGAATGAAACTTTTGCAGCTAATTGGATGGAGCTGGGGTTATTATTCTGTAAAATAACTCAGGAATGGAAAATCAAATACCGTATGTTCTCACTTGTAAGTAGGAGCTAAGCTATCATGACTCCAAGAGATACAGAGTTATAAAATGGACTTTGGGGACTGAAGGTCAGAGGTTGAGAGGGGAGTCAGACATATAAGACTATTAGGTACAGTGTACACTGCTTCCATGTTGGGTGCATTAAAATCTCAGAATTCATCGCTATAGAACTCATTCATGTAACTAAAAACCAGTTGTACCCCCAAAGCTATAAAAATTTTAAAAAATTAGATAAATAATAATAGTTACCATAAGAACCAGAAACACTACTTCTGAGTAAATGACATAGAAGTTCTTGCAACTTGGTAGATGTAAAAATGCATGTGAATGTTTATATCAAATTATTTATAATAAATCACTGAGAATAGAAAAATTATATTTGTAAAGCACTATCACATTTAGGGTCAATCTTTTCACACATAGATATAAATAGATGTAGAACTCAGAAACACAATTTTGAGTAGTAAAAGCATGCTGCATAGTAATGTTATATATTTCACATGCAAATATAAAAATCTCATAATACCACATGCTTTTGACGATTCTATACATACGGTGTAAGCAAAGGTAAGCAATGCAGTTGAAATATGAACACTACATTTATCATAACAAACAATTTTGATAAAAAAAAGAAAGGATAGTCACTGGGACAGGAATAAATCATACTAATGTATTCTGAAATGTTTCACTTTATATACAGAAAAAAATGATCAACTTAAGAAAAACCCTAATAGAGTATGACTCTTTTCCATTTTCTTTTTTGAGACAGAGTCTCACTCTGTCACCCAGGCTGGAGTGCAGTGGTGTGATATTGACTCACTCATTGCAACCTCTGCCTCCCAGGTTCAAACGATTCTCCTGCCTCAGTTTCCCAATAGCTGAGATTACAGCACCCACCACTGCGTCCAGCTAATTTTTGTATTTTTAGTAGAGACAGTATTTCTTCATGTTGTTTAGGCTCGTTTCAAACTTCTGACCTCAGGTGATCAGCCTGCTTCTGCAACCCAAGGTGCTGGGATTACAGGTGTGAGCCACTGCACCTGGTGGATTGTGACTCTTATTTGTGGGTAGATGGTTGCTATGGCTTGGAATTGATTTGTCCCTGACAAAATGCATGTTGAAAATTGATTCCCAATGTGGCAGTATTGGCAAGTGAGACCTAGTAGGTGGTGTTCGGGTCACAGGGCAGATGCTTATGAATAGATGAATGCTGTCTCAAGGGAGTGAGTTCTTGCTCTTGTTGAAAGTATTGGTTAACACAAGCCGGTTGCTCCTTCTCTTGCTTGGTTTCTCTGCACATAGCGATTTCCTTCCTTGTGCTTTCACTATGAGTTGAAATAGTTTGAGAACCTCAGCAGATGGGCTGCCCAATCTTGGACTTCTGTACCTCCATACTTGTAATCCAAATAAACTTATTTTCTTTATATGTTACCCTGTCTTGCATATTCTTTTATAGCAACACAAAATAGACCAAGAAAATGAATAATTGTAGTTAATTCCTCCACAGCCAAGAGATTAATTTCAGGAGATTATTTTATTAGCTCTTGTTCTGTCAATGAAAAGTTTATGAACAAGGAAAGTACTTCCATTCTATGGCAAATTTCCTCATATGTAAAATGGAGAGTTCGACTTACATAATTTATAATACCATTTCCTAGAATATATATCTTTTTACTATTCTACTGCAAACAAGCACAAAATATGTTATGAGGTTTACAGACTGAATCTGCATAAAACCACCAAATCTCACATTTATTACATAGCTCTTTTCCTTGTTATTGACATAGCCAGCAACTATACATTTAAAACCTTGTTTTAAATCACGTTGTAGCTCCTACTGGAGAAAATGAGTGGATAGCAATTTGTCCAAAATATCACCTTTTAATATGCAGCAAATAATCAATTATGCCATTCTCTTCCATCTGGAAAAATCTGCTATCATAGTGCCTCCTAGTCTAAAACTGTATGTCATTTTAGAGCAAGCAAAATATAAAATGAAAGTTTATATTTATAAGCTATATAAATACAACATAGGCTTTGCTTTACATCTAGTATGCATGAGATCTCTACTGGATTTGAGGCAATCATTGTTGATTTTCTTTTTCTGAGGTAAGGTTTATATAACCTGTTGTAAATTCTAGTTGGTCCAGCATTTTAAATAATAGTGTATAGAAATCAATCCTTTAGGTTGGTTAAGGGCACTAAGCTTATTATTATTTTTTAACTATCACAACGATAGTCATTACAGCTAAGATTGCAAATTAATTTTCTCTTTTCTATGGTTGATTTTATGTGTCAACTTGTCTAGGCTATGGTGCCCAGATATGTGGTCAAACACCCTGAATGCTTCTCTGAGGATGTTTATGGATGAGATTGACAACGAAATAGGCTGACTTTGAGTAAAGCAGATTGCCCTTCATAATGTGGTTATGCCTTACCCAATCAGTTGAAGCTTTGAGCAGAACAAAAAAATGAACACCTTCCAAGCAAGGAGAAATTCTATCAGAAGATAGCCTTTGGACTTAAACTATGACATCAATTCTTTCCAGGATCTCTAGCTAATCAGGTCACCCTGTAGACTTTTTTTTTTTTTTTTTTTTTGAGACCCAGTCTTGCTCTGTCGCCAGGGATTGAATGCAGGCAATCTCAGGTCACTGTAACCTCCGCCTCCTGGGATCAAGTGACTCTCCTACCTCAGTCTCCAGAGTAGCTGGAATTACAGGCACCCATCACCATGCCCGGCTAACATCTTTGCATTTTTAGTAGAGATGAGGTTTCGCTATGCTGGCCAGGCTGGTCTCAAACTCCTGACTTCGTGATCCATCTGCCTGGGCCTCCCAAGTGTTGGGATTACAGGCATGAGCCGCCACGCCCAGCCACACCCTGCAGATTTTTTGCTTACCGCCCTTCAAAATCACATGAGCCAAATCCTTAAAATAAAACTCTGTGTTCATGCACATCCTATTGGCTCTGTTTCTATGGAAAACCCAGATAAATATACCTTGCTAACACCTAAATATAAAGTTGATGTTTTTAATACATTGCTAGATAATTATACAAAACGTCATTCATTAATTTACATAGTGAAGTTCTTAAAAGGCATTCAAAGTCTTTATATTATTGCAAATCAATATTTTGCTGCTTTGATCTTTTCTATCAGTTGTATTCTGTAGTTTGTTGTTTGTTTGTTTGTTTTGTTCAGTCTCCTCTATGGAATTTCCATGGTGGGGTTCAGAGATTGAACAGAGGAACAAACTTCCCAGCATCAGACTGGTTAACATACCTGGAAGGTCCATGACATGGGCATACCAGCTCTTCACACAGACTGGTAGCAGGCATTAACCAAACAATCTGGATGTCTGTAGTGCTTCCCTCCTGGAAACCCTTGCTCTGAACTGAAAAGGGCAGTGAAGACAGCAAGAGACTAATATGATAGAACAAAAACACTTCTATATATGAAGTCCATCAGAGCTGCCAAAAGTTGAAGCACAGCTTGCCTTTTGTACAGCTGGCTTGGGTCTATCATACAAGTACAGCGTATGAAGACAAGGCCATCTTTATCGAGGCAAAGAAATTGGGCTTCCCTGGCATTTCTGGGTATGACTGAAAAATATAATACACCACAACTAGAATAGGATTATTCTTTTTCTCTCATTTATTTTTTCTTTCCTTCCTTCTTTCTTCCCTTCAGTCCTTTTTTCTTACTTTAATGCATTTATTTATTTCATTATAATCATTATAATTTTAGAAATAGGAGTCACACTCTGTTGTGCAGTCTCAAATGCGGTGACAATTCACAGGCATGATCATCATACACTGCAGCTTTGAACTCCTGAGCTCAAGTGATCTTCCCACTTCAAGTACCCCAAGTAGCTGGAACTATAGGCACACAGCCAACTTCGACGTATTTATCTTTAAATATTTTCTAACTGTAATTTACACATGGATATACACCTTATTTTTAAATATTTGAAGATTTCAAATATATCTTTAGAAACGTATTTCTTTATTATAGGGTTGCAAAAGTAGGCTATATTGATTGAAAGAAATATTATGTAGATACTACCTATTGCTTTTCAAAGAGGCTTTACCAGTTAACATTCATATCAACTATGTATGAAATTCCTATTTTCTTATACTCTAATGAGAATTGAATTTTATTAAACTTATTGCTTTAAATTCTATTTCTCTCCAGGTCATATAGCACCTTCCACTGACTTGGAATAGCAACTTAATTAAACTGGCTATCTATGTATAAATGGAGTTTTTTGTCTTTATTTGATAGTTTTTCCACTGTGCTATTTCATTAACATTTTTGATAACATATTCCTACTTCGATTTTTACTTTCTGTTTGTATATTTATGTATTCATTTTATATATCCTTGACTAGATCTTATTAAACATATATATAAACTCTCAGGTATTTCACTTTACAGTAAAAAAGCCAGACAATAAATAGGCAATATGTGAGAGAGAGAAAAGGGCTGGTAGAAAAGATACAGCAGGAGCAGATTAGAAAATAATATTATTTTATAAAAGGTCTTATGATAAGATGACATTTCAGGAAAGACCTGAAGAAAATGCCAGTGATCTAGAAGTAGATTTATATAGCAGTCAAGAGGAATAAATTCCAAGCAGAAGTTAGAGCATATGCAAAGGTCCTGAGGTAGCAGCAAACTGAAGGTATTTGAGGAACAGAAAAATAAATATGGGCAAATAAAGTTAGAGTGACTAGGCAGAAGGTAGTGAAAAGTTATATATGATGACAGAGTCTTTTTGTTTTTCGTTTGCTTTATAAATCAGTGAGTAAATCTTATTTGCTATTTGAATAATCAAATGGGAGAAAATCAGTGTAGAACAAGAACTTATGAGAGAACCATTTTCTACGGCACAGATGAAATAAAGTGAAAGAGTATTAAACTGAGTGCAAAAATAGGTAAGCTTCCCTTAGCAGGAAGAACAAATAATCCCTCTGTATTAACAAGAGAAAGCTGAGTCTGTCCTGAGTGTGTGGAAACATGCAGCAGTACACATGACGGTCCTCTTTTAATTGCTTTTAGAGTCTCAGAGATAGGAGAACAAGTAGTACCACTTAATGAGTGAGGAGAGAATACTGAGAATTTAGAGAGAGAGGTGCATAGCTAGCTGCAGTGAAACACATCTGTAATCTCAGCTACTCAGGAGGCTGAGGCAAGAAGATTGCATGAGCCCCAGAGTTAAAGTTGAGTCTGGGGTCACAGGGCCTTGGAGGTGAAGTGTAAAGGAAAATCGAGTGTGGGGGTTTTCTTAGGGGACTTCCATTAGGTGATTGCTGGGAAATGCATGAGGTAGCAGCAATAGAGACAGTTGTTTTGTGGTTTTTAGTGATCCAAAAACGGGGGGTGTGGGTTGACATAAGGGGAAAGATTACCTAGGTAGTTGGGCTGTACTGTGGGTGAGTTGTAAAGGCAGATGTCCCTGCTATTGACCAGATATGCAGAGAAGACTGTCTTCCCGAGTCCAGGACCAACATTGGAGTTTTGGAGCAGACGGAGAGTGTCTCCTTTATTACTTAGAAGGAGAAGGATTTAAAGGAAAGAGAGAAGGATGGGGAGAGACTTGTCTCCTTTATCTCAACTTAGAAGGAGAAGAATTTAAAGGAACAGAGAGAGGGGGAAAGACTTGTCTCCTCTGTCTCTGCTTACCAGGAAAAAGATTTAAAGAAACAAAGAGAAATGGAGAGGCTTATCTCTTTTTTCTCTACTTAAAAGGCAAAGAATTTAAAGGAGGAAAGAGAAAGGGAGAGACTCATCTCATTTTTTCTCTATTTAAAAGGAGAAGGATTTAAAGGAAGAGAAAGAGAGGGAGAGACTGCTTACCCTATCTGAAGGTGGAGAGAGGGTTGTCAGGCTGGTCTGATGTGCTGAGGTTGCAGGTGGGTCTCTTCACAGAGGAAAGCAGGGATATGGGGCTGGTCCCCCAAAGGAGACCCTGTCCCAGATTTTGGCATGAAACGTTAGACATGCTCTGAATGAAGAGAATACCTAAACAGGCTCTGTGTGAGCCTCCCTTCCTCTCCCCTCCCCTCCCCTCCACTTCCCTCCCCTTCCCTCCCTCTCTCTCTCCCTCTATCCCTCCTTTCTTCTTTCCCTCCTTCATTCCTTCTTCTCTCTCTTTCTCTCTTTCTTCCTCTCTATATTTTATTTATTTATTTATTTATTTACTTATTTACATACTGGGTCTTGCTATGTCACTCAGACTCGACTTTAACTCTGGGGCTCATGCAATCTTCTTGCCTTAGCCTCCTGAGTAGCTGAGATTACAGATGTGTTTCACTGCAGCTAGCTATGCACCTCTCTCTCTAAATCCTCAGTATTCTCTCCTCACTCATTAAGTGGTACTACTTGTTCTCCTATCTCTGAGACTCTAAAAGCAATTAAAAGAGGACCGTCATGTGAACTACTGCATGTTTCCTATTCATGTGTAAACAGGAACGTACCAGCTTTACATTATGGAAAGGCCCTCCTTCATTGCTAGCACTCTTAATAATGTAGATAGCAAGTTTTGCCTAGGTCGGCATTTACCTTGTCTCTCACTCCATCCTTCGCTGCCCTCCCCTTACTCATCAGACTGTCCTCAAGACCCCTCTTTCTGCCTGCTCATACCTAACCTTATTAACGAAAGTGAATGGTTACTCATAGATACCAAATGCTTTCTCATACACGACCTCTCCTTCCACACAATTACCCTATCAAACCCCAGTGCAACCTTTAACAGCATGGTCCTTGCTGACTCCCTTGGTATCTGGGTCGAAGACCCCATCCCTCCCAGAACACTTTCTCATCTCTTCAGTTCTGCCTCAGCCAAGAACATTTTTTCCTCTTTGGCCCTTCCACCTACCTCTGCCTTCCTGTCAACTGGACAGGCACCTGTACCTTGATTTTTCTTACTCCCCAAATCCAGTTTGCCAAAACAAATGAACCCCTCTTGTAACTCCTACATGATAAAAAAGAGTCATACCATTAATATCCTTGCTTGTAGGATTAGGAGTCTCCACTGCTGCAATGGGGACAGGTATAGCTATCCTTACTACTGCCATTACCACATTCCACAGTCTCTCTAATAATTTCTTCACTGGCATTATAGACATAATTAAAGCACTACCTGTCCTTCAAGGCCAAGTTAATTCCTTGGCGGCAGCTGTCCTTCAAAATTGCTGAGGCCTCAATCTACTAACTGCTGAAAAAGGAGGACTCTGCCTGTCCCTAAATGAAGAATGCTGCTTTTACCTAAACCAATCTGCCCTTGTATACGGTGCCATCAAAAGACTTAAAGACAGAGTCCAAAATCTCACTAATCAGGCAAATCATTATTCTGCACCTTGCTGGCCACTCTCTAACTGGGTATCATGGCCCCTTCCGTTAGCAGGCCCTCTTAGACCCCTTTTTCTCTTCCTCTCATTCAAAACTTGCCTTTTCCAACTAACCCCTCAATTCCTACAAAATTGTATCCAAGCTATAACCAGTCAACACGGCAAATGCTTCTGCTAACAACCCCACAATATCACCCCTTGCCCTAAAATCTCTTGGTAGTCTAAATTCTTTCCCCCTTTAAGGTTTCCATGCTGCCCCAATTCCATTCAAAGAAGCCCTAAGAAACGTCACCCATCACCCCTGTGTACTGCCCCCAAAATTTCACTGCTTCCCCACTTTTTCTAGTTTTTACTTTTCTACCTTTATATTATTAATATAAAAGGGCAGGAATGCAAGATTCTTTGAACTGAATGCACCATGGAGTACACCATGGTGAGCCCTGTGACCCGCACATATACCTCCAGAAAAGAAGAATGGCTAAATCCTGCAGAGCCTAATTAATTGACCTTGCAACATTCCACCATTGCTTCTGCCTCAACTGATAAGCCAACCTTGTGGCACTGGACCTTGAACCTTGTGACAACCCCTATCAGTGACACCCCTCCCCAGCTTGCAAAAACTTCCCTGAACTGTAACTTCTGTAACTTTCCACTGCCTACCCCAAACCTATAAAACCAACTCCTATTCCACCACCCTCTGCTGACTGCACCCCCATGTATAAATAGCCTTGTTGCTCACACAAAGCATGTTTAGGTGGTCTCCTCATTCAGAGTGTACCTAACAAGTAGTATCCTAATATTTGTATTCGTTAACCATCTGACGCACTTCTAGAATATTGCTTGTCAATACACACTTTAATATACTCTTCATGTAGAAACAAAATTTTATTCTTTTTTGTAGTGAGAATAGATTGTTACTAGAGATGTTCATTTATCATTGCTAGTTAAGGAAACTTTCGTCTTCCCAATATTTTACTCCGTATTGGTGACAGAACATTTAGATGATATTCTCTAGCCTAGAACACAGAACACAGTATTTTACAAACAGACCTAACACTTTATGGTAGTGCTATGATTTGGGGCCCAGCAAACACAGTTGATTTTTATGTTGATATATATATCAGAAACTCAAAAGAATGTAACCATTTGTCTATCACCTATATGTGACCTGGAAGCTCCTTCTCTGCTGGGAATCTTTCTGCCTTTGCTTCAAATTGTCCCGCCTTTCCCAACGAAGACAATGTAATTCTGACATACATTGACTGATGACTCATGTCTCCCTAAAATGTATAAAACCAAGCCCTGACCACCTTGGGCACACGTCAGGACTTCCTGAAGCTGTGTCACTGATGGTGCATCCTCCACCTTGGAAAAATAAACTTTCTAAATTAACTGAGATCTCTCTCAAATTTTCTGCATTCACAACTCCTTCTTAGCAAAATGCACAGGATCATTTCATTATATTAGAGCCAAAGCGTTAGCTAAAATGTTCTACTCTAAGCACCTTTTTCTTTTTAAATTAACAATTTTGGAGAGATACCTCTGGAAAGTAGATTGTACAGCATATTGCCTTATTTAATAAATCATGCACATAAATCATAACTCAATAATTTATTCTCTTGATCAATTAGTTTTCATTAAGAATATTAGTTTTGTGATTCAGTGATGCCTGCATAATTTTATGAAATCTATTATTATTGAATAAACATGGCTTTAGAAACTTGTACTTTTAACATGATAGTTTTCTGTTCATAAGAAATTTTTTTTATATTCTCTGTCACTAACTGATAATATATCCCACCATGGCCATTATGTAAGACTATAGTGGCCTCTTCAACTTATTTCACTTTATAGTTCTAATTTGCTGTCATACTGAAATTAAATAGACACATTTGATGTAACGAGGCATAAACAAGAGTAAATAATAGCTTAGAGAAAGCATAAAGAAAGGTACATAGAGAACAAATTATTATTTCCAGTAATTGATAAATTTTCATCTTTCTGGCTAGCTACTGTCAACCAAAGGAGTCAAACTTTGTAAAATATTAGAAGAGATTTATGCTGAGTCAACTATGAGTGACCATGGCCAATGACACAGTCCTCAGGAGATCCTGAGAACAGCTGCCCAAGGTGGCTGGAGTACAGCTTGGTTTTTTAGGAAGACGTGAGACACCAGTCAAATACATTTAAGAAAAACATCGGTTTGGTTCAGAAAGGTGAGACAACTCAAAGTGAATTTAAACATTTTCTTGCTGACAATTGGTTGAGTTTATCTGAAGACCTGGGGTCAGTGGAAAGGAATGTTTAGGTTAAGATAAAGGATTGTAGAGGCCAAGTTTCATTGTGCAGAGGAAGATCTCGGCAGACTTCAGAGAGAAAGAGAGAGAGAGCAGGTTATGAAATGTTTCTTATCTGACCTAAAAGGGTGCCTGGCTCTTAGTTGATTGTCTACTGGACCTGCAAAGAAAGGAAGGAAAACAAAGGAGGAAGGAGATTCTCTATAGACTGTGGATTTTTCCCACAAGAGACTTTCCAAGGCAATTTCAAGGTAGGGCAAGAAAATATATTTTGAGGTTAAATATGTTTTCCTTGTTTCATAATGTTATGCCAGAGTCAGATTGAAAAGTAAGATATGATATATAGGCTCAAATACAAACCATCTGATAAGAATTTATGGTTTGTAGGTCATGACTCTCTAGGCCCCTTAGCTAGGAATTTGAGCAAGATAAAAGATCAGAGCTAAGTCCTCAGTGCCCCCTCTTGGCCAAAAAGCTTTGCACAGAATGCATATGCAGGCCTACAGCAGCAGGTCCCCTTGCACTAAGAAGGGCAATTCCTAAAGTTGTCTGATCTAGTCATTTGGCAAGGTCCCATGATGCTAGGAAGGCTTATTCCTAAAGTAATCTGGTTGATGGCAACAGTTTTAAAAATTAGTTATTTGGATACTGGGGGGAGGACATGGTTTAAAGTGTTGTAATAGCTAACTCTTTAATGGGTGAGATGAACTCAGACCTAGGGTGTACTCTAAAAAGAAAAAAAAAAATCCCATCTCAGAACCATTTTTTGACTATCATAATCCAGGTCTTTAATTTTGCCTTTCCTTTCACTGTATCTGGCATAACATTTACAAGAGATATATAATGCTAATACAATGATAAATATCATAAAGATAGCAAGGATTAGGCATCCAAGAAGGTTATAGGTAGAGTCAGAGGGCAGTATACTAATTAACCAGCCAAAAAAACCAAGGCATCCACCATCATATTCTTTGATAAGACTCACAATGTGTTTACCCTCCTTATCATGGGTTATTTGGACGTGATAAATCTTACTTGAGAATTGTAAGACCAACATTAAATTAGAATTTAATAAAGTTAATCTTCTTTCTGGTCAATTTGTCTCCATGTACATAGCATCCTGAGGAAGGTATAAATTAAATGCAAGAAACACCTCATCCTCAGGGTCTAAACTGTTACAGACTTGTTAACAATAGACAAATATATTTCTCCCCACTTTTGTATTGTACCATATACTGGTATTTGTGGGAGAGAAGGTTTTCTCACAAGGAAAGTCATATAATCCTACAGTGTCATTTTTTCCTCGGCAGGCTTCCCTATGTCTCAGGGCCTTAGGAGTCAAAAGACTTATAGCCAATTAATTGTTCTAGGCCAGATAGGAATGGATGCAGACAGACATTTGTTACTTTGTAAAATTATTATTTTACGTGTAAAGACTGACAGAATACCAAAAGGAAAATTTACAAGACAGATTTATTTTTAACTTCTATGTTTTGATCTGCTATGAGCTTGGTTTTTGTTACAGACTTATAGCAGCCGGTTATACAAAACATAAACATTGTTCTGCAATATTAAAATATATATATACATAGATAGGCTTATCCTCACAACTCGTAATTGGGAATATTAAACCCAGGAGGCTTTGTTACAAGGTATTTTATTCTGTTAGTAAATATTTTCCTTTAATTTCATATTAAGCAGAAAATTTTTATGGTTTGGGTGGATGTAAAAGTGACACGTTATTGTTTAGAAGGCAGCTAAATTTGTTTTAGGCATTTTTTAATACCCCTTTCTTGATTTGGAGGGTTTGATGTTGTGTTAATCTTACTCCTCAAAACTAGACCTTACAGTCTTACACATCCGCCTTGTATGCAGTGGTCCCTGTGCCTAGAGCAAGTCAGCTCGTGTAGTTTTTTTTATCTTTTTTTACTCTCTTTCTATTTTTTTTTTTAATTGTGTTTGGGCTCTGTGTACATGTTCATGTCCTCCATCCTGCAGGATTATTGCATAGGTACATACATGCCATGGTGGAGCAGCAAAAGCATTAGCAGTGAAACAGATCTGGGCCAAGTGGGATGCCAAAGGGGGAAGATTTATATCTCTGGCTTTCATAATACTATGATTTTGGTTTCATTGGAAGTAAAACAACAAAATAAATAACATTCATCATTTGACAATTTTAATAGTAATTTGTATGTCAGAACCTATTCCATTAGGGTACCAACTAAAAGCATGAGGAAAAATTAAAACCTGGCACTTCCTAGAGGATTATTGTAGACAGGAAATAATGATTTAATCTGTACTTAAAAAGTTAGGCCTGAAATCTGTTATTAAATGTTACATTTTACCATTGAGACAATTTTTTTGGATGCCTTTTTTTTTTTTTCCCAAAGAGAATAGTAGAGCAAGGCCAATTTGTGTGCAAATTTACTTTTAGGCTTATGCTTGCCTGGTTATTTCCAAAAAATGCAGCAATAAATTGACTGGCCATATTGACTCCTTTTAAAGTTGGTTTCACTGAAACTTTATCTAAAAACAGACTATTTTAGTTTCAGTTTTAGAAAAATAACCAGTGTTTCCAATTGTTTAAAAAAAAAATGAGCATATGCAGACAACTACAGTGACATAAAACTAGGGGTAAAAAAGGCATCCTGGGACCAGAACATAAAAACAAATAACATAATAGAATTATAAAACGTAAGATGTTTCAACAAGTTTTATATAAAGTAGTTGTAACCCCTTTTATCTAAATGTCTTATGAAAATGGGTATTATATCTAACTGGAGGATGTTTTCGCCTTTCTGGTACTTTAAAACTAAAGACATTTACATCTGCTCATGTTGGTCCTTCACTGTATAGCCTTTTGTGTGAAGCATTTATCAGGGGCTGATGGCAAAACCGTGAATACTTTTCAAGTATTTCAACAAGGCTTAGCTAGAGAATTTCTGCTGAAACATTTACTGCCTTGCTACAGAATATTAACTGAAGCTACTCCTATGGTAATGGAAATAATGTTTCCCAAAAAGCTCCATGATGAAATAAAATAGATTTACATAAAATCTTGCTACCTATGAGCAGAGAGCATTTTTCTTAGGACTAATTGTGAAAAGCTGCTAAATTCTATAGTGCCTAACAACTCTCATGAGCTTTGGTTTGTAAATAACATTTCCAAAGTAAACAAACATATTGTCTTAGAAGATGCTACTCTGATTAAAGGAGGGTCATGAGAATCTTTTTCTTTTTAGTTATTTGGGTAAAGTATGTTTTTGTAAGCAAATTTTCCTTTCTGAGTCCTTTATTGTGCAGAGGAATCTCTCAGATGGCGGACTTCAGAGGGACAGAGAGCAGGTTGTAAAATGTTTCTTATCAGACTTTTAGGTGCTTGGCTCTTAGTTGGTTATCTCCTGGATCTGCAAAGGAAGGCAGGAAAACAAAGGGGAAAGGGGATTCTCTACAGAACGTGCATTGTTCACATGAGAGACTTTGCAGGGCAATTTCAAGGTATGGCAAGGAAATATATTTTGGGGTTAAATATGTTTTCCTTGTCTCATAATGTTATGCTAGAGTTAGATTGAAAAGTAAGTCACAATATGTGGGGTCAAAAAATACAACCCACCTGATGAGAATATATGGTTTTTAGGATTTCCCTAGAACCTACAGGTAGAAACTTGGGCAAGATAAAAAAATCAGAGCTTTATCCTCACTACCTATGTCTACCTATGCTTATTCTGATTTTTAACTCCCTGTCACACCTGCACATTTCTTATATAGCTGAATATTGAGTACTTATGTTATCATTGTGATTTTATGCACATAAACCGGCTCAGAGAAGAGTAACATCAAGGACTGTTAACTGTATTTTATTGTATTGAGTTATTCCAGTTAATATCAGTAAGATACTGATCAAATTCTATGAAAGCCCTCCTTTTGTTTGAGACAGAGTCTTGCTCTGTCACCCATGGTGTGATCTCAGCTGACTGCAGCCCCCACCTCCAGGGTTCATGTTGGAAACAGGGTTTATAACACTGGGAAAAATCCACACCAAGACAATGGATTACTCAGCAAAACTAGTTTACTTCCTGCAGGAAGGGTACAACTAGCCAGCAGTATTGCCAGGAGAGCACGCCTGAACAAAGGAGACAAGGACATTTATAACTTTTATAACCTGATGCAATCAACCTACCACTATGCCCAGTTTTCATTGGCCTGAATGGGACCTCATATTCTATGCATGACCCAATTTGCTAAAATCTTGGAAATTTTCTAAAGCGGAAAAGAAGAGAAGAATGAAGGAAAAGAGGAAGTAACTTGAAGAATGCTTAAAGAAGCAATAACATTTCCGAATAAGGAAGGGGAATAAACTATGACCTAAGACTTGCCTGGGCTTGTCCAGGGTAAATATCTAGGTTAAAGTGTAAGAACTAAAAACACAACACAAAATACACTTATTTATTTGTTATGACTAACAGCTACTTTAGGACTGTCGGCAAAAGCTTTAAAGTAAATTAACCTTTGAAGAAAGTATTATTTATTCATAATGAACTAGGAGGAAAACTTTGAAGAGGAACCTTTTATTTATTTGCTTGAACCCAGGAGGCAGATGTTGCAGTGGGCCAGAATCACGTGACTGCACTCCAGCCTGGGTGACAAGAATGAAACTCCACCTGAAAAACAGAGATAGAGATAGAGATAGAGATAGAGATAGAGATAGAGATAGAGACAGAGACAGAACTATATCTCTGAGTCAGGGGAAAACCTGCTATGGTTGAGAACCTAAATAGAAAAACGTAAGAATTGAGGTGAGATGTAGTCAGGAGCTAGATGAAGAATGATGTTTTAGATCGTTTTACGAATTATGGATTTTCTTCTAAAAAATAATTGAAAAACTTTTCAGGTGGGATGTAATGTGATTTTAATTTCTAGACATTTTGCAACATGGGTGATTATTTTGAAGGGACCAAGAATGGGTACTAAAACGGAAAATAAAAAGCTGTTTAAATATTACAATTGAAGAAAATTGGTAGCCTGGAAGAGGCTAGCCTATTTTCAGTCCATTATTATTTTCAATCCATTAATATTTTCTTCACATTTTAATATGTGGAAATTTAATGTTCAGTTTTTCAGAGAAAAAAAAATTCTACCTTTATAAAATGTTCATTTAATGGGTCAGCAAGTCTGAAATTGCAAAGCTTTGTTTTATATTTGAAGGATTTAAAATGTGATTACAATTAGTTGTCCCCATGAAATTGGTTATATATTCTTCTCTGCAATAAAACAAAGCAAATCCACAGAGAATTATAGAAGAGATAAAATTACCTTAAATTTTAAGTAACAGCTCCTAGAACAATAAAGCTTTACTATAAATTAATTACAATCATAACATCCAAAAAGAAAATGTGTATCAATTAATCACCATACAAGTCGTTTGCCAGGGTAGTACCACAAAGCTTACTTAGTAGAATGTGTTAAGTAACATTTTGCTACCGCTATGCCATCTACTAACAATTTAAACTCAGGTAACAAATATAGTTTGGATTTGTGTCCCCACCCTAATCTCATGTCGAATTGTGGGAGGGAACTTGTGGGAAGTGATTGGATAATCAGGAAGATTTCCCCCTTACTGTTATCCCGACAGTGAATGAGTTCTCATAAGATCTGAAAATTTTAAAATGTGTAGCACTTTACCCTTCTCTCTCTCTCTCTCTCTCTCTCCTATTCTACCATAATAAGACGTACTTGCTTCCCTTTCGCCTTCCTCCAAGATTGTAAGTATCATGAATCCTCCTAGCCATTATTTCTGCACAGCTTGCAGAACTGTGAGTCAATTAAAGTTTTTTTCTTTATAAATGACCCAGCCTTATGTATTTATTTATAACAGTATGAGAACAAACTAAGACAGAGAATTGGTACTGGGAGATTGGGGCATTGTTATAAAAATACTAGAAAATATCGACTTCGGAATTGGGTAACAGGTAGAGGGCGGAAGAGTTTGGAGGGCTCAGGAGAAGACAAGAAGATGTGAGAAAGTTTGAAACGTCTTAAAAATTTGTTAAACGGTTTTGACCAAAATGCAGTTAATGATATGGACAATAAAGTCCAGATGGAATATGAAGAACTGACTGAGAACAGAAGTAAAGGTGACTCTTGCTACACTTTAGCAGAGAGACTGGAGACATTTTGTCCCTGCCTTAGAGACCTTTAGATCTTTGAACTTGAGAGAGATTATTTATGGTATCTGGACGACGAAATTTCTAAGTAGCAAAGCATTTAAGATGGACCTTGGCTTTTTCTAAATCATACAGTCCTATGCTTGAAGAAAGAGATGGTATAAAATTTAAACATATTTAAAAGGGAAGCAGAGCATAAAAGTTTGGAAAATTTGCAGCAAGGCCATGTGGTAGAAAAGAAAAACCCAATTTGGGAGCAGAAATTCAAACATGCTGCGGAAATTTGCACAATTAAACAGGAGCCAAATGTTAACAGCCAAGATAATAGGGAAAATATTTCTAGGGTATGTTAGAGAACTTTATGGCAGTTTATCACAGGCCTGGAGGCCTAGCAGAGAAAAAATGATTTCTTGGGCCAGACACAGGGCACAATTTCTCTGTGTAGACTCAGGACATAGCATCCTGCATCCCAGCCACTTGAGCTCCAGGGATGGCTAAAAAAGGCAAACACATAGCTCAGGCCATTGCCTCATAGAATTCAAGCCCCAAGACTTTGTGGCTTTCCCATGGTGTTGGGCATGCAGTTGCACAGAAGGCAAGAGTTGAGGTTTGGGCACCTCTACCTAGATTTCAGAGGATGTGTGGAACCACCTGAACTTCCAGGCAGAAGTCTGCTTCAGGGACAGAGTCCTCATGGAGAACAACCATGGCAGTGCATAGGGGAAATATGAAGTTGGAACCCCCATACAGAGTCTCAACCAGAGCACTGCCTAGAGAAGCTGTGAGATAAGGGTCTCTGTTTCCTAGACCCAAGAATGGTAGATCCACTGACAGCTTGCACCACATTCCTGGATAAGCCACAAGCACTCAACACCAACCCAGGAAAGCAGTGACAGTGTTGTACTCTGATGACCACAGGAGCAGAGCTGCTCAGGGCTTTGAGATCCCAAATGAGCCTGGATGTGAGACATGGAGAAAAAGAAGATTATTTTGGAGCTTTAAATTTAATGAGTGCCCAATGTGTTTTGGACTTGCATGGGGCCTATGGCCCCTTTGTTTTTGCTAATTTCTTACATTTAGAATGGGAACATTTACCCAATTCCTGTAGCCCCATTATATCTTGGAAGCAACTAAATTGTTTTCCATTTTGCAGGCTCATAAGTGGATGGGACTTACCTTTTCTCAAATAAGACTTTGGACGGTAAACTTTTGAGTTAATGTTGAAATGAGTTAAGACTGGGGGACTATTGAGAAGGAATAATTATGTTTTCCAATGTAAGAAGTACATGAGATTTGGGAGGGGCAAGGAAAGGAATGATACTGTTTGCATTTGCATCCCTGCCCAAATCTCATCTTGAATTTGAAGAGGGGCCTGGAGGAAGGTAATTAAATCATGGGGGCAAATTTTCCCCTTGCTGTTCTCATGATAGTGAGTTATCATGGGATCTGATGGTTTCAAAGTTTGTGGTGCTTTCCCTTTCTATCTATTGGTCTCTACCTCTCCTGCTCCAACATGGTAAGACGTGCTTGCTCACCCTTCAGCTTCTGCCATGATTGGAAGTTTCCTGAGGCCTCGTAGCTATGCTCCTTGTGCAGCCTGTGAAACTGTGAATCAATTAAGCCTCCTTTCTTCATAAATTACCCAGTCTTAGGTAGTTCTTCATATGAGTGTGAGAATGGACTAGTACAGTAAGTAACTTGACCTTATGAATAAGTTTCTTTATCTCTAAAATGTCAATAGTAAAAGCCCTCAATTACAGGGTTGTTGTGAGAATTAAATAACATATTATGTTGTTTAGCAAAGTGCCCACATGTATACGATTGGTATAAATGAGTTGTTAAGGCAAACAGCAATGTCCATTCAAACATTTTAAAAGGTAACATATACCTTTTCCATATAACAATTTAGTTATTTGCTATACATGAATAAATTGTGAATCTGGATTTATCTTTCAGATTTTGTAAATTAGCGTAATAGAAGGGATGAAAATACTTCGAGGGATGAATCTACTCTTGGTGGGGTGGCTAGTCTTTCTCTGTGGCAGGAAAACCAATGTCATAGCCCAGATAACAGTAAATGCAAAAGAGCAATGCCACCAATAAAATCTCTCTGAGCATGCAAGATAATGATACCATTATCTTGGTATCATAAATTTCCTTACATTTTTTCCAAACAAAGTTTTTACAATAGCAGATTTAAAAGAGAATGCTGCTTTAATTATATTAACAATCATTTCTATTCAATTAAAAGTATATAATATTTATATATTATACGTATGAAATAATATTTAATATATACACAATGATGCTATGATGGATTTATGATCATATTTGCCACTCACAAAAGCAAATTATATTTGTGATTTTATTTTCTATTACAGTAAGACTTTCAACTTTTGTATTAATTGCAGGAAACAGTGACCCAATCTTTCCTTTCTCTATAAAATGTGCACTTAAATTCAATTTATATATATAAAATTGCAGCATAAAATCATCAAGTTAGAATTCATATATGAAAGCAAATATATCACTTTGTACTTGACTTTTTTTGAATAGCACTATAGAATGGTCTCCCATTTTCAAGCCAAATATATTCAGTCATACTGTGAATAAAATATGCATAAATATACTAAAGTAATATTTACATCTAAACATGGACTACAACTATATAGCATCAATGTTTAATATTATGTACATAATACTAAGTGTTAATTTAATATGTACATTTAGTTTGTAATGTTTTTTGTCGAGGCTGCCTGACTCTCTTATAATTTTTGAATATGCAATTGAGTTTTTTATTTCCAACTTTCCTACCACCTAAATAAAATGGGGAATAATATATATTCAATTTGGTGTAATTCTTATTTGCCATATGTGTCTTCCATAAGAAAGACTATGAAAGATAAACCTAGATGTATTTTATGGCAAAAAGAATGCAAAATGGCAAAAAAAAAAAAGACATAACTGCAAAAAAAAAAAACGAATAATAGTTCACATTTTTATATATTCACATAAATATTTACTTTAGCCCCACTATTTGTGTATAGTAGATGTGTCAGAGTTATTCAAATGTGTGTCTGTATTTAATCTTCTATCTTACAGATGAATAACATTTTACCATAATTATCATTTAAAAATAATAAGCACAGTGAAGATAACAGCACTGATGTTCTGTAATTATTGTTAGATCTACTGTATAAATAGAATTTATTCTAGCTATTTTTTTTCTTTTTGAGCAAGATGGCATTTCATATGGGATTTGTATTTTTAAAAGGAATAACTATACATGGCTCTAAACAAATGATTTGTTTCTTAATGTGTGGTATCATTGGCAATAATTTAGTTAGTTTGTTCTCTAGCTGTTGCATTATATTTAAAAAAAAAATTACCTGCAAGAATCATGCACTAAAATACCTTTTTTGCATACAAGGGATATTGACTCAAATTGATATATGCATTTATTTTTGTTGTAAAGGGAAATATGAGATCTTGGTATTTCTACTTTTCTGTCTGTTTCTTTAAAATGTGATTTTTAAAGGTAACTGTCAGCAAAGAAAGTTTAGATGTCAATCAGAAAATATCCTCTAACATCATGAGCTATATTGATGGTTTTATTAATTTAATGAAAAATTATAGGACAAGCAGCCCTGTAGAATTTCTTTATGATGCAAAGGACTAAATAAAATTATGTTTTTTTTTTCTGATGCAAGGATTTGTTAATTAAGAGTAATTTTTTAGGCTGGATGTGGTGGCTCATGCCTCTAATCCCAGCACTTCATGAAGCCAAGGCTAGCAGATCGCTTGAGCCCAGAGTTCAAGACCAGCCTGGGAGACATAGTGAGACCCTATCTCTACAAAATTAATTTTTTAAAAAGCCTGGCATGGTGGACATGCACCTGTGCTCTGAGCTACTTGAGAGCCTGAAGCAGGAGGATCATCTGAGTCCAGGAGGTCAAGGCTGTAGTGAGCCATGAGTAGGTCACTGTACTGCTTTAGCCTGGGCAACAGAGCAAGATTCCATCTCAAAAAAAAAAAAAAAAAAAAGTAGTTTATTAAAGTACAAATAGTTGCATTGGAAAAGTATAAGCAATTATTAAGGTAATTATATTTGCAAAATCATATCATTTGTGAGTGTGTGTGCACATATATACATATATGATATAAGTCTAAAAAATATTCTCACAAAATGTGTTACTTTTATCAGGGTACCATATACCATAAAAAATACAGAAAAACATAAACTGATCTATCATTTAGATTGTATTGATAATATCTTTAGGTATCAGGGATGCAAAACTAGTCTAGTTTTCCCATAAATAAAAATAATCACTTTTTGTCGAATATTTTTATATATAAAAATAAATTTTCTCACAGTAATATTTTACAATCAATTCTCCTATTTTTATCATACCAATTTATGCCCCAATAATGTTCCTGGTAAACATCAAGAACATTTTCAAGGCATGGGTGGCGTAACCTCTGAATTCTATTCAACAAAGGAAATTTTGACGTATTTGAAATTTTCAGTCATTAAGCACTGTAATTCTGTGATATGTTTTCCAGATGAATGTGAATATTTTTCCAAAGACAACAATTGAGATGACCTCTATTTTGAGAATCATTAAAGGAATGTGGATGGTTAGTGTTTTCAATGAATACACATGGAGACAGTGGATTTAAAGTAAACATCAGGGTTAGTATTAGTTAGCAAAAGTGAATACAAAATACTCTAAAATAAAATAGAAGAAAGTTGCTAGTGAATATTAACTTTGTTGATAAATCCATGCATTATCGGAGAGGGCTTTTTACAAGGACCAAATGCTGGTGAACAAAGGAAAATCATATAAAGCAAAACAGAGTTAATTTCAGTCACTACTAAATGTAGGCCGACCACCTCTTCGTGCCGATTGAAGTGCTTTCAAGATTGAGGAATCAGAAAATTGAGGCTTTGTGTAAAAATATTATTTCATCTGTGAAATCACGTTTTACTCCTTAGAATAATTTCTGAAATCAGTGTTTAAATTCTTTCTCAAACACATTTTTACATCTGAACCACAGAAAATTAAAATGACAAAAAAGGTGACTATTTTCTCCCTTCTCTGAAAGATGGCATAATTATAGAGGCTGATTTAAGCAGAAGTCCTGTATAATCTAAAGAAAAGATAATTCTTTAAATTGCCCATGAAATATATAAGTTTTTATGAACACAAAATTTTTATATTTACCGAATTAGATTAAATAAACTTTTAAAAGAAAGGCGTATTCACAAACACCTGGGCACTTATTTCTTTCAGCTTTTAAGAAATCTATCAATCTAAAAGTTAGCATACACTGTAAGGTAAAACTTGCAATGTTTTTCTTTGCCTTTACCGTCTATATTCTCTTACATTAATACTAATTGCTCTAATTTTACTTATTTTTGTTGCAAAGATTGAAATAGGTAATATAGTATATCCTTATCTGAAGGTGAAGAGAAAGATACCAAAATTGTTTGCAAACTAACTGCAGAATTTCTAATCATCTATATTTTATGTTTTTAAAGGAAATAATATATGATTAAATTATAATATCATGATATTTTAAACAGGTAATTTTTCTTAAAAAAGCTGATCTCCCAGCACTTTGGGAGGCTGAGGCGGGTGGATCACGAGGTCAAGAGATCGAGACCATCCTGTTCAACATGGTGAAACCCCATCTCTACTAAAAATACAAAAAATTAGCTGGGCATGGTGGCGCGTGCCTGTAATCCCAGCTACTCAGGAGGCTGAGGCAGGAGAATTGCCTGAGCCCAGGAGGCGGAGGTTGCTTTGAGCCGAGATCGCACCATTGCACTCCAGCCTGGGTAACAAGAGTGAAACTCCGTCTCAAGCAAAAAAAAAAAAAAAAAAAAAAGCTGATCTCTAAGCTTCTTTGTTGGGTCATGTGTACCATCACATTTTTTATTTAAATTGTCACTCAAAACCAATTTTTTATTATAACTGTTGTCTGTTTTAAGATATAAAAATATATAAACACATTTTCTCATTGAATTAAAGTCAACATGCTGTTTTGCTCCAGCTAAATGTTAAGCAATGAAAAAAAGTTGACTTTGCAGCTACAAAGATCTCCTGTGCCCAAGACATCCCTTTTCACACAATATTTTCTTGTTAATGTCTCAGTTATTATTTTGTGTTTTTTCTTTTTTTTTTTTTTTTTTGAAATAGAATTTCACTCTTATTGCCTACGCTGGAGTGCAATGGTGTGAGCTCGACTCATTGCAACCTCAGCCTCCCAGGTTCAAGCGATTCTCCTGCCTCAGCCTTCAGATCAGTTGGGATTATAGGCATGCACCATCATGCCCGGCTAATTTTTTGTATTTTTAGTAGAGATGGGGTTTCTCAATGTTAGTAAGGCTGGTCGCAAACTCCAGACCTCAGGTGATCCACCCACCTCCGCCTGCCAAAGTGCTGGGATTAGAGGAGTGAGCCACAGCGCCCGGCCCTATTTTGTCTTTCTTATGTTATTCAATTCAGTTATTACGTTTTCCCTAACCATGCCATCTTGCAGCACTTTCATTTGCCTGTGAATTTATATATGCCATGCTTTCATTATTATTCAAAACATTTGATGCTATTAAGTCTAATTATTTTAATCTTTGTAATATATATTTCTTACACATATCCCACATAAACTGTGATTTTTTTTCAGGGTATCCTACCTCTTTTGAATATTCTGGACTCTACCCAGCATTCTGAAGATTACCATGCACATCTAAATGTTTCAGTAATTATTTATTTATGGGTTATCCAAGTCATGAGTGAAAGCATTGCTGAAATAATAAGACCATGGTGGTGATGGTATAGATTTTCTAGAGTCTATGATAGCAAGCCAATTTATACTTTATTGTATCTAACACATTTTGTCACAATAAGTAATCCTCAAATCATGTAATGTTGGATTAGGGGTTTGGAAGAGATCAACATTATTCACCCTTCTACTTTTTAAATCTGTAAGTACTTTTGTTTCTATATTCTATTTTATGTCAGCTATAGTTTATTTATTATATATAAATTAGTGCTTTCATGTCCTCTGTATTTACATTTCTTTAAAATTTTCATATAGTTTTCAATAGAACTACAGTACGTATTCCTCTCAGCAGATCAAACATGTTTTTTTCGCCTTATCATGGATTGAGTGCATTCCATTATCGATGATATCATATACAATCCATAGTTACATTTATCTTTATTCTTCTTTTATACAAAGACCAGATTGCAAGAGAATTTATGATTTCATTGTCCATGCTCAAGCCTTTTTTTTTCAAAATTGATGGTTCACACATATCAAGAATATTGAAATTCATTTTCATGATGACCCTCGTCTTTTGCAATAAGCCATATCACCTTTAGCTTACACTGCAGATAAAAATGATTGGCAGACAAGACAACCATTTACCATTTGTTTGTAGGACAAAGTCATATTTTCAAAAGTGTTAGCTGCCACTAGAGAACAGTGTTTGCTTTTAAAAAATAAAGCATTGAAAAAATTGTGAGTAATATAGTTGATGTTTAACTCACTATTTTCATAGATTGGCATCAATTTAAAAAATTATAAGAATCATATAGAGGAGGCGGGCACGGTGGCTCATGCCTGTAATCCCAGCGCTTTGGGAGGCCTAGGTGAGCGGATCACTTGCGATCAGTAGTACAAGACCAGACTGGCCAACATAGTGAAACCCTGTCTCTACTAAAAATACAAAAATTAACTGGACATGTTGGTACACACCTGTAGTCTGAGCTACTTGAAAGGCTGAGGCAGGAGAATTGCTTGAACCTGGGAGGCGGAGGTTGTGGAAAGCCAAGATCGTGCCACTGCACTCCAGCCTGGACAACAGAGTGAGACTCAGTCTCAAAAAAAAAAGAATTATATAGAGGAAATTTACATGGATCATTGTAAATATCCCCCCATTGCCTGTAAATATACAAACTATAATAGATGAATTTAATTAATATTGCTTGTTTATAATAAGTAATTTCACATTATAGAGTAAGAAACATGTAGTTTAACATTCCATTTTTAGTTGTTGTTTTTTTTTTTTAATATTGAGGAAGTTGCTTGTACATTTTATCCATGTCCCCAACTGTAAAATATGGGTGATGAAAGTAATAAGTTTAGAAAGGTTGTGTATATTATACTCAGTTTATTTCTGAAGGTTCTTTACAGACTGATTATCACATAAGACTCAATAAATTTCAGCAGTAATAATAAATTATATTTTATTAGAAGAAAGGTTTTTAGTAAATCTATGTCTATCTATATCATTATTGAAAAGACACACTAATGGCTTCTAAAAGCTTAATTATGACTACAGATATTTAACGTCATCCAGTTAGGTCATTCCACTTTGATACATCATTGACATTTCCTAGGGATATTATTCCTAAAATTCATATTTAAACATGAAATATTATGGACTTTCCTACTCAATCAGAATTTTTACTTGATTTAGCCATAAAAAAGACATTCTCAATGTAGTTTTATAATACAGAAAGAATGAAAAAGACAAGTTAAAACAGTTATTTTAATCCATAGTTCTATGCGTTCAATCCCTTAAAAAACTGAGACACTATCAAGGCCATCCTCAAATAAATAATCATCATACTTTACATCATTTATTGAAGACTTTACTTATCATAACTTTAGTCTACAGAATAAACACAATCGGTTTTCAGAACAATCCACGTGATGTAAGATACATTTGTATTTTCTTTAGTTGAAACATGCTCCTACCAATTTTAGTTGAAAGAAAAACACTGACTTTAATTCAGGTTTTATAAACACAAAGGAATTTTCTTGTTTTCAAAAATTAATAAATGTAATAGAATGTGAACAATGAACATATATATTTTGTTCAGACTTTTCATGGCTTTACGTTACTGCTGTAGAAAAAATCTTGCATTTAATCAGTTAGAAATATATTAATTTCCAGTATTTTTCTTGCTTTAGAATACAATACTTCAATACACCCTCAAAAGAGAAGTAATGTCTCTTATGACAAAGAAAGCATTTTAAAATCCAACAAACATTAATAATCTTATGTTACGTAAAGTAATAAACTTTTACTAAAAATGTGAGGGATATGTCACTAAGAAATCATTTTTTTCTCATCTATGCCCCTCATTTAACCACAGGCCCTTGGCCCATCCCCTATCTCCCACCCCTAATTCCCGTTTTTCTTATATAACAGATAAACAGCATTTTATGGAAATCATTTTGGAGCCATATTGATTATGAATTTAATTATTACAATGGCAGCAGCTATGCTCTTACTAAATTTCAGATGGTTTCTCTAAGACTTTATAGCAAAGAAACTAAAAGCAAGGGTATTTATTTCAAAGGCACAAATGCTAGAGATTTCATTTTTCCAGATAATACAGGAACAAAGGATAAATTCCAACATTAATAACAAGAGGTTTTGTTAATTATCTGGTATAAAGCAAATCATGATTCACCCAAGCTTCTATAAACAAACAAGATTCAACTGCCAATAAACTTTAAAAGATGTGAATCAAACTGCTGAGAATCTGCACCTGTGTTGCTGCATCTTCCAAATGGTCCCATATTTAACGCCTGCTTTGGAATCATACAAATAAGTTGCTGAAAAAAAAAAAATTTCTTGTACCTTTCTTCAAATCTATTCAATCAAACTTAAATTTAATTGAATAGGCCCAGAAATCTCTTTTAAACTATCATCCCAATTGATTCTTATACACACATTACATGAAGCATCGCCACCTTTATAAATAGAAAAGAACATGAAAATTTAATTTAAAACATATGTAGAAATTTATATGTAAATACTCTGTTTCTCTAAAAATATTGTTATGGCTTAGATATGGTTTGTCTACCTTCGTCAAAACTTATATCGAAATGTATTACTCAATATGGAGGTGTCGTGAGGTGGTGCCTAGTGGAATGTACGTGGGTCATGGGAGTGAATTTCTCCTGAGAGGCTTGGTATTTCTGTGCTTATAGTGAGTGAGTTCTTCCTCGGGTGAGATTAGTTTAGCTCTCCAAAAAATGAATGAGTTCCTATGAGACTGGGTTGTCATAATACCAGGGTACCCTAGGGTTTTTTTCTCTTCACATGTGTCTAGGAAAAGTAATTCCTCTTTGACCAACTTTTCCATGTTATGACACAGTACAAAAGGCCTTAAGAGAAGTCAGAGCGAGGACTTTAAGCTTCTGAGAGTGAGAGAGGCATGAGATACATAAGTCTCTTTTCTTGATCCAGTAAGAGCAACAAAAATATACCAAGACAAATGCTGTATTTTGTATTTTTCAAGTTATGTAACATTTTGATATGTAATATTATACCTTCATGTTCAATAAGGTTTGCATCAATATTAATAATATACTATACAAAAATATTCTAAAATGTCCAGAGCATTTTAAATAATTAAATGAATTTACATAAGGAAATGTTCTAAACCTAGTGTCTCAGGAAAGAAGACATTTTTAAAAACCTGTAATCCTTATTTTGAATTTGTATTTATTCTCTGTGTGTTTTGATTGAGAAAAAAAATCTACTTAGAATTAAGTGAACTTAAATTTTCAATCAGCTTCCTTATAACACCAGGAGTAAGAAAAACATAAAGGGAAATAAAATCTGTTTTATGCTAGTCTTCCAGTTTGGGGAATGGAAAGTGTAGCTTGCCCTTAAGATATAACTGGATGTGTTACAATAAATTCATGTATTTAAACCTAAAATTGGAGAATGATTTAAGTTCATTTATATTATATTACAATGAGTATGTAATTTAAATGTAGCCTAATAAAACATTTTAGGAAATTAGTAGATATAGAAATGAAATTGTAGATATAGTTAATATATGAGAAAAAAATGATAAGTATGACAATTACTAAGGAATAGTATTTTAGTGATATCTATGCAAAGAGTATGAATCTTATTAGAAATGGAAAAATGAACATTTGACTAAAGCCAAAAGCCACCTTCAATAATTGGCAGACTGCCAGGCATATAAAATGATATGCTAGGGATTAATGGGCAAAGAGAGACTGGATGGAGTGCAATGACTTCAAAAGAAATCTACTTCTCAGAAATGTAGTGAGGCACACGGGAAAAATAACATGGAGTGTCACCTCTGTGAATACATAAATTAAGTCTCGATTTTATTCTTCATTTGAGCTGGCAAACGTTCACAGGGAAACCTGCCTATGGGAAAAATCTAAGAATTAACATATATGTAGCAATATCTGTTCTCTCAGATAATATATTAATATAAAAATATTTCCCTGAATGGTGTGTAAGTAGAGCCAAAAAGAACATAAAAATTGTTATACATTAATACGTTGTTGTTTTCAAAGAGCTATTTAACATACCTGTGTAATAGCTCTCTTAACTTGCCTAAGATGCAACTTTGCAGAATGAACTCACATTTAATTGGTTACTATGGTAGACATCCAAGTGTAAATCTCTAGACCAATGAATGTCCTTCACATAGCAAAAGTTCCATTGCAGATTTGATGAAGTTAAGAATCTTGAGTAGAGAAGCTTTCTCCTGGATTATTAAGGTTCATCTGACATAATCATCACAGGGGTTCCCATAAAAATAGGCAGAATATAAGAGAGGAGAGGTTGATGTGATATGAAAGCAGAGAATAGAGGGACACACTTTCAAGATAGAGAAAGGGGCTGTAAGCCAATGAAAAAGACAGCTGAAAAAGGCAGACAAAAGATTCTTCCCTCCAAGCCTCAAAGAACATAAGCTCTGCTGTCACCTTGAAACTGATTTCAAACTTCTGACCTTCTGAACTGTGGGAGAATAAATGTGAGTTCATTTAAGATGCTAAGGTTGTGGTGATTTGTTACAGTAACATTGGGAAATTAATGCAGTAACCAACCATAAGCTCTATTACTATTAGTTTTTGAAAGTCTATCACTTTCTTCCCGTTTATTCTCCCATAGTAAAAAGTTTCTCTCAATCACTGGAGTTGTAATTTTCATTCGCAAATTTTTGTGTGAATTTTTCTTTTTAAACAGATAGTTCCTTCAAATGAGTTTCATGTTACAAGTCTAGGGCTTTGTTTTGCTTTTTTCCTTCTGCAGAACCTAGTACATTGTCAATACCTGTGCAATAATTGTCTTGTAAATTTTCTAAATGAGTGGATGAATGAAGAAAAATTTAAAGAAATAAAACAGCACAGCATAAGTAAGAATTATGTTTCTTTTACTTTTACCAACAGCCATAGATAAAAAGGAAATGCTCTATAAAAGAAAAACTCTGACCAATTACAGTATGCTCCTTCCTAAACACTCACAAAATAAACTTTAAAATGTTAGAATATCCTTGTTTTCTGAAAGTGAGTGCAGGTTGAAATGAAGATATATTTTTCTATAAATTCTTAGGAATTTTAAAATTACTTTTGTTTAAGCTATTACAATTTTTTTTGTTAAAATGTAATTTTATGAGTGAGAGTGTTGAGAATTAAACTATTTTTAGCTATTAATAATACAATTATTGAAAATAAGAAATGAAATAAACTTCAGTATTTGTAGTGATCCTCAATGAAAAGACCACAGTGAAGTTCTGCGAAGAGCTATGAAGAAGAGAGTGAAGAAAGAAAATGTTTCAAAATACAATGCACTTCTAAGGAAGTTTCAGAGAAACTAATGGAGAGGCTTCAAGCCAAAGTCACCCAGTCAATCTGTCTGACATTTCAAGGGAATTGTAATATCTTTACAACACTACCATGCTCAGTTTATTTGAGTTACCCATGGAAGATATGGTCACAGTGCAAATTTGGATGTAGCAGCCAGGGTTATTAATCAATTCCTATCCTCAAAATAGGAAATGTGAGAGGTATATTTTTATGGCTGTCAGTTCCTTGTGTTATATATGTGATTTTTTAATGTTAGAAGTTTTTTGGATGAAAGGATTATGGATAGAAAGTCATGGAGCATCCTAACTCATTTTTTGAGGCTAATGTTACCTGGATACCAAAGAATGCAAATCTTCCACAAAATAATAACAAACTAAATTCAGCCGCATATTAACAGAATTATATATCATGACCAAGTAAGATTTATTCCTGGATTGCAAAGATAATCCAACACATAAAATTAATTAGCATAATATGCCACTTAAATTAAATGAAATGGGATAAAATCATGATTCTCTCAATTGATGCAGAAAAAGCAGTTGACAAAACTAAACATTTTCTATGATAAACACATCTGAAATATTATAAATAAAAAATAAAAGAAAACTACATAAACATAATAAGAGCCATATATAAAAATATATAGCCAACATTATGAAATATTTCTCTAAGACCAGGATCTCAGCAAGGATGTTCACTTTCACCAGGTCTATTCAACATAGTCATTTTAGCTGAGCAACTAGCCCCAAATATAAATAAAAGACATCCACATTGCAAAGAAAGAAGTATAATAAAATTATCTTTTAAGCAGATTGTGTAAATATGTATGTAGAACCCAGACATTCCACACAGTAAATAACTGTAAAATTTTTTTAACTAAAAATGAGATTAGAAACCTAGCAAGATAAAAAGTCAACATACAAAAATAAATTAAATGCTATTCAGTAACAATGGACAATCTGAAAAAGAAATCAGAAGAATAACCCCATTTAACATACCATTAAAATAAAATAATTAGGAATTAACACAGGAGGTAAAAATTGTATACAATGAAAACAATAAAACATCACTGAGAAATGGTAAATAAAATGGAAATAAATGGACACACATCCTATGTTCATAGATTAGAATTAGTATTGCTAAGATGTCAATATTAAACAAACCAATCTACAGATTCATGCAGTCTTTTCTGAAATTATTTTCTTTTTCTTTTTGCAGAAATAGAAAAACACATTCTCAAATTCATTTGGAATCTGAAGGGTCCTCTTATAGCATAAACTATCTTAAAATTAAAGAACATAATCAGAATACCCACAGTCCCTGATTCCAAAACATACTAAAAATTTACAGTAATCAAAACAATATTTTACTGAAATACATATGGACATACAGACCAATGAACTAGGGTAAAGATCCCATAAATACATCTTCACATATAGAGTCATTTGGATTTTGACAAGGTTGCAAAATCAAAACTATAAAAACATACCTCCTCAAATACTGTGGTTGACTACTTTAAAATAAATGAAAATAGCAATTAGGGATGAGGATGTAGAAAAGTTGAAACAGCTGAGTACTGTCACTAGGAATGTAAGATGATGTATCTGCTGTGGTAAAAAGTATGAAGGTTTCTCAATAAAAAGGAAAATATTAACATATAATAGTTGTTATATAATCTAGCAATTCCACTTAAGGATTTACACCCAAAATAATTAAAAACAGGTCTTAAAAAATATTGATATGCCTATGTCTATAGCAGTATCATTTAATGTAACTAAACTGTGGAAGCCAACCAAATGTCTGTTCATGAACAGACAACTGGAACACAAAATGTAGTTGAAATACTACAAAATGTAGTTGAAATAAAGTACATATTACAAAATGTAGTTGGAATGATGGAATTTTGTTTATCTTTAAAAAGAAAACTCTAACATATTATACAGCATGGATGAACCTTAAGAACATTACAGTAAGTAAAATAATCTGGTTACACATAAGTGGAATATAGCATAGTATGAAGTTCTCAGAATAGTCAAAATCATAATGAGAAAGTAGAATGGTGGTTGGGATGTGATTGGAGAGTTATTGTTTAGTGGGCACAGAATATTTCAGTTTTATAAAATAAAAAGAGATAGGGAGTTGAATGGTAGTGACGGTTGCACAACATTCTGAGTGTATACCACTGGACTGTACATGTAAGTATGGTTACAATGGTAAATTTTATGTTATGATTATTCTACCCCAATAAAGAATAATTAGAGCTGGGAACAGTGGCTCACACCTGTAATCCCAGCACTTTGGGAGGCCAAGGTGGGTGGATCATAAGGTTAGGCGATTGAGATCATCCTGGCCAACATGGTGAAACCTCATTTCTACTAAAGAAAAAAAAAAAAAAGCTGAGAGTGGTGGTGCATGCCTGTAGTCCCAGCTACTTGGGAGGCTGAGGCAGCAGAATTGCTTGAACCCAGGAGGCAGAGATTGCAGTGAGCTGAGATTGCACCCCTGGGCAACAGTGTGAGACTCCATCTCAAAAAAAAAAAAAAAAAGAAAAACAAAAGAAAGAAAAGAATAATTAACATATGTAAATTTAAATAAAGACATAAAATATAAAAATTATCTAATTAGAAATGCAAATTAAAACTACAATGGGATACCATCTCACACTTGTCAGAATAATTACTATTAAAAAGTCAAAAAATAACAGATGCTGGCAATATTATGGAGAAAAGAGAAAACTTATATCCTATTGGTGAATGTAAATTAGGTCAACCACTGTGGAAAGCAGTTTAAATATTTCTCAAAATACTGGAAACAGAATTATCATTCAACCCAAGAACCCCTTCATTGAGTGTATACCCAAAAGAGAATACATCTTTCTACCAAAAAGACACATGTACTCTCACGTTCATCATAGCACTATTGACAATAGCAGGCACATAAGATTAACCTAGATGCCCACCAACAGTGAACTGGATAAAGATGATGTGGCAAATATACACCACGGAATACTACATATCCATAAAAGAGGAAATCATACTCTTTGCAGCAACATGGATGCATCTGAAAGTCATTATCCTAAATAAATTAATGAACAGTCAGAAAATCAAATATCACATGTCATCACTGTTAGGTGTGAGCTAAACATTGAATACACATGAACTCAAAGATAGGAACAACAGACACTGGGGGCTAACCAAAGTGGGAGGAAAGAAGGAATAGGAGGGTTGAAAAAACTATTGAGTATTATGCTCAGTGCCTGAGTGACAAGATTATTTGCACATCCAATCTCAGTAACAGGAAATTTACCTATGTAATAAAACTGTTTGTGCATGCTATGAACCTAAAATGAAAGTCAGAAAAAAATGCTCTAATTAAAATTCTAGGGAAAAAAAAAAACTACAGTGCATGAGTTTAAAATCCATATGATGGGATTAACAGCATAATCTACAGCGGGGATGAAACGGTAAGCGATTTGGTGTTATTTACAAATAAAATTATTATCAGATACAGAATTTATAATATTTATATTTGAAATTATCCAGGAGAGTTCTGGTCCCAGGACTCTCTTTGTTTGTGCCTTCCTCAGGAAGAAAAGTAGCTGGATTGAGGGCTGCACATGTATGCAGCTGAAGTACAGGCCATTTGAGCATTAAGACCTGATATTTGAGTAAGCGATTGTCAGGTAGCCATAAGCCTCCTTTAGAGGCCAGAATTCCAGCTACATCATGTGAAGTCCATACAGTTAGATCTTTCTCTTGCCATATTTTAACAGCTTTGGAGACCAGTATAGCCACCGCAGCAATGAATCGCAAGCAGTGAGGCCAGCCTTTTGCTACTGAATCAATTTCCTTACTTAGGTATACCTGAGCTACGATGGATAACAATGCATAGTTCATGGGCTTTGTCCTAGTTTGCCTTAATTTCTCAAGTATGCAGATTAATAGTTGCCTATGATTCCAGTCTCTCTGTTCTGAGTCTGGATCCCAGTGAGGGTCTGTGCTAGGGACTGTTTGTCCACCTGCAGGAAATCTATCATTCTCCTCTGGTGTCATTTGGTCATGTACTTGACTACTTGACTAAGGTACCAGGTGTCCCCAGGCACTTGAGCCACTGCTAGAGCAGCCTCTCTCTCATTACTGATTAGGGTTTGACTAAGCAATAACATAGTATCTTTCCAATCTAATTCAAATGACTAACTCCGGCCCTGCAGAACATCTATGTACTTGTCCAGGTCATCTGAAAAGTTTCCTAAGTCTGCCTTGATTTGCTTTAAGTCAGAAAAAAGGGAGTATGTACCTTGGTTGGGCCAAATTATCCTACAAGTGCCTGTATGGGGTAGAGTTGGGTCACCCTAGTAGTTTGAGGTGCTTTGGCCACTTTGGCCTTCCCTGATTCCTCTTGCGTGGCAGGAGCTGAGGAGACCTGGTGAGGATTGGTGGAGCGAGGGGTTACCGGGAGCCCTAAATGTGGGGGTAGTCCTGAGGAGTGGCCAGTAGGGTATAGGGTACAAGCTTTACATAGCTGAGGATTATTCCTTAGAGAAAAGAAAACTTGCATGTAGGGACCTCAATCCATTTACCTTTTCTCTTATAGAACAGGTCTCATTGTAGAATGGTGTTGTAATTTATACTTCCCTTAGGAGGCCAGGTTTCTCCACTTGGCAGAGGGTATCGTGACCATGCTGTTTTGCAGAGAAAAATGAGCTGCTTCTTTTTCAAGGATCGTGTGTCAAATTGGTCCCAGTTATCCAGGATACGCTTTAAGGATGATCTTGCCTGGGAAGAGTAGGACCCATCTGAAAATGAACACAGGAATGCCTGCATCCCTGGTTATTCTTTGAAAGTGCTAGCCCTGGTGCCTCCTCCAGTTATAGCACCTTGTAATTTTCTTGAGCCTTAGAGGTGTGATCATCTTCTGGGCCCCACATGTGCCAGGTTGAAGCATGCTTACAGGCGTTATGGGTATATATTCACTGTCTAAAAGTCCTTATCGGCTACCATAAGGACATGGGGACTACTGAAATCAGTGGCCCTATACCAGCATGTCCCTAAACCTAGGCCAGTGAGGCTTCGGTGATGGGTCCAATATTCCTTAGCAAGGGTTAAATTAACATAGGATTGCCCTAGGAGCATAAACTCCTTGGGAGGGACCTCTAAGCACAAAATCTTAAAGAAGGCTGGATGGCCACATGGCCAAGGTCAGAACAATGCCCTCAGGATCTGACCTCCTCCCTCACCCCACCTTCTATTTTAGAAATATGCCCTAGGGTTGTGGGGCCTGTAATTACCTATTTGAGCCTTGGACCAGGTTTGACTATGGTATTCTAGATGGAGAAGTTAAGCCTTACAGAGAGCCAATCCTAGGCAAGACAAATTGTATTTCATTAAATTCTGGCACCATTCAGTTGGATTGGGAAATTTGCAAGTCACAAAAAGACACAATGTTCTATAGCCCCCCAGTACCCACTGATAGACTCTGGCTCCATTAAGACATAACCTAGCACTGCAGACTAAGGGAACTGGCTCTGTGCATTTATACTGCAGGAGGTCCTGTAGGCATAAGCCTGAGAGCACCATGAACATGGGTCCCTGATGCTGGTGAACCCAATGCCCCACTGCCTGCAATATGTCACTGACTGCCATGGTATCTGCTGGGGTCACGTGCACACTTTGAGCCCCTCCCTGCAGTTCCCTCCCTGTGGACCCCTCCCTGTGGGCCCCTCCCTGCAGTCTGGCTTGGGTTAGCTCATCCTCTCTGCTTCTTGTGGGTGGCGGGGGCACCTGTACCTTTAAATTCTGGCAGCCTTGTTATTGAAAAGCTGGGCCTCACTGCACATGTGACACCCTGCCCCATGGGCTCAGTTCATGCCGGGGACTCACAGCCCTGAGCCAGTGGGCTGGTGTTCCCAGGATGGGGTGGGAGGTGGGGTGGGGATGTAACCAGGTCATGGGACATAGGATGGGATTGGACTCAGCTCCTTCCCATGCTCATGAAAGATGTAACCAAGTGTCCCAGGTTCTTGGGCTCATTTGCCCCAAGAATGGGGGAAGGGGCCCTGGTGGTGCAGTGGGCTTACTGTTGAAGTAAATATTGGACTCAAAGAGTTTAGCAGAAAGCGATTTATAATCGTATTTGTCTCATTCCTTGTCTTGGAGCTTCCTGAAGGTGTGAGGCAAGATGCCTGTCTATTTAGCATAAATCAGAACTGACTTGGAACAAATGAGTAGTGAGAATTCCTTGAAAGGCAAATGAACAACCACCTGTTGCCTGGGGCAAAATATTTAAGGTTAAGCAAAGTATAGAGCACGGATGGCCTAGGATGTAAAGCTGAAAGGGAATTTGCTTGTTTAAAATTACGACATTCAAAAGTCCACCTGTATACCGGGGGACTGAGAAATTGACATGTATAACTCAGGAGAAGATGTAAGTTCAGAAAGGTAAAGAACTGATAATATTCTAAATTTTCACCTCTGGCCTATCTGTAGGCTCAGTTAAAGCAATTTTACAAAAATTTTCTAGAAAATTGTCTGCTCAAAAAAATCAATAAAGAAATTATTTTTTCTGAAAGTAATAAGAAGGAATAGAAGAGAGAAACAGTTGGCTTGGTGTGTTTATATTTAGAGAAATATGTAAATATGTATTTTTAGATAAAAGCATACATTAATAATCAAATATTGAATTAAATATAACTATATTTCAGTAGTATATCTGAACCATTTGAATAATTTAGTCATTAAACTGTGGTTTTATAACTGATAGGAAACATGTTAAAATGGAAAAGAAAACTAACCTTCAGTTGTTAAACTCCGAATACATATACATATACATATACATATACATATACAAACACAAATACATATACACATTAGACATGTTAATAAGTACTTTATTTAAAAAGATGTCATATTTTAAAATTAGACATGTAATTTTACATATTTAAGGTGGATATACTTAGTTTCTTTTCTTACTGCAAAGAGCAGCAAACATGTTGAATATTCTATCAGATACAAAATCATTAATGGATGAAATAGTCATAATTTTTTATTTTGCCTTTCTTTCTTTGACGTGCCTAAATTAAAATTAATTTCATGTGAAAACATTTTGTAAAATGAATTATAATTCAAACACAAATAATTTTATTTTATAAAAGTCAAATTTGTACAATGCCCAAAGGCATTTTGTAAAATAAGAAAAATGCATTCATCAAACAAACAACTGATTACAGTTTATTAATAATAGTCACAAGCATGAAAAATATTTGTTACTTTTTAATTATAACTTAAGGAAGAACAGTCTATCTAGTATAACCATACAGTATTTTAAATAAAATGCATTCTGAAATGAATAGCCTGTATTAGAAAACACTTTGAATAACTGCTTCTTATTTTTGTGCTTATTTTATAAGTTGTAAAAGTTTATTTCTCAATATTAAATAAAAACACCCACTTGCTAAAATCATCTGTTTGTCTAGCATTTTACTGAATTCAATTTTTTAATGTACAATGTTCATATTTACAAAGCATAATAGAATAAAAGATAATATTTATGGCAGTACACTCTTTACCACAACATATCAAAATTTACTGTATTTTCTTACATTCTTTTCTTGCCTCAGCCGAAGTTCTATGGAAAGATTTTTGAATGGTGAGTGTAAATTGAGCCTCTGTTAAAACTGAAAACATTTGGTCTACAATGTTTGCATCTGCTTAATCAAAAACTGGGTCTACAACCATACTTAGCACATAATCAACATATCCTGATAGCAGAGATGAATTGCTGCAAATTCCCTTTAAATAATCTCACTTCAATATATCTTGTACATTGTTTTTCTAATAACATTTAATTGCAAATGTAGTTTTTAATCAGTTTTCCTTTAAGTAGATAAAAGATTTGCTCACAGTGTTTTTGGAAGCCACAGAGGTATAAAATTGCCATTGAATTTAAATAAGTATATATTGAGATGTAAATAATATTCTTACTTCAGCAAATGTTTAATAAGGACCACCTTTGTGTAAAACAGTTTTCTTATTCTAAATGAAAAGCACAGAAACCCCTAAAACTACTCTAGCAAATTTGAACATAAATAAGAGAAAAATGGTGTGTACACAAACACCCCAACACCACTACGACAAAAAAAAAAAATACAATTGTATTTACATGGTAAAGCAGGATGAATTGAAGTGTCAGGAAATGCATAGCTTAATTGGAACTGAAGAAATAAAAGAATCTGGAAGTACTAAATTAAAGAATTTGCCATATGAGTCAGGAACACAGAAAGAAATTTAGACACATTAATATGAGTGAAAGAAAGATGAGAATAGAGAATCTCTTAAAAAATAATAGCTTCATTATGCCACTGAGACATCCATTGTCTCTGCATTAAACCAGATAATATGCTGTAAACACAACGTGAATGTGTTAATCACATTTATAATTTGTGCTATTGCTCGTTTTAGTACTAAATTTGGATTTTTCTCTAATCACAAATCCTAATCATCCCTTAAGAAAATATTCAAACCAAGTGTCAAGCTCAAGGGTTATTGTTCTATCCTTGAAAATTATTTTGCCTTTATTATTTACATATTGATATTTGAGATAAATTATTTTTGATGATACAGTGTTTCTGTGTATATTGTCCTATTTCTGCTTTAAAACCTAAGCACTAGGTGGACAGGTGCCTAATTGTTCCAGCTGCCTAGGTCTGCCTTACTAAGTAACAAACTGGGAGACTTAACAAAGCAGAAATGTATTCTTTCACAGGACTGAAGTCAAGATGTTCTGTGGGTTGGTTTCTTCTAGAGGCTTGGAGGGAGAATCTCTCCCATACTTCTAGCTTCTGATGGTTTCCAGGAAGCCTCGGCATTTCTTGGCTGATACCTGGGACACTGAGATCTCTAACTCTGTCTTCACATGGCCTTTTCTCCTCTTCCTATAAGGAAACCAGTCAGTGGATTTAGGGTCAACCTTAATCCTATATGACCTCATTTTAAAATAACTACATCTACAAGGATTCTATCTCTAATTAAGATGACATTCTGAGGCTCCATATGGGTTTGCATTTTGTGTGGACACTAGCCAATTTGCTACAAACATTTAGTCAACGAGCTTTTGTTGTGTGTATGTGTCTACGATGGGACAACACTGAGTTTATTTGCACTATTTGATTGATTTTCTTTATCCATTCAAGAAACCAAAAAAAGTGAATTTAATTTAATTTTTTAAAAACAACTTACTTTCTCTATATTATCTTGCATTTCAAATTAGTTATTAAAATGTGTTATGCTGTTAATTTCCAATAGTCAAGAAATCTGCATTTTCAAAAGTAAAGAGTTTTTAAATTTATTATAATGAATTCTTTTTTTTTTCTGAACCTTATTATAAAATGTTGGCAGTAGTAATTATTTAAGTCACATCTTCAAAGTTAGAGTGACAAGTATTTATTTGATGTTATCTAAAAATCAAGTGAGGAAAAAAGTTAAGGTTAAACTCAAGTCATGTCAATATGAAAAGAAAAAATATTTGGAAGCTTGCTTTTGCTCTGAAACTTTTAGTTAAAGCGCTTGACTCCAACTATCACACGGTATTTTCAAAAATGCACACACTTTAGGCTTTCCCAAAGGTGCAAAACCATAAAACCATTATCAAAGAAACAATCAGGTTAAAAAACGAATAAATAATACAATTTCCTTCTAAGACATTGGAACTTAAGCAGAGTGGTAACTTAACAGGATTGACATAACAATTATCTATAGCCAAACCATACATCTAGAACTTTTCATGTAGCCAACACATTATCATGCACATAAAACAAGGAGAGATAATTGCTGAGAAGATGATTATACATGATTGAATAAATAAATGGGCTTATGTGTATCATTGATCTCAACTTGGAAGTCAAAAAACCCTATCATTAAGAAGGATATTAAAATAATATTATTTCTGCTCATTTTCACTTCAGTACTAGGACATTGAATCCCATTTTTCTTAGGTTGATTTCATACCAACTACAAAGTCCCAGAGTACATTTCCTTTTCTTACTTGACAAAAAAAAAAAAAAATGCCATTTAATGGCAATGTCATTTAGTATGCTAAAATGTGAATTGTAATTTCACCAGTGTTTTTTTTTAAATTCATTTTTATTTTTTCTCTGGAAGCAAGTTTAAACCAAGTCAGATTGGCTAGAAGAGTTAGCAACATTTTGGCTACTTCAACACTAAAACACTGGGGACTTTGAGAAACAGTCAGCACTGACAATATCTCAATCAGAGCACTTTCACCTCCAAGGGAAGAGGTTGCTTCCAGGAAAAGTTCCAGAGAGCTAAAGTTTGACTAATGGAGAGAAAAAGGCATTAATTTTCTAGAAAGATAGACTCCTGAGGACATACCATGGATTTCATTTGTGTGAAGGAAGTGGGGGGACAGGGAGAGTGGGGAGAGGGAGAATGGGGAGAGGGAGACAGTGAGAGTGAGGGAGGGGGAGGGGGGAGGAGAGAGAAAGTTAGAGAGAGAGAGAAAGGGAGACCAGAATATAAGCCTATCTTTTACAGCAACATTGCTCTAAATTATTACTGCATGGCTTATCAATATCAGAACTCTACCAATCAGATTTTCAATGACACAATTAATTCTTAATTAAACAAAGGCTTTGTCCTATTTGTACATTGCAATAAATAGCTTACTTATTTACCACACCTAAACACTGTATTTACAGGTCAAGATAAGATGAAGTGAGTGTAGCATGATGTAACTATTTTGTCTATTTATGGTTTTAACTTCATTCAATCTGATGAAAAAGTAAAAATCACGCTCAATTTTTCTGTACACTTACGAATCACTCCCTTGGTACCCTGCTTTTTTTCTTATCAATATTATTTACTCTTCTATTTTATTTTCCAATCTCCTCTCAGGGATTGTCTCACAACTGTAAAGATATACCAAAGTTAGTTTTCTTGAATGAGAGAAGATGGATGCAATTTAATGTATGAAGTAAGTTTTTTTTTTTGAGACGGAGTTTTGTTCTTGTTACCCAGGCTGGAGTGCAATGGCGCGATCTCGGCTCACCGCAACCTCCGCCTCCTGGGTTCAGGCAATTCTCCTGCCTCAGCCTCCTGAGTAGCTGGGATTACAGGCACGCGCCACCATGCCCAGCTAATTTTTTGTAGTTTTAGTAGAGACGGGGTTTCACCGTGTTGACCAGGATGGTCTCGATCTCTTGACCTCGTGATCCACCCGCCTCGGCCTCCCAAAGTGCTGGGATTACAGGCGTGAGCCACCCCGTAAGTTTTAAATGAAACAATCACACCCACCATCAGAATCATTGCCCTCAGCTATATGTAAATTAACATATCCTTAAGGAGGTGCACAATCATGATCCAGAATGAAGCCCTGAATTTCAGGTGGTCAATCAATATTGATTCAATTAGCCCTTTATGCAAACTAAAAGCCACAATAGAAGAAGACTTGCAATAACAATACCAGTGAAGAAAACAAACACAAAAAATTTGAAGAATTTAAAAAATACTGTCATGTACCTCATAATGATGTTTCAGTTGATGATGGATCACATATATGATGGTCTTCTCATAAGATTAAAATAAATTATTTTTACTGTACCTTTCCTCTGTTTCAATATGTTTAGATACACAGATAGTTACTATGTGTTTTATCACTTATGGAATTCAGTATAGTAACATGCTGTACAGGTTTGTACAGAAGCAATAGGCTATACTATATAGCCAAGGTGTGCAGATTGTGGGTCTGTGTAAGTATACACTGCGATGTTTGCACAGTGTTGAAATTACCTAACAACACATTTCTCAGAATATATCCTTGTTTTTAAGCAACGTATGACTATAAATGTAATAAAAAAGTCAAAAAAAGTCTGATTTATGCTTCAATCATCTTTCTAAGTACTTACTATCAAGGATCACTGATATGATTTGGCTAGGTCCCTACCCAAATCACATCTTGAATTGTAGTTCCCATATTTCCCATGTGTCATGGGAGGGACCCTGTGGGAGGTAACTGAATCATGGGGTGGGTCTTTCCTGTGCTGGTCTCATGATAGTGAATAAATCTCGAGAGATCTGATGGGCTTATAAAGGGGTGTTCCCCTGCACATGCTGTCTTGCCTGCTGCCATGTAATATGTGGCTTTGCTCCTTATTCATATTCAGCCATGATTGTGAGCCCTCACCAGCCATGTAGAACTGTGAGCCAATTAAACCTTTTTTCTTTATAAATTATCCCATCTTTGATATGTCTTTATCAGCAGCATGTGAGCAGACAAATATAATCACTTTATTTATTCCCCAAATAATCACTATTTAGTTGTCCTTATTTTAAATAGAATGAAATGATGCTTTAGCAGTTTTTTTTGCCACTTATTTGCCCTTCTTAACATATGGGAGAAATTGTGAGGCAGATATTCAAATAGAAGAAATCATATTCCAAAGCCTGAGTAGTTCAAAAATAGCTCTACTCATTGTTAATGAGCATAATTCTCAAAATCAATTACCGTAATGACTAGTAAACCATAATAATTTACACACTGAGTTCCAATAACATAAATGCACATTAACATTGGGTCAGTAATGTGAGGTGTAGAAAATGATTTACAATATGATCAGAGCCCATCATGGTGGCTTCTGCCTGCAATCGCAGCTACTCCAGAAGGTGAAGTTCGTAGATCACTTTAGCCCAGGACTTTGTGGCTGCAGCAAGCTATGATCACACCACAGCACTCCATCATGGCCAACAGAGTGAGATCCCATCTCAAAATATATACATAAATAAATACAAATAAAGGAATAAAATTTTGTCAGAATATTCATGCAAAGACTTTAAAATGTATTTTGGAAAATTACTTAACACATTTATATATATATATATATATTTATAACTATTCATGGTATGTAATATATCATTTAGATATATAATGATATGTAGTATAATATATAACTATGTATTATGTCCAGATATATTATATTTAATATTTCAATGGTGCAACATCTTGCATATGGATTTCAATTACTCATTCTGAAATAGCAAACATGCTATTAGAAGAATGTTTGTAACAGAATTGAGATTGCTCTGTATTTTAATACAAATTTGGTATATTTCTAAATGAATTTACTTTGTGTTTTATATTGCGTAAAATATAAACTTATGTTATAACACTACTTTTTCAAGCCTAAAATATTTCAAAATGTGTTATTAGTTGGTGCAAAAGTAATCTCAGTTTTGTCATCACTTTCAATGGCAAAACAACAATTACTTTTGCACCAACCTAATATTTATTCCAGTTCCAACAAATCTGGATACACAGCATTTGAAATTATAACATTAGCAAGCTACAGTTATTTCTGATTTATAGTATGTTTTTCTAATTAATTTGAATTCAGATATGTACAATTAGAAAGAATCAGAACTATGGATATGATCTATTGGATCACCCAATTTTAGCATATTGTGCTTTCCATAATATGTTTCAATTAATTATTATTTTACTTGCCTAATGTATACTTCCTGTAAAAGAATACAGCATCATACAATGTTTTCCAATATTAATGATAAATTAATGATATATTTGCAAATATTATTTAGTGTTTTAATTGCAATATATTACCAATTAAGGCTATAAAACCAAAAATTCTTTAAGATAGTTAAAAATAATCTAAACAAGCAGACTTATAAAAACACTTTTCCATCAACATATTGGTACCAGTTGTGAATAGTAGTGATTATAATGAGGCAGGTGGCTGGAGCTATCACTTTCCAGACATCTGGTAGGGCTGAAGTAAAAACCAATTATTCAATTTGGCTTCTACATTTTTATTTGTTTATTCTGGCATAAAGTGGCATTATCTTTCCCATCTGGATTTGACAAGTTCTTTGAATAAGTGGGAGAATTAAATCAACCCACCGAATTTTGATTTAGACATTATTTTTGTGTAGAGATTTTTTTTTTCTTTGCATGATCTTTCTAACAAAAAATGTAAAAATCATGGGGATCATTAAGACTGAATGTTATATAACAATATCATGTGTATTTAACAATGAAAAGTTTGCTCTCTATTATAGATAAAATCTCCAAAGGGATTTCAATAAATTTCATGAATTAATGATAAAAATATGAACACACAAATTTCAAAAATTACTTTTTTTCCCCTAATTTAAACATACAATAAATTGCAGTAAGATAGCATACAAATGAAAACATTTAGGTATTTTCCTTGAAACAAGCCTAACAATAATTGGCACTAAGAGTTTAGAAAAACAAAATAAAAACACCTTTTTGTATATAAGAAATTTGTACTTGTTAGAAGTGTTACCAACAAATGGGAAGGAGGCCTGTAATTCCAGCTTCTCAGGAAACTGAGACAGGAGAATCACTTGAACCTGGGAGATGGAGGTTGTGTGAGCTGAGAAGGTGCCACTGCATGCCAGCCTGGGCAACAAGAGTAAAATGCCATCTAAAAAAAAAAATAAGATAATCATGTACTCTATGTTCCTCTGTGACTGATTTATTTCACTGAGCATAACTTCTTCCAGGTTTATCTATGTTTTTGTAAATAATGGTAGGATTTCCTTCCTTAGAACTGAGTAATATTTTATTGTATGTGTATACCACACTTTTTATTCATTCATCTGTTGGTGGAATTTGAGTTGTTTCTATATCTTGGCTATAATGAATAATTCTTTGAAATCCTTATTTCAATCATTTTAGAGGTAAACAAGAAGTGAGATTGCTGGATCTTTTGGGAGAACTACTTTTTATTGTTCTGAGGACCTTCCATATTGTTTTCCATAATTTTATTTCATTGAGATATAATTTTGTGGTGAAACTAACTACATGCAATATATTTAATAAATTTGGCAATTTTGAAAGTATATATTATAAAAATGAATAAGAAAAATTCAATGGAAAATAACAGAAACCTTGGTGGGTGAAGATAGACATTATATTTCTTTTAATAATGTACTTTGAGATTTCTGGAGCAAGAATGTACACTGGTACTTGTTTTCCATGGAGGATGCACAAAGATCAGTTGTTAACATTGAGAAAGTGCCCTCATGATTCTGAGAGCAGGAGTGCCTAGTAAGAAGGTACACCTTCCGGATTTTAAGCTAAGAGGCTGAGAAGGGTATTGGTCAAATGGGGAGAGGGAGAGAAGAATGAATAATTATTTGAATGTACGCATTCTCAAAAAGTTTTCATGAACACAGTATATATCTCAAGCATTAAATTTATTTTTACAAATATTTCAGAAATGCACATTGTAAGTTTTTCAAACTCTTCAATTTACTGTTTTTCCAAATTCGAGAGCCATTATTTTTGTTTTACTATAACTTACATCTATATTCAAGCTAACATAAAAGTAATGGGTATTTTGGCATTGATTTTGCAGTTCCTTATTTACTAAATACAGTATTAGAAAGGAGTATTTGTAATAATCATTTATGAAAGTACCCCAATGTTAAGATTGCTATTTCCAGCCCTTTTATTAAAAGAAGATAGTTTTAGTTAAAACCCAGTGAAAAAGTTTCAGTGAAAGCCAGATTCATAAAAACTACACACATTATTAGGTTATGAATTATTTATTTAAAAAGGAGTTATTTATTAAAATTGCACTATAACTCTATGAACCTAATAAAAGTATAAACTTTTTCCAATTTTAAACAATTAGTTTTATGATATCTACATGTATTGTAGACTCATAAAATAGACTATTCAAGTTAAAAGATTATTTTTTCAACTTTATATATGTCAATTTAAGTTAAACTCTTAATTTTGCATAATGTACATGTCTTAACTTAGTTAATAATTATTTTAATTTTGGCTTAAGAGATTTTCTTTGTTAAAAATGTAAAGAAGTTTCAAAGACGTTATGACACACAAATGGAATTTCAGATAATTCTTGAATTTAAGAAAATTATTAACTTTTTCTACATTCCCATAAAATAAGCAGAAAAAAAATGTGTTGTTTTACTAGAACAGGTCATCTATTTCTAATTTAATTGATGGCTGTGGGCAATTATAAATAACAAAAATAAAATCTAAAGCACAGTTTAGAAATTCAAGTAATATATATAGTAATAACAATAACAGCTAGCATTATCTTGTTAATAGAAATAGTATCTTGCCATTTTTTAAATTTTAAAAATTCCTCAACTTCAGGAGAGTTTAAGATAATTTAATCCTCTTATCAAATCTACAATGCAAACCAATGACAATCTAGAATCAAGTTTTGACAGTGACTTTGGAACTTTTTTTTGAGACAGAGTCTCTCTCTGTCACCCAGGCTGGAAAGCCATGCCTCGCAACTGTGACTCACTGCAGCTTCAACCTCCTGAGCTCAAGAAATCCGTAGTTGGGACTACAGGTGTGTGGGACCACTCCTGGGTAATATGTTTATATTTTTGTAGAAACAGTGTGTCACTATGTTACCCAGGCTAGTCCTGAACTCCAGGGCCTCCTGTCTTGACGTCTCAAAATGTCGAAATTACAACTGTGAGACACTGCGCCTGGTCTAGAAAAATCTAACTACTATTCTTAATCATAAAATTTCCACATTATTCCCTCAAACTAATTATCACATTGCTCACTTGACTAAATCAATACCAAGTTTTGGAAAAATACAAGCTAATAAACAAAATCTCTGGCAAACTTTCATTGACAGTAAAAACTAAGTAGCATCTACATTTAAAATAATTGTTGAATAATTTGCCTATAACTAAGATATAAAGCCATTAATTTGGGGGACAATTTGAAGTCATTTTCTTAAATATAATGATACCATATAAAGAAAATAAGCTGAAAGTCAAAATATTCTCTCACTTGCCCTAGAACTGGCTTGAACAAGTTATTTAATTTTTATTTGCCTTAGGTTCATAATTTGCAAAGTTATGTTCCAGCTATAAATTCTCATGTCTGTGAAATTAGACCTAACTAGCCTTTTCCATTCAATACCCTAACAGCTGTTTTATAACACATAATTCTTTCACAAAGATTCTAAAATCTAAATTATTTTTCTGTATCAGTGTTGAATTCTATATTCTTCTGTATTTATTCACAAGTGTTACAACAGGGACCTGTACACATGTAATAAAGTGAAGAATACTTTCAATAACAATCAAGCAAAAATACGACAAATAAACTTTGCTTTCTTGTACTATTTACAAATTTTTAAAATATTTTTTAAGCATAAGCATCTGCAAAGTATCAAGATTTCACAGTCACTAGATAACATGAATTAAGCCAGAAAGTAGTATTTTCTTGAAAATGAACATTTTAGATTTTATAATATGCAGATTGTATTGAATTTACTTTCAAAAGTCATGAAGTTAAGATATTCAATCTCAATGTTGTAAGGACAGGAACAATGTTGAGAAAAAGACTGTGAAAATTTGTAGACACATGTAATAGATGATAGTTTTTTATACCTAATTTAAATGTGTAAAAATTGGGCTTTTAAAAAGTAGTATGCGTGAGGCTACCTAAGAAAAGTTTAGACACATCAATAAAAAATTAAGAATAATAAGAATTAATTGGTTACATTAGACTTCTGGCATTGTAATCTATTTAATTTATTTGTTCCTTACTACCTATACTTTAGAATAAACTGTTCGATGGTAGGCCATGTAGATAGTCAAGAGTTTCAAAAAAATTATATAGCCCATATTTTTCTTTGTTCTTTTCTCTTTGTTTTCCTGGGGAGGTTGAGTCTTGGTGAACAGTCAGATATCTTTATCTGCTGGTTCACATGTGGCTGAATTTTAAACCAACTAGTTGAATAAGCAAAGACTGCTATTTATAACATTTTAAAATATTACAATACATCTATAGTAACCTTAATTCATTGCTAATTCAGCATCATAAATATTTTCCTTAGTTTGTAAAATATGTGAATTACTGATGACTAGCAACACAATGCTGATAATATTACGAAAAAATAGCAACTGAAAATTAAAGTCTTCATAAAGGGCTTTAATTTGTATACTAACAAATTCTTAATATATTTGGAAAAATATTACCATTGATACTGTATAGGGTTTAATTATGGTCACCTCAAAGACATGCATACCTATAACTAGAAATGTTATTTAGAAAATGTTATTTAGAAAGATAGTCTTACCAGATCTATTTTAAAATAAGCAACTCAAAAGAAAATCATCCTAGGATAACTTGTGTGGACCCTAAGACCAATGACAAATATCCTTACAATTGGCAGAGTGACGTATCTACAAGTCAAGGTTTGTAGTAATTTGTTATGAAATCCCTTAGGAAACTAATATGGATACTTTAGCAACAAAATAAAAATTGAAAAGCAGGAATAATATTTTCTAAATTTATTACTATTAATCAGTTGTCACACCATTGATCACCATTTTATTATTGTATTCTGCAATGTGGTCTCACAACTGCTTAACCTTAACATTGATGGATATGCTTAAATGTAGCCTACAATTTTTTTTCCTGTTAAATAAAGGACATTCAAGGATAAAATGATTGACTGTCATGCCTGCTATGTATATAAACTATATGAATAACTAAAGGGATAAAACATAGTTTTAAATTTTCTGTAACCTGTACAAAAAATTTGTAACCCTGATTATTTTCCTGCTATACACCCATACTATTAATTTCAATTATTTTAATATAAAAATATATGGTTATTATTTAAAATGTGTCACAAAGAAAAGAATAAAAATTAACACATAAATGAGTACCCCTAGACTAACATCTCTAAGGTTGTCACATTTGATTTTTCAATATTGTAGCTGATTGTTTTCCAAAAGTTCCCACAGTAATATCTCTATTTTCAAAAACCTTTCCTGACTTATCCATTTTTTATCAAGTATTAGAATCAATTTTGTTTCCTTTAATTTGAGGGAAAGAGGATTTTGACTCTTCTTTATAATATGTGTAACAAAATATTATTTAACATTCTGAGGCTATGCCATTAAAAACAGGCTCTCTCTCTGTCTCTGTCTCTCTCTCTCTCTCTCTCTCTCTCTCTCTCTCTCTCTCTCTCTCTCTGTCTTTCTCTCTCTCTTAATCTCTCTCTGATCAACCAAGGAAACTAGCCACCATGTAATGAAGACGCCCTAGTTACAAAGATAGACTCCTTGTAGGTTTTCTAGTGAAAATTCCAGCTAAGGTCTCAGGCAAGATCCAGGATCAACTGCTAGACAAGTGAGTATGTGAGTTTTTAAATTCCCTAGTCTTCTACACTTTCAGGTAGGGCACTTGCCCTTGGAGAATTAGAACATGCTGAGAGTTATGTGAATTCCTGGTCGACGGACTCCATAAGCATTATAAAGGGTTATTTTATGCCACTAAGTTTTGGAGTAATTAGTTATGTAACCACAGCTACTAGAACAATTATATTTCTGTATAATTTTCAGTGAATATCATTACATGGACTGACTCATATTCAGTATAATGTACAAAAGCACAGTGTTCATATGTTGATTAAACACTTTTGATGAAAATAACCACAAATCCTCACAGTAAGGGAAAAGCCAGTACAATGTTTCATTCTGAAAGAAGGCTCAACAATTCTTAACATTTTTTTAAAAAGAAAAAGCAAAGTTTTAAGCATATATTCAATAACATAAGAACTGTTAAAGAGTTGCTTGAAAAAATTCTTATCTCCATATCACTGGTAGAAATACATATACTATATCCTGAGGTTTTTTTGTAGTCAGAAAAAAATGTTAACATGCATTTTCATTGCATCAGTGTCTTTAAAGCTTTAACTCAGTGTGTATTATTCTCTTTTATTAACTATAAAGCAAACATGTGCAAAAATACTTTTGAGGTTCTCCCTAGATGACTAAATTACATGCATCTGGTAAATATTTAGAGATCCTAAAATATATATATTTGTTTTTCACAATAGATATCTTTTATCTCAATTATTTTCCATAGAGTTTACATTTAAAATATACTTTCCTTGTCAAGATTTATATTTATGTTTCAAAATTGATAATGAAAATTATCCCTATTTTCCTTGATTGTGGCTAAACGCAATGTGATTGCAACAAGTTGTCAGTTATGTAATAACATGTACACATACACACACACACACACATATTTGACATTAATACAATTATCTACTTTTTAGGTTTCAAAATCAATTATAGACCAACATTCACCGATTCCTAGTAATGATATTAATACCCTTAAAAATGTAAGCTTGGAAACAGAACACATGAGAAGAAATAAACAGTTTAATAAATAAGTTACAGCTTTTATATAAAACTAATTAATACTATGAATAAACCTAAGCAAAGAACAAAACAAGAACACATTGTTTATAGATTATTCTTATGCATCATATGCTTTTAAATATATCAGATGTTTCTAAAGTTATAAAAAGCAACCATACTGAAGCATTGTCTGGAAAACAATTATATTTGGAGTGAAATAAAGAGAGTTTTGCATTAGAAATATGTTACTTTGGTTTATTTTTTAATTTGGTAGATATGAGTCAGTGATTATAATCAGCATTTAGGGCATTTCTTTATGAAGTTTGAAACCACTAAACATCTTATGGAAGCTATTGGTCTCTAATTTGATCTTTAAAAAATATTAAAATTATTAAGTTTTTCTGTTCAAAAGCATAAACTGAGGGGTTGAATTATGTTTTCAAAAGCACTCCAATTGTCTTAGGCTACCAAGAAAATTAATTTGTATAATCTATTGTTAATTATCCCAGGCTTGTAAAACCTTCTGAGATATTTACCCCTGTCTTCTTGAGCTCTCTCTTCCCTTCCACTCTACCCTGACAGTCTCTCTCCGGGTCTTTGGCCTGTCCTTTTTAGTCTCTATGATCTTCTTTCATTCCATCTATCACTTATGTGTTGGAGCTCCTAAGATGGCTCTTTTCACTGTACACAATCTGTCAGTGAGAATCATTAATTTATCTGAGTTGAAGTTACAAATTGTACCATTCAGCTGATGAGTGAGTTAGACGATTTAACAGTGGAGCAATTATTCTTACTTTCTCTCATGGGATTTTCAGACTTAGTTTTAAAGAAATGAGTTTAAATAATTTTCAATATAATTTACTTCCTATTTGTTTGTTCACACACACACACACACACACACACACACACACACACACAAAGAATCTTATAGAATAGATTATTATGGCCAATCCTTTCTTTCTTTGTCCTTTCTCTCTCTGTCTCCTTCTCTCTCTCTCTTTCTCTCTCTTTCTCCATATACATCTCCATATGACTTTCCATGTGACTTTTCTGATGCCAGAAACAGATGATAGAATGTATTTCCCTGCCACGTTCTTTGACTTAGCTCATGAGTCCTTTTGTCACATGATATGATAAGAGCAGATACTGTAAATGTTGCTATAAGCTTTGGTTTTCTTGTTTGTGTTTTATCTATTCCAACATGAGAGGAACAGAGCCATTGGTTGCAGAATGAGGAAAATTGAGGAATATATCTGAACCCAAATTTCAGCATGGAAGCAAGCCTGGGCAAGGCAGCAGAAACAGAGCTGGCTCATAGATATGTCTACAAGATTTTTTTTTTAATTTAAATTTTAAAGATTTGAAAGTTTGGCATGCATCACTTTGCAGTAAAAAAAGCTAATATGGTAAAAATTGATACTAATCCCAAGATATCAGTAAATTATCTGTGTAAGCAAAATGCACACCATAAGAGTCTTACCCCAAGACGATATTTTACTTTTCTAACAGTGTTACCCTCCTTCTCTACTTCATTACCCCCAGTATTGTTTAAACAAAAGCAGTGCATTATTTTTTATTATGTAGAGTAAGGAGTACTAAACTCATGCTTATTTCTTGTTTAGTGAAGCAAATTTTAGTAACTCATTTAAAAAAATATCTCTTTATTTATCCCTTCTCACCAGCATAATTACAAATTACGAGAGAAATTTAAGAAAACCTAATTCACAACTGCAAGAGAAACTTCTAAATCTTTTCAGGAATCCAATTGTTGGCTAAGCATTACTATCTGCCAGTACCGCAGTCTTATAAAATCCTAGTGCTTTTTCCAAACAAAAATTATTTTAACCTTTTTTAAAAAAAGAAATCTGTCACTTTCTGTTTACTGTGTGACATTGTAACCCACTAATCAATGAAACTGGATACCTGAGAAACAAATTTGATTGCAACAATTATCATCTTATACTAATTTGACATCTTCATGTTTTTAAGCTCATCTTTTTTTCTCTAACCAAATGATCCATCTCAGAGATTCAACAATGTTTCTTAAAATAATACCATATTCTAATATATCCTTTCTGCATACCTTATTATTACACATTCTAGCAACAATACTGAGAATAGTTTTAACTAGTATTATTTTTCAAGCTTTTAAATTGTAAAAGAAACAAATGTCTGAAGAAGGTCTCAATCAAATTAGAAGTTTATTTTTCTGATGTTGAGGACACACCGACTTAAGCAATACATGGGCCACAGTATGATCTGTGGCCTGAACTTTTCCCCAAAGAGGATTTTGAGAACTTGAGTATTTAAAAGGGAAAAAGCTGGCAGAAGGATAAGAAAATGAAGAAAAAAGCAGAGTAGACAAATGGGGCAAGTAGTTCCATTCATTGGAGGCCTTGATTAGTACTCACTGAATCTACACGTTATTGTGGTGAAAAGATGGGGCAGAGGAAGAGTCAATTATGTATGCATCTCATGCTCAGTAAATCTGCACTTTGCCTAACATAATGTAAACACAGAGTTGAGGAAGAAGTGAAATATGCGTTTGTCTCAGGGTGAGTGAAGGGATGATTTTTAGTCTCCTGTTGTCCCATACCTATGGATATAAACAACTCATCCACAGTGTCAGGACGAGGAAGACCACTCGGGGAGATACATGTATAGGAACAAAAGGAAAGGCAGGTTTTTCTGCCACTCCGTTTCCAAGAATAACTTTGCTTTTGGCATATTGAGTCTGGGGTCCCTAGATTTTATTGTCCTTTCATAAAGACTTTGTTCTATGCACTCTATATTAACCAAATTTAATTCACACAGCAATCCTGTTTTTTTTTTTTTTTTTTTTTTTTTTTTTTTTTTTTTTTTTTTTCTGTTCTTGATTTTATCATTCCCCTCTTCAATCCTAAGTTAGAGATGAAGAAATTGAGGCACAGAGATTCTTAATTTTTCAAGTACATTGGCTCACATGTGTCTGGGCAAAGATTTGAAATAGGCAACTTGTTTCAAAAGTCTAGAAGCAGTTAATTTAGTCATCCATACTATATTCCTTCTCTATAGTGTGTAATTATAAATAGCTTATATCATTCTTTTTTTTATAAACCTTCTGTGAAGCTTCTTATAACCTTTAAAATAATACTGTGTTGGCTTTATAATATGACAAGGTCCTCTATGATACTCTCTCTCTCACTTCATATCCATCCTAGAACTGTGTTTAGCAGATGAAATGGAGCAAACTTCTTACACTACGTTGTTACTGGCCTTCCATGTTCTCTCCTTTGTGATATTTGAGAAATTTGCCCCTTGTTTACCTTGAAAAATTTTATTCATTATTTCTTTAGGATTTGTCCCTAAAGCTGAAGCACACACTAAGAGATTCTAAATTAGGCAGCAAATTGGAATAGAAATCTCTCCTGCAGACTCTCCTAAGCCTGTGCGTTATGAGAATTTCCTATAGATACCTAGTCTTCTTTCTGTTTCACCCATCAGGATTGGAGCTACTTTGAGTCAGAAATTTCCACTGCATCCTTGTTTCTCTAGACCCTAGAAAATATTAATTTTAAATCATTCTCATCATTTTATGGCAGTATATAAATGTAGTAAGACAATATAAAATACTACATGTGTATGAAATATTATGATAACTAAATATCTCAATTTGTTGCATTCCATATTTTTTTTTTCCGTTGAGTAAGACTTTTAGTGTCTGGTGTTCTGATAAGGCCCAAGGGAGATTGGGGAATAACTAACAACACACTCACTTACTCTCAAAAGTCCTTTTGTTAGAATAATGTGAAACAGCCAGTGGAAATGGAAAAGTCGAGTTTGATTTAAAAAAAAAGAGGAAAGACATAATAAAAAGAATTAGAAAATAGAGTAATACCTAGTGACACTTTGATATATTGAAATGAAATCTCCTCCCCCACCCCCACCTTTGGTCCCTATCTCTTGCAGGGCTTTTGAAAAGGATGATACACTATGAATTAGTTTATCCAAGCTCTTTCAAAGAGATTTCAAGGATATGTCTCAGCAAGAAATAAATAACTGAGGTATATTTTTCCTGCAGATTCCTCTCTTCTTTGAAGGGAAGATAAATTAACTGTAATACCTCTGTTTGTTTGTGGTTCTGAACTCACCAAAGTTGTAAGAGCAGTTTTTGTCCACGTTTCTGTTTTTTTTTTTTTTTTTTTTTTTTTTTTTTCCCTATAAGCCAAGTTAGTGACTGACCAGGCCACCTTTCCATTTGTCATAGGTGATTAGAATGAGAATCTCATGACCTTTCACGTTGACCAATTAACAAGTGACAGAGGACTAATTTGAATCATATCTGTAGTTCTCCAGGAACTGTAAATCACAAATCAACACACAGAAAATATATTGGAGTCATTGATGTTAAAGATGATACATCTATACATTTGCTCATGGAGGAGTACTTGTTTGGATTTTTTCTTTATTTTCTACATTTCAGAGGATAGATGTACTCACTGCAATGATGCAGTGGATATAAAATACAAGCCTGATGGGAGGACTCTCAGAGCCCATTGAACCCACAAATCGACACAATAGTTTTCTCCCTTATATATGTTTACCATATCTCTTGAACAGAAGCAGAATCAAATTCACATGCTAGATTCACATGTAGAAAAAAAATAAATTTTCATTGTTTTCTGCACAAAAGCTCACATTTTAACTTGTTTCCACAATTTGCTTAAGAAAAGAATTTATTTCCCTTCAGTATACTCAGATCTGGAGATTTGATTAATACTATCACTATTGCTCAATCTATAGTTTAATCAGTTTGGGGGACACAGACAGTCTTTCATTGTTTCTTCTCACCTAATCTGTCCCATTTTTTTCACCCAAGGGCATGTGCTGGTCACCGAAGCACTGGTGTAGTAAACAGTGTCCTCATAAATCTCCAACTGTCGAGTCATCTCTTGAATAGTTTTTATCTTGGCCTCCTGGCTAGCAGATGTTCTGCTTTGCTGGTCTGTGGTGGTGCAGCCTGCTTTGCTCCTCTGTTCCACTGGGTAGGATGTTGGCCTTTCCTGCTGCCTACTGCTGCCAATTGTGCACAGCAAAATTCTACTTTCCCTCGAAAGGAAGCTCTTTTTCATTTCCTGATGAAACCTTTGGCTTATTAACTGTTCAGTGTGCTACAAGAAAAACTCCTAGTCATTTCTCTCTACCATATCAGTGCACGTTTTGTTTGTAAAGCTGTCCTCAGGTTTACTGTTTCTTGACTATCTTCTAGGATTGTTCCAATTTTAGTGTAAATCTCAGTAACATCTTATACTGGATGTTAGGTTTTATGAAAGTTTTGTTTTGTTTTGTTTTTGAGACAGAGTCTCCCTCTGTCACCAGGCTGGAGGGCAATGGCCTGATCTCAGCTTACTCTAACCTCTGTCTCCTTGGTTCAAGCGATTTTTCTGCCTTAGCCTCTGGAGTAGCTGGGGTTACAGGCATGCGCCACTAAGCCCAGCTAATTTTTGTATTTTTAGTAGAAATAGGGTTTCATCATGCTGGCCAGGATGGTCTCGCACTTCTGACCTTGTGATCTGTCTGACTTGGCCTCTCAAAGTACTGGGATTACAGGTATGAGTCACCGTGTGGGCCTACGAAAGCTTTTAAAATAAGCAAAAAAATTATTTCTGATTTGAATTGTGGTAGAAGAACTCCAAAACGCTACTCTTATGTTTTTATACCTAAATCCATGGAACATTGTTCATAAGTCCCCAGTCCCCAGGCATGGCCCAGTACCAATCTGTGGCTTGTTAAAAACCAAGCAGCCCAACAGGAGGTGAGTGGCAGGAGAGCCAGGAATGCTTCATCTATGTTTAAAGCCATTCCCCACTGTTTTCATTACTACCTGAGCTCTACTTCCTGTCAGATCAGTGGGATATTAGATTCTCACAGGAGCGCAAACCCTACTGTGAACTCTGCATGCAAGGGATCTAGATTTGTGCTCCTAATGAGAATCTAATGCCTGATTGTTAGTAAAAACAGCAAAGGAGAAAGGACTTACAGAGTGCCTACATAAATTCATTATGAGTAACATATAAACAAGGAACAACAAACTGCGGAAGGCCACAGGAGGCCTCTGAGAAAGAAGGCCTCTCCATGCCTCATGTTCCAGTGCAGGTTGACCTTGGCTCTGTTACCATTAACAGTGTGCTCAAGGATGTAAAACCCCTTCATAGCACTAAGACATAACCAGACTTGTAGGCTCCTTGTAAGGCAGGTATTCCATCAGCTGTACATAAGCTAAAGATAACCACATATTCTTATTTTGTGAAATTCCCAAATTGCCGTTGTTATCAATCCTTAGGTTGACACACCAGTTCCGGTTCACTGATTCACTCCACCATCACTCCACCCCTACCCTGTACATCAAAGTGACTGTAATCAATAAATAGTGTCGATGATCAGAGCTTGGGGCCTTTACTGTTTCCTCTAGAGTAATAAAGTCATGGCCCTCTGGTCCCACTTTCTCTCTTAATCTGTTTTTTTCTCATTCCTCTGTTGCCATTGAACTTGGGGTATTCATGGGTGATGTAGGGCTTGCTCCCTGCATTCTGGTGCCCAATGTGGGGCTCATGGATTCCTACATTCCGGTACACCAACGCATGGGGCTCATGGACTTTTTACACCTGATGATCTGAGGTGGAACAGTTTCATCCAGAAACCATCCCCAGACTTAGCACTTCCTTTTGTGGAAAAATTATCTTTCACGAAACCTTCCTGGTGCCAAAAAAGTTCAGGGTCACTTGTTTATATGATGAAATATGAAGCCCATGATTGTTACATTACATGACAAAAGTATGTGGCATATATAATTAAGGCTACCAATCAGTTGACTTTGACTTAATCAGAAGAGTGATTACCCAGGTGGGTCCAGTCTAGCCAAATGAACCATTTAAAAAGAGAGTTTTCTCTAATTCATGATAGAAACGGACATAAGATAGATTTAAAGTATTAGAAGAATTCCAAAGTACTGTTGTTGGCTTAAAGATGGAAGGAAGCCAGCTGCAGGGAATTAGGTAGTCTAGAAGCTGAGAGCAGCCCCCAACCAATAGCAAACTAACACAGGAACAGAAAACGGAACACTGTATATTCTTACTCATAAGTGGGAGTTGAACAATGAGAACACATGGACACAGGGAGGGGAACATCACACACTGGGGCCCGTCAGGGGGTGGGGGGCTAGGGGAAGGGGTAGCGTTAGGAGAAATACCAAATGTAAATGACAGGTTGACGGGCGCAGCGAACAGCTATGGCACATGTATACCTAAGTAACAAAACTACACATTCTCCGCATGTATTCCAGAACTTAAAGTATAAAAAAAAAGCATTATATTTTACAAGATTTTTTTTTATTTGTGATTGCTAATACAGTTCATTATTTGATTTAATAATTATTACTGTATTTCATACCTTCTTTTGCCCATTTCATGTTTATATTTATCTAACATTTTTATTTGTATAAAATATATGAAACTTTATTTATAATAATGCTCTACTTATCATTTCAAGTTGATTTTGCAAAATTTCAAAATATGCAAGCAGAGTATCTTTTCAATTAAAATGTGTTAATGGTATTTAACTTTTTAAGAATAGCTGCATTATTTTAATTAGCTGATTCTCATTACCTTTTACTCTCAATAGTATTCTGACAATTTCTAGCTGTTTTTAGTATGATAAAAATTTAGAGAAATATTAAAGTATGTTCTCATACTGTAATTTTGTTCTGACCCTTTCTAAAAAATCCAATACTTCTCTAACGATTAATGTGATATTAATATTCAATCAAAATCATTCGATAAATATGTATTATTACATAAATTTATACCATACATTTATGCATAAATTATAAACTTTTTTGAGCTGTTTCTAACACTTTCTATACATGACATCATTAAGACAATTCTTTTAATGTCATTAGTGTTACTACTACTTCTAGTAACTAATTATAATTATACTAATTATAAGTAGTATAATTATAATCCATACACTGTGTTCTAAGCACCAGCTTAAATATTCACGTGAATGAAGCAGATTTTTTGTTTTCTATATTATTGTTGGGAGAATAAGCTTTAGTTTCCACAGAATTTTTAGGCTGTAGTTAAATTTTTTTGCAACTCTTCTTAGGTAGCCTAAAATCTTCTTATAGAATTGGTAAACAGTAGAAGTCTATATATGTAGGCCAAAAACAAACAAACAAAACGAAAACAAAAAGGAAAGACAAATAGAAAGTCCATCTTTCTGTTAATGATTCTGATGAAACCAATGCGCTTAGATTTTTGTTTGAAAATTTTAAAATAATAATAAATGTATGTAAGGAATTCTGAATATGACACACACAAAAGCACACAAGCAATCTTAACCCCAACCATATGTAATGATGCCTCACAGTTACAGGCAATGGTATAGCCTGCATCTGGTGATTAGCACCTCTCTTCTTTTTCTAATTCATATGGCAGAGAACTGAGAAATCAAACTCCTGAAGATAGTCCATCCCGGAAAGAAACTGTCAGGAAATTGTGCTCCCAGCTGTGCCTCTGGAAATCTCTTATGAGTGTTGAAAACTTCACTAGGCTGACTATCTAGATGATACTTTTTTTTTTTAATTTAAAATAATAATTACATGAATCTATTGTTAGAAACTTTCATATCTATCTCATACAGACTATCTGCTTATAAAAAGACAATTGTTCTTTCACAGAAAATGAAGCTATTCTACATTTGTGATTAGCAGTATGATATTTCTGTTTTAATGATTCCGGAAGTGCCCTTTTTCTTACCAATCGATCACTCCTTCACCCTGAGCACAGCAAAACTTTAGCCAATTTCATTTGGCATTTAAATAAATATTTCTGCTTCGTGTAATGTGCAGTTGGATGGCATATATTTATCATTCTCTGTGTTTATTTGATATGGGCCATCGGATACAACTTTGTGTCTTGTTGCTTTTTTTCTTGCAAGTTGTGTTAGTAATGTCCTGATCACTTGTCTGTTATTTTAGAGATCTGTATTTTTAAGAAATGTTTTAAATTTTAAACAATGCAAATTTTAGAGTGGCATAAAATGTTTATTCCATCAGCCATTCGTTCACTTCTCCATGTATTGGTGTGTACGAGGTAAGTTGTTACAGAACATGTACCAGCACCAAAAACATCGCAGTCATCTTGCAAACATGACCCTGATTCCGCGAGAGTTTGTTCAGGGAGTATCATGTTAATGAGACTACTAAATAGCATCATGAAAGTTATGGTAAATTAAAATATAAGCTTTTATGAGACCAAGAGGGAAATGGTAGTTAAAATACCAAAATTATTCAAGAAACATTTTTCTAAAATAAGAAGTATCTTTGCCCAAAGTTGTTAATTCAGCTAATGTTTGAAGAAAACCAAACTCATATTAGTAAAGTCATTGTATTTTTGTGTTTTTAAACAGTATGTATATATTTTTTGTAATTTCCTGATTTTCTGATGTTTTTTTTTCTAGCTGATATACTTGACTCCCAGAGGTAGATCACTCGCATTTGCTGAAATACATTAACTGTTATTCAAAGGTTTTTTTTTTCCCCTCACAAAAAATACTTAGCTTTGACTTATTTCTACTTCAACATCTGCAACTTTGGCTTCCTAAGTTTCATTAATGACAGGAGTAGCTTTGCTTAGTGTTTTTTCACATTATGAATCAATTATCATTATGTTTCTTTCCGTGTTCAAATATACTTACTCTATGTCCTCAAAGGTAGATTATTCTCTGGAGAAACTGGATCTCTCAAACATTTCCCATATGAGTACAAACCACATAAAACATACATTTGCAAGGTACCCCACTAGAAATTCTTTTAATATTTGTGTCTTTTGAATTCTAATAATTTATATGACATTCATAGCAAATAGAATGTATTTCTTGAAGATTACAGATTATCTAACATTTAAATACTATGATATTTCATTTTCTTTAGCATCATAGAGGCTATGTGCAAGGGGAATACTAGGAATTAGCTTGAATCTTTTAAAATAGTTACCTAGGCCATCATTGTAAAGTTGAAGGTGTGCAACCATGGGGTTTGTAAGATAATTCTTTGTGATTGTGGTACAGGAATTATACATTAGAAATTTATATATGTGTGTCTGCGTGGTGTGTATGTATAGAAACACATATATATGCTCATATTTTTTATATCTATCTTATCTGTACATTAAAATACAAAAGTCTGTATGAGTTTGGTATTATACCTATAATTTTTCAATCTCATAAATAAATATTGACATAGTGGATGCTTCAATTTTTATTTTACTAATAGGAGTGTATGGATAAAAAAGTTTTTGAGAACATTCATCTAATCAAAAAGAAATATACAAATAAACATTTATATGCAGTTAATTAGATGATCAATCAGTTTGTCATGAAGATAACTGCTAAATCCTTAATATTTGATTACAATATGGGGAGGCAGACATTATTTGCCATCATAATTTATGTGATTTAAAATATAAGCCTTGGACTTCCAGTTTCTGGCCTGACATATGAGAAGCTTGGAAATCCATCCTAACAGCTAGTAAAGACTGAACAAACTGAGAAATCAATAATTCTTCTTAGACCTGTCAGAGAAGAGAGATCATGAGAAAAACAGCAGCCCTCAAAACTGGAAAGATAGACAGATTCAGAATATCACAACTTACTGTACCCAAAACCTGTAAGCAGAAACTTCTGCAGGAACCAGTGTGGTGGTAGAAAAATATAAACTGCAATCTATAGATTACTATGGATCAGTGTGGCAAGTCTTAGTTAAAGTCTGCAGAGGGACCCAGACTTAGGGGATACCTACAATTTTCTGACTTTTATTTCCAGGTGCATTTCACACAATGAGCACTGGAGAAAAATCCTCATTCTTCTAGTCAGGAGAGAGGAGAGTATCCATTTTGAAATATACCAGAACATTCTGTTCTTAACAAGATCTGCTCTCAAGTGAAACTGTTTTACCAGAACTTAAGCTATGGGTTTCTTCTTATTTCCAGAGCCTAGCTTACCTGAGAGATACAAAATAACTAATGTTAGTCTCCTCTAGCCTCTCATGTGAGAGATGGAAAATACCTGATATAGCTTGGCTGTGCTCCCACTCAAATCTCATCTTGAATTCCCATATGTTGTGGGAGGACCTGATGGAAGTAATTGAGCCATGGGGTCAGGACTTTCCCATGCTCTTCTTGTGTTAGTGAATAAGTCTCACTAGATCTGATGATTTTCTCTGCATAAGCTCTCTCTTTGCCTGTGGCAGTCCATGTTAGACACGACTTGCTCCTCCTTGCCTTTGGCCATGATTGAGTCTTCCCTAGCCATGTGAAACTGTAAGTCCATTAAAACTCTTTCTTTTGTAAATGGCTTCATCTTGCATATGTCTTTATCAGCAACAATAAAATGGACTAATACAATACCCAACTCCAACCCTGTCAAACCTGAGCTGGCTTCCCATCCCACCTAAAAGATGTGTGTGTGTGTGTGTGTGTGTGTGTGTGTGTGTGTGTGTGTGTGTAAGAGAAATTAGAACCTGTGATGTTCCTAGCCCAGATGCACAGACTGACTGGAAGACTGAGATCTAGTTATGGAACTACAGAATTCCTCTACCACAACACTTTTGCACATTACAATACTAAATACCAAATTTATCACAGTTTCCTTTATCCAATACACTATGTCCAGCTATCAAGAAAAACTTGTAAGAAATACTAAGCATAAAAACAGTTTGAAGAGACATAATGAGCATCAGAAGCAAACATAGATGTGGTGGGGATGATAAAATTATCAGACATGAATTTAAAATAACTAGGATTAATACAGTAAGAACTCTAATGGATAAAGTTGACAGCATGCAAAAACAGTAAGCTAAATTAAATAGAGATTTACATATGTTGTTTGAGCGCGCGCGCGTGCGCGCACGCGCACACACACACACACACACACACACGCTTTAAATATAAAAATCCATACAGATTTCAAGCTAAATACATATAGAAATATTTACCATGCTAACTCCAATCAAAAGAATGGTGGACTCATTACTATGAGGTCCGACAGAGCAGACTTCATCGTAATAAAAATTTTCAGAGATTAAACTAGGAAATTACATAAAGATAAAAGGATCAATTCTCCAAGAAGACATAACGATCTTTAATGTGTATGTGCCTAACAACAGAATGTTAAAATATATGAGGCAAAAGCTGATAGAACTGCAGGGAGAAATTGATAAAATCTATTATGATGATTTGATACTTTAATACTCCTCTACAAGAAACAAATAGATCCAGAAACCAAAAAAATTATAAGCATATAGCTGAATTCAACAGCACCATCAATTAACTGAACATAATTGACAACTCTCAACTACTTCATTCAATAACAACAGAGTACACATTCTTTAAAATTAACAAGGAATGTTCAGTAAGATGAAGCACACATTCTGGGCCATAAATTCACCTTACCAATTTTTTTAAAAATCAAAAGTATGCAATATTTTCCTCAGACCACAATAAATAAACTATAAATCAGCACAGAAAGAAGGCTAAAAAATACAAATCTGGATAACACATGAATCAAAAAAGAAATCTCAAAAGAAATTAAAAAAAACATTTCAACAAAATAAAAACATGAATGCAACTCATCAAAAGCTACAGAATGTGGAAAAAGCACCACTTAGAGGAAAATGAATAGCATGAATGTCTATATTAGAAAAGAAGAAAAATACAAAATCAATAATCTATCTTTCACATTAAAACTATAAAAAGAACATATTAATTTCAAAGTAGAAATCATTAAAACTCAAAAGAGGAAATAAATATAGAAATACAATGAAGCCCAAATATGGTTCTTTGGGAAATAAAAATTATAAAATCAATTAGCCTCTAAACAGACTATGAAATACGGGAAAAATATACAGATTACTAAAAATAAAAAATGAAGAATGGGACATCACTATATATCAAATCAATGAACAGCTCTATGCCCACATATTTGATATAATAGATAAAATCGAACAATTTCGTGATAGACACAATCTACCAAGACTCATACAAAATGAACAGGCAATTTGAATAGACTTCTCACTATTGAAAGTATTGAATAAATAATTAATGACTTTGCAAGACAGAAAGCACCAGACCAGATGTATTCTGTTATAAATTCTGCCAAAAATTTAAGGAATAAATTATGTTCTTATCTGAAATCTCTTTCAGAATATGGAAGCAGAGAGAATACTTTCCAGTGCATTCTCTGCAGTCAGTATTACAAAATGCCAAAAAGAGGCAAAGACATTACAGGAAAAGAAAACTACAGACCTATATCTTTCATGAAGATAGATACAAAAATCCTCAACAAAATGTTAGCAAATCAAATTCAGCAATATATAAAAAGTATTATAGACTACAACCAAGTGTGATTTACCCCAATTATGTAAGGGTGATTCAACATTTAAAAGTCAATTTATTTCATAGTCTGGTGTAGGACAATGTCTGAAGAAACCTAAGGGAGAAGCCTACTGGAATAGAATTTCTAGGTTAGGAATAAAGAAAGAGGGTAGCGATAGGCAAACACACACACACACACACACACACACACACACACACACACACATATATTTAGATTAAATTATATAATACTGTAGAGATTGCACATTCATCTCTCTCATTTAACTTATGCTTTTTATACATAACTAATTACTTCTATTTTATTTTAAAGAAAGCTTATTCAAGCATATATTAAATGAATATCTCAAGGAAAGATATGCACTAAGTGTTGCAAATTGAAGCCATATTCTAAAAAATCACATTTCATCCCTCATGGAATTAATTTACTGTGCCAAGGATGACAGGAAACAGTGTATGAACAAGCAATATTAAACATTTAACATTCAACTTTAGCCAATTGCAACAGAAAAAAAAAAATCTTGTCTTGTGATCCTCTATACTTGATAGCACCAGACTATGCCCACTGCTACTCTCACTTCAGTCCTCACCTAAAAATTGTATTGTTACTTCTCCCTTTGGTTTCTCTAAACATTGTCCCCACACCAGTCTCATTCCTCATACACACACCTAACTCCTGAAGACCAATGATCATCCAGCATAAATAGCTA
>NW_022436951.1:16786628-16833397 GCF_009761245.1 Sapajus apella
CGCAATCTCGGCTCACCGCAACCTCTGCCTCCTGGGTTCAGGCAATTCTCCTGCCTCAGCCTCCTGAGTAGCTGGGATTACAGGCATGTGCCACCATGCCCAGCTAATTTTTTGTATTTTTAGTAGAGACGGGGTTTCACCATGTTGACCAGGATGGTCTCGATCTCTTGACCTCGTGATCCACCCGCCTCGGCCTCCCAAAGTGCTGGGATTACAGGCGTGAGCCACCGCGCCCGGCCAGAAATATTTATGTTTTGTGAGCCTCTCCTGAAAAAAAAATAATTAAACAAAACTTTACAAAAATTTTTCTTCATGTTCTGTTAATTTATCAATACCCCCAAGCAAGGAGGCAGCAAACAACATTTTATTGCCATCAATAAAAAGATATGCTTTTTACAGATACTCCTTTTCTGTATATTACCATCTCTTTTATAACGTAAGAAGTGAAAGGACCAATCTGATCATTGATTCCTGAGATCATCTTAGATTGGATGGAAGTAACAGATTAAAAGTGGCTACACTTCTTGACATTTGTCTCATAGATATATGACAAATAGATCCTTTGACTTGTGCAATGTGGTTGAAGTAACACAATGCCAGTTCTTAGCATATTCTATAAAACGACTAGTAGGCTCTAATGCGGTCTCCAGGAACCCTGAACCCTCTTTTAAGAAATGCAAGAGCATTTTTTAGAGACGTGTGGAGAGGTTATAGGACTACAGGAAATGGAACAGAGGTCCAGAGGAGCCTAGACTTATAGCCATCCATGCTCATACAGGTATAGGAGTAAAGACATCCAAGACCCTCTAATTTAGACAATTAATCAGATGAATACCTTGATAAGCCACAGAAAATGCTACATTGAGGAGAGAAATCACTCTATAAATCCCTAGTCTTGATTCTTGACTCATGAAATAGGAGCTATAATAAAACTGTTGTTTTAAGTCACTAATTCTTGGTGATAATTTTTTTTTATCCAACATAGATAATGGAAACAAACTTTGTACCTGGATATTTTTTCATGTTTGCTTTTTAATTAAGATCCATTAGGTCTTTCCTACTGTAAAAGTCTATGCTCCCATGTCAATGAACTGATGGGGCAAAGGGCCAATATAGAATATTTCAGATAAAATCTTGTGATTATTCTGACTATGGATTGAAGATCTTGTGAAATAGCCACAAATACAGAATATCTATTCACTGGTTTCTCTGTGAAATAGGCTAATGCAAAAACAAACAAACAAACAAAATAAAACAAAACAAAAAAACACCCTACTACCCAACTTGCTGTACCATAGTAGCATATTGTAGCTATAGGGATTAGAATTATCTCACGGATTATTAATGATGTTTCTCCAAAGATAGGGTTAATTCATTTTCCTGAACACCTAATTACCATGAAACATAGCCACAGGTATGTCTAGGGATATATTTATCATTATATGTTTTTAACCATGGTACATGTTATACTACCAGGCATCTACCTCCTTTTATCATTCAAATTCACAAGTGCACTGAATTGTTAGAATTTACTTGACTTCAATGAATGTAGCTCAAATGAATAAGAGAAATTAATGGTTGTAGCTCAAATGTCATTTTAGCTATATATTTTCTCATATACAAGAGGAAGTAAAATGAAAGTTGGGAAAATTAATTCGGATATTTATTATAAAAGAATACTTACACTTTTAACACTGATAGCCCTACTTTATAAAAGAAATATTCTACCAAAGACTTTGGCCTTTAATTTGTAATTTACTTTCAATCTTTAAAAACTAGACTATGTCATTGTCTTATTTTAACAAACTTTCATCTCTCAAATTTTTCTCAGTGGCTTTGATCTTTGCAATTCCTAAAGAGATTTGTCTTTTCATTATCAACAGAATACATTCATTTATCCACCTTAGAACATGCTTCAACATTCAGGAACAATCAAAATTAATTAAGTCTTCTACTGTTGTTATCTTCTTCTACTTCATTGGAAAAGCTCTCAATATTAAAACACTGTCACTCTTTTAATGTAACTGTTACCCAATTATCTAGGCAGATATTTTCACTCCAGTGTTTCATATTATCTTCAATTTAATAAAGTTCTACCCCTATTGATCATTACATTGTGCTATCATTGTCTTACATTTCACACATAGAAAAATGAATCTGAAACTAATCTTATTCTTATTGATCACAAAGTTGTTGAATCACTTGTATTTACGTATTTTAAAGAAATAGTCTGTTTTCATTTTTATCATTTACTCACATACTTTTGAAACATAAGATGTTTTGTTTGTCTTAAAGTATTTGATTCCTCTATTTCAAACAAATTCTAAAACCAAGAATTCATCACAATTTTTCAAATAGTCTTTGCCATGCAAATCAACACATTTGGACTGTGGTATAAAACTGATATCTGTGTAAAGTTTAATGGATATATTTTATAAGAAATTATGTTTGCTTACAATAAAAAAAAAAAAAACCACTGGGGGAAATTGTCATTATCTATCTTTGTCAACTTGGGCAGGAAACTTAACCATTATAAATGTCAACTCTTTTGGAAGTAAAATAAAATACTTTGATTTGCATAACTAGATGAACTTTTTAGGTTTCTTCCAATTCTAAGTTTAGATGTCTATATATCATTCCTGAAATGTGGTTGTATTTTAAGCCAAAAATTCAGCAGTTATAAATGTTTATTTTAGTCTTTATGCTTCCTCTTGCAACAAATCTGAAGGGACACAGTAAAAGAATAATTATTCTATTCATGAACCCTTAATTCAGCTTTTTAAATGTTTACATGCTTAATTTCATCAATCAGACATTTAGAATGAAATGAAAGCCAACCCTCCAGAAAATTTTACTTCCCAGGTGGTGTTAGGATGAAATTTGCTGGAAGTAATATAAATTACTAATTTAAGAACTATTGAAAAGAACAATGTCTTTTTCGGATAATATTAAACCAACTTCTTTCAGATAAACTTTATGTGGTATATATAATTTTAACAATAAAGTGTTATATAAAGTAAAATATAAATACCAATAAACATTCAGAATTATACTCTATATGAAAATCATTAAAAGCAGAAGGAAACCATTTTATATTATGCAAGAATAATAAACTTGCATAAGTGCAGGGAATTTATGTTCTTGGGATTTTGTTGTAATCTTTTTTAGCAAAAAAAAAAAAACAAGAGTAACTTTCAATATAATCAATAAATTATCTAAACAAGGGTCAGATTTCGTTTTGAGAATAATAGCAAAAATAAATAGCTTTTTATTTTACTCAAGAGCAGAACACAATAAGCATTTTATTTCATTTCATTTGTGAAAAAGCGAAAAAACATTATTTATATTTTTATCATAAAGCTTCTTTGGATTTATTCAACTTTTATTACTTAAACTTAACAACAAAAACTAGTTGAAAATGAGAATTAATTACATAAAATGCATCATATCATTGAAAACATTATATCATTGAGGACTTCTAAAAAAAACTTATACTGAAGGTAAATATAATAATAATCTTATACTAAATACTAATCTTATACTGAAGAGTATTCAAATTGTGCCTCCCACATGAAAAAGGAAATCTCACTATTTCATATGTTTCCTTTTTTTCATGTGACTCATTGACTAACTTTAACATATACTATCTAGATTCCATGAATGAATATGCAAGCACATCTCTCAAAAAATGACATTCTCAATATGGGATTTATGATCATCTTTATGGAAGGGTGGGTGACATGAAATAGTAGATTAATTTCAATTCTTCAGTGCTCAGAGAATAGTTCAGTCGATTTATCTATTAGCTAGTGATTTTTAAGTGAGGCACTGAATCTGAATTAGTTTTTGCTCACAGAAAATTTTATTTATGTTAAATAAGTATCTATTATAAATATTTAGAATGCATTTTTCTTTACCAGTTCCAATGATATAGAATATGTTTGCACTTTCCATTTATTTCTTTATAGCATAAAATGTATTGCTCCTTAACTGCATGTGTACATAATTATATGTATACAGATAATATATGCATTTATACAAACATACATGCAATACATATATATTTATACCTAATAGAGAATAAGCGTGTACTTTTTATGTACTCAATTTATATTTCTAAGAAATGTTTTGATCAGATAATGGAGTTTATTATTAAAATATGCTGTTATATGTTTAGGTATAATAAATGAGATTAACATGTCAATAGAATAGTAAAAATAGTAAAGTATAAGAGAAATTTAAAAATTGTTGGTATAAGTAATAATATCATTGAATTTAAATATCACTATTTACAAAAATTCGGATATAACAATTAGCAAAAAGCATTTATTAAAATGTCTAATGTTAAATACATGGTCAAATATTGAAATAATCTTAAAATATTTTATTATCTCAAATAAGAAAGGACATTTAAAAGAGTGAAAGAAGGTATTTATTTTTCTAAGTGTTGCAAAGAGAAGCAGGCATCATTGAGGCTTGTCTAGATTTTAAGTAGATCAACACTCAATAGGCCCTTCATAATTCAGGCAATTATTGTGACAGCAAAAGTCTACTTGTAGGACTTAGTTTTTTCAAGTAGAGAAGTCAGGCTAGTTTAATTACAGGAATTCAGTTGGTTAGCAAAGATATCAAAATCTATATTTTCATATATAAGGCTGACCTATTTAGTATACTTCTACAATTTTTTAATTGTAAAACATTTTAATGAGCTACTTCCAAGAGTCTATTTTCTGTTTCTATGTTTCTTATGTTAATAGTATAATACATTTATTAAAGTAACAAAGTCACACGTGCCTGAGGAATTAAAAGCATAGATTCATTATATTTGTTTATTTGTTTGTTTAATGACGGGAGATATAATTAGCCACTTTAATCTAAATAGACCTGCCTCTAACATGGCCTGGGACAAGTATAGCTGGATCTTCAAAGACCTTGCCTACACCTTTCACATCACAAATCAAGCTAATAATTTGATAAATAATAGTTATTTATTTCTTATGTCAACAAGCGTACCTTAAAAATAACTTGAAAGTTAGGCTTGAATCTAGAATTCTTTAGCTGTTTGGAGCCCTACAACACAGTATGTCAGCACAGGAGAGTGGACCTCTGGCTGCTGGTCTATACAACACATTTTTTCCAATTTCTGGATTTAGTTGCAAACCTGCAGTGTGAGAGGCCTCAAACACATATATCTGACAACCTCCATCTCTATGTCTAGACTCCATCCACAGCTTCTGCCTTTTCCAGCAAAGTCATGCAGACCTTGCACAGACCTGTATGCACACAATGGAAACATAAACCGCTCTCACTGAGACAGACTACTAAAAATCAAAGCAGTACTAAATAGGCAGAGAATTCTGGAATTATATGTGCTCAAAGCTGCTGTTCTAAGCAGGGTTGGGCCTGGTTAGCACATGATGTTTTTCAGTGGTGTGTTTGGCTGCAGTATTCTTTAAAGTCTGAGGAGATTTGGGCTTTAAAAATCAATCTGCCATAGAAACAGATTTACCCAAAATTTTGGCTCACAGCCTCATCGGATTATCTCTTGGGACAAATAAGTTTAGCCATGTGAACATTTTTGCAAACTATTGAGTTTGTATTACTATCTCATGGCTAGAGTTCAGAGGTAAAAGACATTGGATCTTTGTGTGTGTGTATACATGTTCAGATGTGTGTATGTGTATATTGATTTATTATGTTATGTGGTGTATCTACCAAATTGACCCACAAATGAAACAGCACTCATACCTTAAGTAAATCAGTCTAAACAATTTTCAAGTTTACATGACTTAAATCAATCTTTACTAAATATGCTGTCTTCAGAATTGTCAGCATACATTTTTGTCTGGGTTTGTCTACATATTTCTCTCTGCTAGGTACACTGAATTATCAGAGTTTAACACAGAATATTATAAAACTATAAACCCAGCTGAAACAAAAAGATCACTGTGTAACTTTTGTTTGATAAGTAAAACTAATTTAATGTTGTTGGCTTAGTGAAAATTGTTGATTCTTTTGAGTTATTGGTGGAAACACCCATGAAGTTAAATGTAAAGTTCACTTATTAAGTGGGCACCTAATATTCACAGGTTATAAAATAATTAACAAGGGAATGTTTACTAACTTAGTTTAATATCTCAGTTATCGTAAGTAGTGTAGTTAAACTGCTAAAAAAGAATAAAATGTTAATGGAATATATGCAATTTAAAATCTTAAAATTACTTTTGATGCTCCTTGAATGTCTGAATCATTTCAGAAATTGTGGAATTGCTCATCTATAAAATGCTAACATTTGATAGACCAGGATTTCTTGCTTCCTAGGTTTTACCAAAATATAACATTATCAAGAATTAGTTGTAGTTAATATATAATTCCTTATACATAATGTGCCAAAAAATGTATTCTTATTTTAAAAAAGAATAATTTTTTCCAATTCACTAGTTATCTATGATTAATTCAAATTATGGTCTTGAAAATGTTATTTATAAAATTCGGAAAAAAGGGACCAGTCAGTAGGGGAGAAAGGCAGAGAAACTTACAACATGAAATTGTACTATTGGTAAATAAGATTATAAAGAAAAAAAGAGTAATTTTGTATGATAAAGAATCTGTTATCACACATGTTTGTCCTGAAGTTAGACGACTGGTAATTTAAAATAAAGAGAAAATTTAGGACAAAACAGAAAGCCCAAACATGTTATAGATGGTCTGTGCTAAGTCATATGCAGTTTTAATTTTTCTATTACTCTATGTGTCTATCTTTATGCACATACAGAGAAAATAAAAAGTTGAAAAACTTTAGATAATATTCTTTAAAACCTGATTGAAAATTGCAGATACTTGTCTAATTAACACTAATCATAAAGTAAGATATAACAGGAAATATTGTAAAAAATATGCTGACAGTTTGGCCAGCATATTTTTTAATATTATTTTTTAATATAGTGAAGCATAAAGCCAGATTTAACATGAAGCCAGATTTAACATGGAGCCAAATTTCACATAAATGCTTCCAACATTTTGTTTCACACTCTATTTGCTATTCTGCATAGACAATACTAGCATTAAAGTACTTACTGGTCAGATGCCTGAGATGAATCTCTTGCACAAAACATATAGCAGTGTTGCTGAACTTAAAGACATTGATTTATAAACAAGGAGCAAAATATCTATCGTGAGCTTTGTTAAGGTTGTGGGTAACACAGTAGCCTCTAAGGTAAATTGTGTAGGAGAAATATTTGTGGTTGGATTCCTGTTTACTTGTTTGTGCTTCTGATTTTTATTTATTTTTTGTTTGTTCTCCCTTGGGTTTTAGTTATCTATATACATATATAAAACTATTGATTCTTATTTTTAATTTCGAACGGAAGGCTTATATTTGGTTCTATGAATGGTGATTTTGTTTCCTATGCATTTCCAATAATTTATCATTTGCTCTATTTATTTAAAATTCATAAACTATCTCTGTCAAGCCTTCAAAAATTAATAACCATACTGGCCATTTAAAATTGGATTGGTTTTGCTTACGCCTAATGATCTAGAGAGCTATAAGAGCTTTGAGGTTTCTGGCCAAAAAATAAAATACTAATTGTTGTAACTTTTTAACAGAAGTAGTACATTATTTGTTTTCTAATTTGAAAAGCAAGTGAACATAGAAATGTTTAAATATAGTGTTCTGTTCCAAGGTCAATACATAATATGAATTGGAAAATATCCTTAGGTAATGAGGAAAAACTGTGATATGGGCACAAATTGTTAACAATAGGAAAGATTAGCCTTGTTCTTAAGAAAATTATAGTGACTGGGATTTCTCTCCAACTACTTTAGCTGTGTTTACCATTATTAAAATTAAGTGGCATTTACTTGGATTAAGTACTAATAAAAAAGTGAAGCTTTGTAGTTGTTTTATCACTATTGGGTTTTCACATGTGTACTTGAAAACAAATTTGTATAAGTGTTGCAGTAGCTTGAAGAGTCTCATGGTTAAAGTTACCTAAAAAGTTGTTAGCACAGTATCTAAAAAGTAATCTCAAAAATCTGTGACCATACTTAAAACAGCTGAAAAGAAATTATTGTTAGTTTTTTCTTACTTTGTCCTTGTTTTGTTGTATAGTATTTAGAATGAAAGATTATTTATCCTTAGACTGAATTTCTAGAACTGGTATTTGCCTTTATCATTTTTGTTGTTTCAAAGAAAAATTAGTTGTTCTACTTTAATAAATTTGGTATAGTACTTACCACATTTTGTGTCCTTTCAGTAGTAGTTCTGTCACTAGAATGCTAGCAATTAGACATATGCAAGGGGTAAATTAAACGAACTAAATTATTTGAAGTGCTGAGTAGACACCGAGTCACAGTGTTTTAATTTGTGACATGCTAGAGAGAATGATGGGATTTTTTGCCATATTGATATCCTATTGACTAATCCTTGTGCTCTTTAGTTACAGAGATTTGACCCTGGGCCTGAAAATAGCATTGACTCCTGCTAAGTTTTGAATATTGACATAAGTCAAAGTCTTGTCTTTAGACCTGGGAGAAAGTGAAAATAAAAATAAACTGCTTTTGTGAGACATGTGGCTGCAAATTAAAACTAGTAAGCCCATCTAGGCCCAATGACTACCATGGAAGATGTGAACATGAGAGATTTTAAGGGCTAATTCTGAAGTATATAATTAGCCTAAAGGTTTTCTATAAACATTAATGTCAATAGCACACTGTTGCAAGGCCAGCATCTGGGCCCCTGTGATGGAATAACAGGGTTCCTTTGGAGCATTAATCTGATTTTTAATTTAAGAAACTACAAAAATTGTATAAAATTTTTACAGTATAGTCAAACTAACCTCAAAGGTGGGATTGTGTTTAAAATTCCTTAGGTTATAGTTACACAGATGTGTTCTTAATTTGTGTTCCAGGATTGCATGTGGTTCCTAAAGTTCTGATGTTTTAAGATATGTTGTCAGTAAGAATTATAATTATTTATGTTAAATTATGATATGGCACAAAAACAACCAATTTCCTTGTCAATTATGTCATCCTGAGATTTTTGTCATCCACAATTGTTATGCTTTGATTCTTTTCAAAATGTGACTTATAATCAGTTAAAATTCAGGGCTTCCTTCTCAGGAGAATTTGATAGAGAAAGACTCTTACATGAATGTTTCTGATAACTTCGGAGATTGTGCCATTGGAATAGAAAACAGTTTCCGTGACTCTAAGTAAAAAACTGATGTGTTCATAAAAATTGCTAACCTAATGTGAAGCAAGAGTTGATTGCATGGACTGAGCTAACGAAGGACTGAAATATATACTTTTGGTTTTTGTTTGTTTAAAACATTGCTTGTCTTCATTTTTGTTGTCTTGTTTTTCAGAATCTGGAGAACTTTGTTTTGAGCTATTTGTACCCTTTAACAACTAAGTAGAGTATACTCTTGTAAACAGAATTTAAGGCATATTTCTCTCTCTCTGCCTGATTTCTCCAGAACACAGAAATTATTTGTTAATATTCATAATTTATGACAATGTAGTTGTTTGCATAAGTTCAATAAGAATCTGAATTTCTTTTATAAAGTAACAGCTGAAGAAACTGTTTTTTTTCTCAGGACTTTGACTGAAATGGCATGTTTTTGGATATGAACAGACTACTTTGAGAAGTTGATATTGACTACAGAGCCAATGAAAACCCAAAAGTTCTGGCCTCACACTTTATTTACACAGTTCCTTTGCAAGGTTCTTGGCCTGTGGCATATGGACAGTGTCACTTTCTGAGAGAGCCAGGGATTTCAAATTGCTTTGGGGCAGAAAACAGAAATGAAGCATTCTCCAAATTCATGCAGGTAACTGCAGGTGCAGATGAGTCTTTGTCTGGGATCAAGAGGCCTTTGGAGGTTGAGTTTGAGTTTTCTTGTGATAAGTTCCAGCAAAGTCAACTTAGGAGTGCTGATGCAGACAATGATTCCTTTTGTACTTTGTGTGGGTAATCAGGCCAGGTATAGCATGACTGAAAGTTATTTTGCAGATAGAATGGTCCTGCTGTGATTTGTTGGTGGTGGTAGTGGGGACCTAGAGAGAGTTTGTTTCAAAAGAAAACTATAGTATTAGATAAACCTTTGATTTCTAGGTGGCCACCTGGTCATCTATGATATGGAGCTCCCCATAGTGCCACTTTTCAGCATGAAGCAGCCAGAAGATCAACTGTCAGATTCCCTATTATTAAGAAATTAATAACTAGAAAGTAGGAGAGTGAAACTGACCCAGCTGCTTCAGAGAATTGATGTTTATGGGATTCTTTTGACTAAACATAGAAATTGACTCTCCTACTCTTAAAACTTAAGAATGTTATGTTTGTCTTATCTGAGTTTCCTTCTCAAGAAATCAACCATCAGGCCTTCCAGACAATATCAAGAAACTAATATTTATGAGATCGTGCCATCCGGACAATGAGACACTAGAGCCCTCACTCATCATGATTGCTTAAGTGACCACCTTCTCTTCCTTACCCCTCCCTAATTTATTTACCTGCATGTAGATACATTCTTTCCCCTCTATATAAACACCCAGTTTTATTTGGTCAGAGTGGACTTTAAGATTATCGTCCATTTCCTCAACTGCAGCACCTAATTAAAGCCTTTTAAATACTTTTAAATACTAATTTATCTCAGTGACTGGCTTTCTGTGTGGTAACCAGCAGTAACTAGACCAAATCCCTTATGTTTTGGTAATGACATTATGACCTACCTCTAAACGGCACATTATAATATTTAATTATCTCCAGTATATCATATATAATACCCATTACACAATAAAGAAAATTAACTACAATTTTCAGAGCCAAGAGGAGCAAAGGAAGCATAAAGACTAAACAGAAAGTGCAAAGTAGTGTCATAGATGGGATCCTGGAAGAGAAAGTGGTGTTAGATAAAAATTAACAGAATCTGTGGCTTTAGGAAATAATAGTGAATCAAAATTGGTTCATTAATTATGACAAATTTGCCATACTAATATAAAACATTGGCAATTTAATATACTTAGGGAGTTAATATAGAAAATTGTCTATATATCAAAGTTACATATATATATTTATATTTATATTTATTCTATAGCTATGAACTATTCTAAAACAAAAGTATACTATAAAATATTTGCTAAACTTGAAAATAAACAAGAAAATGTGACCCAAGTTCAAGAAACAGAGCTGCTAATAGATAGCCAGATATTACTGTTAGAAGAGACAATTTCAAGGTGATATAAAGTAGTACAAATAATTAAAGAAAAAGTGTTTAAAAATTACAAGTCAGTAATGTAAACAATAATAAATAAATCATTTAAATAAATAAAATATACATAATTCATCCAGTAACTTAAAACTATGTGTAAAAGAGAAACAAATAGAAATTCAAATCTAAAAGTTATATTCATTGAAATGGGTAATTAACTGAATGGCTTTAAGATTAAACTGATGACAGAATTAGAAAGAGAATTGGAGAACCATTGAACCCAAAGAAAGATTAATAAAAATATTTCAATCACAAAAATATTGTTTAGAAATGAATAAAAATGAACATATGCTCAGGTTTGTGTGACTACATTAAGCACTTAAATATGAGGGTAATTGGAATTCTAAGTGAGGAAGAAAGTAAGATAATGGAATGGAAAAATATTTGAGGAAATTATAATAGAAATATTTTTCTGAAATTTGATTCAAAATGTTAATACAGATATACAAAGAGCTAAATAAATCCAAACATAAAAAAAATAAAATCACATTTGGGCACTTCATGAACAAACTGATGAAAATGAAAGACAAGATGGCAACATTTAAAGCAATTGGAGGACAAAGCACAGGAGAAAAATACATGGAAAATTGCTTCCAATCAGAAGCAACCTGGACCAGAAGACAATGGAATAACATCATTAAGGGGCTGAAAGATAAAAACAAAATGTCAACACATAGTCTTTAAACTAAGTTAAAAGATAATAAAAGATGATAAAATTCCCTCAGGTTTTTCTTATCTGAGAGTGTTTTATTTTATCAGATAAGACTATTATCAGATAAGGAAAACTATTATCAGATAAGAAAAACCAGGGGGAATTTTATTATCACCCAATATACATTCCAAGAAATCCTAAATGATATCCCTCAGAATGAAGAAATATCAATAAAGATGAAACACATGTTTATTTAAAAATTTATTGGTCTGGGCACGGTGGCTCATGCCTGTTATCCTAGCATTTTAGGAGGCTGAGGTGGGTGGATCACCTGAGGTCAGGAGTTCAAGACCAGCCTGGCCAACATAGTGAAATCCTGCCTCTATTAAAAATATAAAAATTAGCTGTGCATGATGGTGAGCACCTGCATTGTCAGCTACTTGGGAGGCTGAAGCAGGAGAATTGCTTGAATTCAGGAGGTGGAGGTTACAGTGAGCCCAAATTGTGCCATTGTACTCCAGCCTGGATGACAAGAGCAGAACTCTGTCTCAAAAAAAATAAAATAAAATAAAATAAAATTTTATTAATTTTCTCAAAATACAACTATCTGTGTAAAGCAATAATAATAAATGTTAGAGTATATATACACCTACATCTTATATATATATAAAGTGTAAAATATTATGTGTTGACATTTTTTTTCTATCTTTCAGCAGTTTAACAATGTTATTCCATTGTCTTTTCGTCTATATTGCTTCCATTTGGAAGTAATTTTTAAATTATTTTTCTCTTAAAATTTTCCTGCAGTTATTTTCAATGTTTTCTTCTTTTATTCTCAGCAGTTTGGCCATAAAGTGCCTATTACATATATATGATAGGCAATATCTGTCTATCTATATTATCTATCTATCTAACAATAGATAGATAATAGACAATTCATACATATGTACATATACACATATATGTATATATATTTGTATATACACGTATAATAGAAAATGAAGGAAAAGGCATCTCACAAGAGCAGATGGATGGGCAATGAGAAATGGAATTGTGCTGTTTTTAGTCATAAGTTTTTAACGTAGGAAGTAGACAAGGTGATGTGATGTGATGTGAAATATGGTAAATATGAGGTGTGAAGTAAGTTGGCAAGTTTGAAGTAGTGTGTGAAAAGTGTCGAGAATAAAGTGAATTTGAAAACGTGAATTGATAACATTAGCTCCAAATCATCTTTGATAAGGTAAAAATGCATACTGAAAGCCCTAGAACACCTATGGACAAAATAATAAGAGGCAGCTTAGCTATGGTGCCAATAGAAGAAATCAAACTGAATGCTAAAAAGTATTTAATTAACGTAAATAAGTCAGGAAAGAAGTAACTTCTATACATTTGACTATTTTATATGCTTCTGTGATATTGTGCTGGCCTAGAGCCAGAACCTGAGCAACACTATTTTATAAAATGCAAAATTGTTTTTTAAATAAGTTGAAGTGGCTGCCCCATTCTCCTCACAATAACTACTGTCCTTGGCCTCTGTAAATAGAACTACTTGTTTGTTCTGCAAAACTATGTAAAGCTGCTTACCTTTTCTTATCATTAACTGCTAAAATCTGTGACTTCTATCACCACCCAGATGATGTGTAAACAAATGTATAACTTGACTTCTGTAAACCACTGAGGTAACAAACAGAATGACAAAAGTCCCCTAGACCTTGGAATGTCCGGAGACCCCCGCCCTTGTCTCCGCCCAGGAGGTGAATCACAGAATCCCCTAGCCCTTGGAATGTCCAAAAACTTTTCATCCCCATCCCCGCTCTTCACCCCCACTCCCAAGATGGTTTTTCGGGTATAAAAAGTCTTGGCACCCTCCTTTTGACTCCACAGGTTGGAGAGACGTGAGTCCTCTGTGGTCACCGGCATAATAAATGACCCTGCAATCTGGCATACTTTTGTCTTGGTGATAACTTTCTACGCTCGGTCCAATACAACACTTCATATAAGAAGAATAATTCAGTATTCAGGATGAAAGCAACACTGAATAATATGTTACCTAAAATGCATACTTTAAGTATAAATCACAAAAAGGCTGAATGAAAAATCGAAAGTATAAGTGTAAATTATCTCAGCCTTCATTTATCTGAAAGTATATTTATTTTCCTCTCATGTTTCATGTTGCTCCAGGATCCCACAAAGGTCATACCACAATATGTTTGGATGTTACTATCTGTAACAAAAATATTGTCAAGTATGTCTTTCAATAGACAAGCAGCAAATATTGTTTATATTCTGTGCCACTCCTTGCCTGAATCTGTTATTTGTGCTTTCTTTTTTTATTCTTTTAAATATGAGCAGTCTATAACATTTCTTGCATTGTAACCATGACATTGGTGTGAACTAACACTGTTTACATGTATGCCTCAAATATATTCTCATGTGTTATACCAATATTTTTCAAACCAAGATTGCGTTAAACTCACCAAGTGGGTTAGGAAAATAGTTTTCTTTTTAAAATGTGGATGTGGATACGTATAGGGCATAGATAAAAAACAAGAAATATGGATTTGAAATGTTTCTTAGTTAACACTATTTCTAGAGCTATTTCTAAACCTGTATGTGAAAGTCACTATAATTTAATAATTAAATATCAAAATTTCAGTGATACTAGTATTATTGAAATTATTTTATAAACAAACATGCTAAAGGATTGTGGATTTAAACAGAATAAGTATGTAAGATCTATCCAGTAAAATACTATAGTGGGCATGTAATAAACAGAATCTATAAGGTAAATGTTGCATATTGTATTATTTTTAGAAATCCACATATTCAGGCAGTGTAGAAAAAGAGTATTTTTAAACTGTAACAAAACTACAACAAAACATGGGCTTGATTTTCAGACGAAGCCTTGAAATTCTTCAAAACATGGTTTTTCTTTCCTTTTAAAAGTGAAGCAGAGTGCTTAGTGATTAGAATGAACCAGAAGGAAATCATTCTCAGAAATTAGAAGTCTTTGTAGTTGTCGGATAGAACAAACACAATTCCTGATGGAGTGGCTAAGTGACAGCAGCCACCTTTTGTTCATTACACTGCTGGAGGATACCCAATGAATGACAATTGTTGCAATTCTGAACCTGCATTGTTATTAAGAAAAATGAAGAATGACTTATGAAGCTCTCAGCAGTAATGATGCTTGTCCCAGCAGATGAGCAGGAAAGCTAAGCAGCTGCAAACTACTCTGTTTGATGAGAAGGATTATGATTAAAGAAGGAACACATCAGGGCTTTTATAAACTTGATAGGGGGATTATTTGAACTGTAGAAAGTAATGGAGTGCTAGCCATCCTAACACCTCTACTACTTGATTTATTGAGACTTAGAGGGTTTACTAAAATTATTTTTCACACAGTCCATTTAAAGTTAAATAATATTCTGAATTGAATCTTACTTTTTGAATAAAAACATCTAAAATAATAAATGGTAAAAGAGATGTGATTTGCAAAATAGGAATGAAAATGAAGATCTGTTAAAACGTGACCACAACATAGCTGTGCCTCCATTATGCTATAATTCTCAAGTTATAGTCTATTAATCAGTTAGATATCAAATATTGAATAACAGAGATATGCATAAGAGTAATGACATTCTGATTCAGTTAGTGGAAGTAATCCTGAAGCCACTTTGTACATACTCCTAATTGTGTATTTACACACTACTAATTGTATAAATACACACTAGTAATTGTAGTAGAGCATTAGGCAAATAGAAGTAGTTCTTAATTTGTTGAATCCAAACATGACTCAAATAACTCTTATATTTATGGCACAATTATGCTGAAGAAAGATAACTGACATGAACTTTTCATAATGTTATGGAATGAAATAGGAATTCACATAACGTTTCTTTGTTTTAACAAAATTCACATAGGGAAAGGCATGATGGGGAAAAACATCAATTAGAAACATGGTTTCAAGTCAGATTTCTCCACTTGTAAACTATGTTGTCATAAATAAGTGATTAACTCTCCCTAAGCTTTAGGTTCTTAACTCTAAACTATGATTCTTTTCTAAAATAGCTAGTATAATCCCAGGCACATAATTTTCAGTCAATAAATGAATGGTTTTATTATAAATGGATTTCTAATCAATAATTTTATTATTGTGTTTTATTGCTAATACAAAATTTGAAAAGTAATGTTTATCACTGTGTAGAATTAAAGGACTAGATAATTAAATCCATTTTCTTGAATAGAAAACATGAGTCTGCTTAAAATATTCTAGAAAACTTCAGAAACTGCAGGACAATTAGAGTTGTGTGTGCTACCATCTAAATCAAATCTGAATTTACGTAAATTCAGATTTGATTCATCTTCACATCCTTCATCTTACATAGGCTGCCTGAATATAGCCCTGACCTGCTTTGTGGTACTGTCATTATATATTTTTGTATGCAAAATAAATGATACATAAAATATAAATGGCATTATATATTTGAGATTATATGAATGAGAAAAATATTTAAATCTTTAAAATTAACATGATGTTTTTATTACATGTCATTTTTGAGAACTGGTCATTTCATGATTACCACGAAGATGAAGAAGTCACTTATATTGAATTTCATTTAAATTTTTAATTTTGTTGGTTTATTAGGATATTCTTAATAGTTTGATGGTAAAATATTTTCTCATTATAATACACAGATATGATCATTGTATATTTAGAAAGCAACTGTAGTTTTGTTCTCTCTTTCTATGCGGTGAGGTTAAATTACCTGGAAACTCCCTTGTTAAAAGATGCTTAAATATTCCTATTGCACATGTTTGCTTTTATGTTCATTCAAAATAGTTACTGAAAATTGTTTATGTTTATTACTTTATAAAACATGATTTTTTTCAAGAAAGACTACTAGACATTATTTAATAATGAACACCAAATGTGATGATAATGATTGGCAAAAAATAGAGAAATTGTTATTAAAGTGTTTCTTTTAACTTTACTATTTCATCTTGAATAATTGACTCTGTAACCTTATTTAATTTTTATATTTCATAATTGATTTTTTCACACATATTGCAATTCATTATTCGTTGGTACTATACAGAAAAAGAAAACATTTCTTTGCTGTGTCAGAGGTAAATGTTTAGTTCCCAAAGAATTATCTGAATATGTTGCTAGCATTTACGCAAAGTGTTTGTCACACAGCTTAAATTAGGATGTAACTGAACAAACACTTACCCACTGATATTTTACACATCTCTGCTAACCAATCTACAATAGTATTTTGTACTCCAATGTGCAGTACGTATAGTAACAAAGTTGTCATTAATAAGTAAACCTAAACGATCATCATCATAAAGAATATAAAGTTGTTTCATTAAAGGAAGATAATTGTTAATAATTACTACTGCCAAACTTTATCTGCTCATGAAGTTTGTACGGCAGTTTTGGCCTTCTCTAATTCTCCCTGGCCTACAGATAAAGCAAGTAGTGTGAGAAAATATACATTGTTCTCCTTATTTCACCACTGGGTTTTAAATGAGCTTCAAAAAACCTTTCATTCAATGTGATTTTTATGCCATTGGATTGAGTTTTTTTAAAAAATTAGATTGATGGATGTCAAGCATTACATTGAATATCTAGTCATAAATTTGTTCATTTTAATTTGTATATAAAATGACTTTATTAATGCAAACATTAATTTTAAAAATTTTGAAAATGGAAGCTATACTTAAGGAAGACTTCTAACAAAGTCTTTGTAAACAAAATGGAGTTCAAGAAAAAAATGGACATGGAACCAGGCCCCCTTTTTCCTGTGATATATAAATTGTGATCAATGCTATCTTTTTTTTTTTTTTTTTTTATTTTTTTTTGAGGCGGAGTTTCAGTCATGTTACCCAGGCTGGAGTGCAATGGCGCGATCTCGGCTCACCGCAACCTCCGCCTCCTGGGTTCAGGCAATTCTCCTGCCTCAGCCTCCTGAGTCGCTGGGATTACAGGCACGCACCACCATGCCCAGCTAATTTTTTGTATTTTTAGTAGAGACGGGGTTTCACCATGTTGACCAGGCTGGTCTCGATCTCTTGACCTCGTGATCCACCCGCCTCGGCCTCCCAAAGTGCTGGGATTACAGGCTTGAGCCACCGTGCCCGGCCTGATCAATGCTATCTTAAACTTTTTAATCCATTGCTAGATGCAGTTCATGTTTTATTCATTTTTTCTCTGAAACTTTAAGAATATCATGGAAGACTGATTATCTTTTTCATTTCTAATTTTGAAACAACCAGAAATGGACACCCTCATATAAATGATATAATTACTAACATAATTACTCTGCCTTCAATAAACACTGAATTGAAATTGACTTCACCATTAGCTCCAACATTTAAGAACCTTCATACTACATTGGTTTTATAACTTGTCTAAAAATTCTAAATCTTTACAATTAAGCTGACATAAGTGAAAGCATGAATTTTTCATTAAGACAGTATGAATGAATTTCACTTTCATTTGTTTCTTAGGAAATATGACAAGAAATTTTATATTATAGTTTCTAAAACTGACTAAAACTATTCATATTTCTGAATAAATATGTATACTCAACATATATATGTGAGATTAAAATTACTTGCAATGTGAACACTCCATATGATGGTGTTACCAAGATTTGTGGGAAAACAAATGTTTAATTTATATTATATTTTATTTTACATCCTCTGTTACAGTTATGTTAAATTTTACAAAGGCTTGTAGTATTGTAGCTAATTATCTTTTACAGCTAATTCTCATTTTATGTTTTAGTTAATTTTCTTTTAATGGGGTGAGATAAACAAAGGTAATTTGAAAAATATTTTTCCATTTACCTTATTTCTAAAGGCTTTTCTGTGTTTCTTGTCAATATGATATTCCTTAAGTCTGCTGAGAATTTTTTTAAAGAATCTAATATGCCAAATCTAATTTAGAACAACACTTGCCAACCTAAGTACTTATACGGTTTCAAAGATAGTAAAGTGTTCATCAAAGTGATAACAAGAGATGTGGTGGCCGTTTATAATCCCCTTCAGGTGTATTTGTTGAACTTAGTGACTTAAAGCAGGTCCAAATCCCAATTCCTGACAGCTGGGGCTTTTGAGAAGCTTTTCTGAAATGTCAAATGCAAGAAGGCTATGGTTTTGAAATTCATTTGTATTTTCTCTCAGGAATAAGGTTGCATTCTAAATCAAGATAAAAACACTGGAGTTTCAATGAATTTCCCCAATAGAAACGTTAAAAATCTTGAATAGAATTGTATTCCCAAACACGAAGCTGCTGATTGCTGAAAAATAGTCCGTAAGCATTGTAGAAAATAAAGATCCAAAACACATTTAACATATTTGTAATTTTGCTCAAATTTTCAAAATGCATCAAGGATTCACTTAAATAGTATCAATATGGATGGGCTTATTTGATTTTGAAGAAATGATTTCTGAATATACTAGAGGTAGTTGACATGGTGGATCAGGATTGGCAAGAATCTGACTCTTACCAATATGATAAATCACACCTTAATCTCTCCAAACAGAAGCCCCATTTTCATGCAGCTGGTTCCAATTAAATGACATTTCTTATTTATGCAGAATGTCTAAGAAGGTTTAGACACTTTTCTCTGTACAAGGCCACTTATCATTTAGAAACAGAATTGGGATGCTTTGATACACTCAGGCAGGATTAGTCTTTGTACTATTTGCATGTAGGTAGACATGATCACTTATTCTATGATAAAGGACTGACAGGACAAAGCTTCCTTTGCTAAGCAACCTGAACAGTCTTTAAGGGATGAATGCATGTTAAGATTTACAATGAATGAAAAACAGTAGCTTCAATGTCTCTCAAAATGAAAAAAAGGAGGGTTAATAAAAGGAATAACTGATAAAAATTATTAAACTCTGTAGTTGTATAATAATTTAATATTTTATATATGTGCCTATTAAAATGTTTAACTAAATTTTGACATGTTGAATTTCTTCCAACAATACAGGAACCTTTTGTATATGTTTTATTTATAATTGGCTCTACAGAATGCCAAAATAGCTGCTCAAAGAAATCTAACCAAAAATGATACAAAACGAACACATAAATTGAATTATTTTGGTTATAATTAGTGATTCAATCAACAGGATACTTTCATTCAATTTTTAGACAAAAAATTATCAGAAATACACACAGTTTTTGTTATATAAATAGCAAATAAAATCCAATGAAAATTTGAACCAAAGTCTACCATTTAAATGATGATTAGTTTCAATTGGCTTAACTTATAATTCTAACCTGTTTATGACACAGATTCCTTGCCCATAATTAAAAATAGATTTAAAAAGCTAATTTACTTGTACATTTATGATATACTACAGCCTTCTGTATCAGTAGGTCAAAGCGATTAACCTCAAGTTTTGAGTAGAAAATCACAAGCATAAAGTGGGGATTTTGTGGTCTCCGCACAAGAGACACTATGTGAGGTCCCATTACTAGCTATATCATCACCAGGTAATATCAAGTCCTCTTGTGGCCTTAAATATTAGCCACCATCAAAAATTTTCATGTGAGATATTTTATGTAAGATATAAGTGTTATGAGAAGGAAGGTTAGAAAATAAGCAGTTATTAAACATAAAATATGACGGCTACAATATCCACCACTGCAGCTGAACTTGAAGTCTAATTTGGACATTATAGCTGCATTCTAAGGACATCTACTCCGTGCTTGCTTTAAGTTTTCTGCTAGTAACACAGTTTAGCAGGGTTCTGTGTGCTGTCACATGAAATTTATTCTTGTGGGATCTGAGTCTTTTGTGGTCTTGCTATTAATTGGTTGGTATGGTATTTTCACTGAGCAATAACATAGTAAAAGAGAGTATTAAGCGGTATCTCATTAAATCATCTGGCTTCCAAAGATAGCCCGCCTTGTCCCCACTACACAGCAGAAACCAATTTTTTCCTCATGATTAAAATAAATTACTTTCTCAGTAATACATTTTACTAGAGTCCAGTCTCAATTCCCTCTCATGTGAACCCGTGGCTTTCCTTGTGGATGCATTCATCCTTTAGTCACTTGGTTCTTCTATTCCTTCCCAGTGACAGGAGGTAAAACATGTTTACTGTATTATTAAGGTCATAGTGAAAGGGGCTTTTCCATGGTCCTCAGAGCCATGCCTTCTGTCTCTGGGAAATAGGTGTTACATATTAGCCACTGGTTTAAAATATATACCATGTGATGTAGATTGCTACATTTGTAAAATTTTATCTTCCAGTGGGTAGCATAATTTAGCCTTCAACAGGACATTCTATTTTTCTATCATATCACCGCTTTTGGTTAATGGGAAACATATTAAGATTGTAAATTTAATGGTCATGTTGCATTTCTTTTTAAAAATAGCTTTACTGAGGTGTGATTTCTGTACAATAAACTTCCTGTTTAGGCTGTACATTTTGATAAGCTTAATATATGTACACACCTATGAAATCATCACCACGATTAAGATAGGGAATATATTCAATTGCCATAATATTTCCTTGAACCTTATTGTAATCCCTTCCTTAGGCGCGTTCCTATTGAATACTCAACAGTCAACCACTAATCTACTTTTAAATATATTTTGTCTGGTTTTCTTTTGTTTTGCTTTTAGATGGAGTCTCGATCTTGTTACCCGGGCTGGAGTGTAATGATACGATCTTGGCTCACTGCAAACTTCGCCTCCCGGGTTCAAGCAATTCTCCTGCACGGCCTCTCAAATAGCTGAGATTATAGGTGCCTGCCATCACAGCCGGCTATTTTTTGTATTTTTAGTGGAGACAGGGTTTCACCATGTTGACCAGGTTGGTCTCAAACTCCTGACCTCAGGTGATCCACCCACCCTGGCCTCCCTAAGTGCTGGGATTACAGGCATGAACCACTGCGCCCAGCCTATTTTGTCTGTTTTACGTTTATTTCAGGATGGAAGATAAATCTGGTCTCTGTTGTTCTATATAGGTCAGAAATGGAAGTTATACATTTCTTAAGCTGTGAAAGGTATGCCCTGAGCAGAAACAACATTGAGGACAACATGACAATGGATAAGGTTTGCTGCAACTCCATAACTAGCAATGCTGGAAGAGGTGCTGTAGTCTGGAAAGGAAAATGTGTATCCAGAGTATGTTTCTATTCCTATGAGAAAAGCAGCGCTATTCATTTCAAAATAGAAAAGACGTCATCAAGCTACCACTAAACATAAAGTTGGTCACTCCATCGTAATGATGCCTATCAGTATAATAGCATTGGCCTGTAATGCTTACAGGTTTTACACTCAGCAAAATTATGCAGATAAATCCTGTAGAGAAGTCAATGTATTTGAGCTCATGATCTTTCACCATAGTTGCCTCTTGGTAGGCATATACATTGACCATAAATAGCTCTACATGTGCCCACTCAAAGAGTAATACCAACATACTTATTTTCTCAGGGATGCTATATTATTTTTTTATTTTTATTTTTTCAAATTCTACCCAAGCTGGCCAACTTAATAGTTACTATGCAGGATGCCTACCTGTATGTATCCATATTTCCGGTCATCTATACTTCCACACAAAGTAGACAGGAAATTTTACCTAAGTACCTGCTTATTGGAAGGATTTCCTGTCACTAAAGTTATTCAGGGCAATCTAAGTCATGTCATAGTGCAGCTGCCACACACATTCAGCTATATGTGGAAAATAAATTACATCCAACTGTAAACAAGCACAGGCTATAGGCAATTTCCCATAAGACTTTAGGTATGAATTGAGAGAGAGAAAGGTAGCAAAGCATTTACAACAGTACATGGGGGTCTGAACCACCTTCTTATACAGCTAACTTGTACTCTCAGGACCTACGTTTTCAAAGTCATGTTTAAAGTGGAATGAAAATTATATGTACATTCAATCTTGAATTTGAGTACAACTACATACATGTAATTTTACAAGTTAATTTATCTTATACGCTAGGCTTAAGAGGACTGATTAGAGATTCATAGCCACGTGGTGTGCCCTAGTCAGGAGCTTAGCTTTTACCAGGGCTCAAGTTCAAGCAGAAACTTGGCATTCTTCCAAAATACTACAATCCATGCTGCGATTCTCTAAGTGGGGTTCACCCAAGACTCTGTACAGAATTTATCAGTGCCACTGACACTTTTAATACTATTTGATTGGATGGATCACAAAGCAGGACAGCTTGCACCACAGCTTGAACGTGATGCAGAGAGGTCTTTTGCTCCAAGACCCACTCAACATTAGCAGCCTAATGGGTTACCTGATAAATGGGTTAAGCAGCATAGCCAATTATAATATATGTTTCCTCCAAAATCCAAGGAGACAAACCAAGTATTTCACATTTTTCAAAATCGTGGATGGTGCAGGAAGTCTCTTACCTAAAAAGGACACCCATGGACCCTTGGAATTCAGATAACATAGATACTTGAGTATCTAAGAAGTGAATGAGAAGTCACTCACTTCTCAACTTTACTGTGACAAAGAGAGAGGTAATTGACATAGCTCTGTGGCAGGACACCAAGCACGATCTTAGCCTAACATAAATTGTTATTCTTTCCTAACTTATAGAAATAAAATAAGTTGCATAATAGATGCCAAGATTTTCATTCCTTAAATAAAGACAACACTTCTGGAGCAGGTGCCATGATTAGCATCACCGCCTATGAATGGGATAATGGTAATTCTCTATCATTTATCTGGATTTAGCAATGATTAAAAGATTTAAATGGAGATAAGACAGTAAATATCAGCTGTGAATCTCTCAAGTCTTTCATAGTAACAGTAATCTCTACATTTCACTCCAGGATGCAATACTACTATGCCTGAGTCTCTTTGTGGTGTGTGGACATTTCCAGAAGCTTCTAACTAGTCCTATCTGTGTGCTATGACTCCTGTCAGTGATATCATTCCATAGATTAGGCACTAGTGTCCAGATGCTTCTAGTTGCTAAGTGTATCTATCCTGGCTACCTATTTTGAGATGGAAGAAACAACTAAGGAATGATTCAGTACTCACATCGGACCCACTGTTAGAAGAAACTTGGGCTAAGACTTCATTTACAACTACTATGACTGGTGGACCACTATCTGAAGATCAACAAAAGCTCAAAGGAAATATATAATATCCTCAATTTTTGTTACTTAGAATCTAAATCAGCAGTCCTCAATATTTTTTGGCATAAATGACTGGTTTCATGGAAGATAATTTTTCCATGGACCATATCATTAGGCATTAGGTTCTCATAAGGAGTATGCACAACGTAGATCTCTTGCACGTGCAATTAATAACAGGGTTTGTGCCTTTATGAGACTCTAATGCCATTGCTGACCTGACAAGGCAGAGCTCAGAGGGTAATGCTTTCTTGTAGTGTACCTCCTGCTGTGCGACCTGGTTCCCAGCATGCCATAGATGGTTCTGGACCCATGTCCTGGGGCTTAGGACCCTTGATATAAATTATTATTATTATATTACCTATATTATTCTGAAGAAAACAGTCACCTAGTAAATGACTGCAAGTCATAGGCTATGGACAATCGTCTCAGTATAGTATTTGACCTCAATTCTGGGATCTTTCTGAAAGATAACTGGATACCTTGTTCCTTTCTCAGTGGAAGTAATCCAAGTACTATTTCCAAAGGTTGTTTGCTGTATTAGTTTCCCAGGCCATAAAAATTTACTACCACAGGATGGTATAAAATAATGGGAATTTATTGTCTCACAGTTCTGGAGGCTTGTTGTCAAAATCAAGACATCAGTAGAGGTGGTTCTTTGTTGATACTATATTGGAGAATCAATCCATGACTCTCTCCTGGCTTGCAATGGTTCTCAAAATCCATAATATTCATTGACTTGTAGCTACTTTACTCCTATCTCTGTCTCCATTCTGACTTGGTATTTTCCCCTGTCTCTTTCTCCTCTGTATCTCTGCATGTCTTCAAATTTCCTTCTTCTTATAAGCACAACAATCATTTGATTAAGAGTCCACCTTTCTCTGATTATATCTCATCTTAACTTTATAACATTGACAAACAATTTTAAAAATAACATCACATGTGTAGGTCCTTGGGATTAGGACTGACAGCATAGATTTTTGAGGCATAACAATTCAACCTGAAAGAGGTATATTGGCACTGCAAGAGATAAGATAGTAACCTTGAACTTAGTAGAGCAGAAAGCAGAGTGACAAATGTGAAATGGATCAGGAGGCACAAATGGGAGATGTGAAATACACATGCCAATTGGATAAAAAGATTGAAAGAGAGTTGCTGAGAAAAAAAACTGTGAGCAGTCAAATAGTCTGATCAATGAAATCAATTTGCTACAACATAAAGCTGTGCTTGCAGTGTTTGTCCATTATGATATGGGATATACTTTGAAATAAAATATCATATAACTACTGAACTTGTACTTTTCCAAATATGAAATTCTATTTTAATATCCTAATTTTTGTCCTAATACTGCATTGCAGCAATCATTTTGATAGTAGTTGTAGTTGTCTGTTATTTGTTGGTTGCTGAAATTAATCAAAACCGAAAGACACACCCTGATAAGACTCAGTTTGTTTGTGTGCTTTTCAGCAAGTGAAGGATATTGAGATTTATTTGTCTAGTGATATGTGGTCAATATACCTTATGACAAAACATTGTTTCTAGATGGCGTCCTTTCTGATGGGTCAGTGTCAATGCCTTACTGCCTTTCAATTACTTTTCCTGGTTGTATGTAGCAATTTCCTTTTCAAATTACATGTCGAGGAAAATGGCAGTACGCTTCATAGCCAAAGAGTACATAAAGATAAACATTTGATGCTTTTCTTGACTTGCATCAGATTTAATTTTCTTGTGGTTAAAAAAAACAACAACAAACTTTTTTCCCTGACATTTGGAGAATTACATGTGTCCCAATCTATGTTGTGAGAGGAGATATTTTATCAGGTGTATTCACACGTCCCAATGCCCATAGTTATTAGCATTTGACCCAGTGGGACAACATATATAATTAAAAAATTATTGGTTAAAGGGTGACCATATATCACAAAACAAGTGCATTTGTGTTTTCCATAATTTGGCATAACACTGGAGGCATCTTCTGAAATCTAAAGTCATGAGAATGTGGAAAGCTTGGGATATCTGAAACAATGTTCCCTAGCTCACTCAAGACTGAAAATAAATAAGCAGGCAAACAAACACACACATAAAAACAAATTAATTAATTTTATTCTTAGAGAAAAAAATTACTCAGACATAAAATTTTAGAAATTCACACCCTTGTTAGAGTCATTATGTCTCAGTCATGCCAACAACTAATTCCTGCATTTAAAGGATACAAATGATAATAAATTTCCCTTCGGGTTAAGGTTGTCTGAGGACTTTACCTAACTTACATGTAACAATTTCTTGACTAAACAGTAGAAATAAATGAAAATGATAAGTGGATGCATCCAACTGTTTTATGCATAATATCAGATTTTACCTCAATATTTATTTTTTCTTAAATCCTTAGCTTATTAAATTCAGGGCATATATGTAGCAAGAATTCTGGCAAATGGAGCAGAGGGAGAAATGGTAGCTTCGTGCATAAAGAAATATCTAGCTTTATAACTAAATACATAACACCAGAACAAAAATTAAATACATGAATATGTATGTGTCTTTGTGTGTGTGTTTGTGTAAGTCAAGTTTCTGAAATTGTATTTTTCATTCGCTGATTGTCAAGATTAGTTATTGTCCAACCAAACATTTAAAGTTACTGTATGCTCATCTGATCATCTGGTCTAAATTGAACTTAAATTGCAAAGGCATTTAAAAATATAAGTCTCATTTTTATCTCCTAGTATATTTATATACCTAATATTTTAATCCATGCTATATAAAAGAAAGCTGGCTCAGTAAGTTTATGTGAATTCCCCAAGGTCATTTTAGTAAGTCACGTGGAATCCTCATGTTCATGAACGTTTGATCAAATGAACCCACAAGCTTGTTTCTCTTTTTAAGCTTTCTTTTTTTATTATTATACTTTAAGTTATTGGGTACATGTGCGGATCATGCAGATTTGTTACATATGTATACATGTGCCATGGTGGTTTGCTGCATCCATCCCCCCATCAGCTACATTAGATATTTCTCCTAACATTTTTCCTCCCCACTCCTCACACACCCTGATATCCCTCCCCTAGCCCTCCCAGCCCCGAACAGGCCCTGTTGTGTGATGATCCCCTCCCTGTTTCCCTGTGTTCTGATCATATTTTAAGTTTATTGGCTGCATAAATGTCTTCTTTTGAAAAATGTCTGATCATATCCTTTGCCCACTTTTTATGGGGCTGTTTTTTCTTATAAATTTGTTTAAGTTCTTTGTAGATTCCGGTTATTAGTCTTTTGTGAGATGGGTAGATTGCAAAAAATTTTTTCCCATTCTGTTGGTTGCCAGTTCACTCTGATGATAGTTTCTTTTGCTGTGCAGAAGCTCTTAAGTTTAATTAGATCTCATTTGCCTATTTTGGCTTTCGTTGCCATTGCTTTTGGTGTTAAGTCCTTGCCTAAGCCTGTGTCCTGAATGGTGTTGCCTAAGTTTTATTCTAGGGTTTTTATGGTTTTAGGTCATATATTTAAGTCTTTAATCCATCTGAAGTTAATTTTTGTATAAGGTTTAAGAAAGGGGTCCAGTATCAGCTTTTTGCATATGGCTTGCCAGTTTTCCCAACACCATTTAGTAAATAGGGAATCCTTTCCCCATTGCTTGTTTTTGTCAGATTTGTCAAAAATCAGATGGTTGTAGATGTGTGGCGTTACTTCTGAGGCCTCTGTTCTGTTCCACTGCTCTATATCTCTCTTTTAGTACCAGTACCATGCTATTTTGATTACTGTAGCCTTCTAGTATAGTTTAAAGTCAGGTAGCATGATGCCTCCAGCTTTGCTTTTTTTGCTTAGAATTGCCTTGTTTATGTAGGCTCTCTTTTGGTTCCATATGATGGTTAAGGTGTTTTTTTCCAATTCTGTGAAGAAAGTCAATAGTAGCTTGATGGGGATAGCATTGAATGTAAAATTACTTTGGTCAGTATGGCCATTTTCACGGTATTGATTCTTACTAACCATGAGCATGGAATGTTTTTACATCTGTTTGTGTTCTGTCTTATTTCCTTGAGCAGTGGTTTGTAGTCTCTTTGAAAAGGTCCTTCACATATCTTGTTAGTTGTATTCCTAGGTATTTCGTTCTCTTTGTAGCAATTGTGGCTGGGAGTTCACTCATGATTTGGCTATTTGTTTGTCAGTTATTGGTGTATAGGAATGCTTGTGACTTTTGCATATTGATTTTGTGTCCTGAGATTTTGCTGAAGTTGCTCATCAGCTTAAGGAGATTTTGTGCTGAAAGGATGAGGTTCTTTTAAATATACAATAATGTTGTCTGCAAATAGAGATAATTTGACTTTCTCTTTCCCTAATTGAATACACTTTATTTCTTTTTCTTGTCTGATTGCCCTGGCCAGATCTTTCAATACTATGTTGAATAGGAATGGTGAGAGAGGGCATCCTTGTCCAGTGCCAGTTTTCAAAGGGAATGCTTCCAGTTTTTGCCTATTCAGTATGATATTGGCTGTGGGTTTGTCATAAACAGCTTTTATTATATTGAGATATGTTCCATTGATATCTAGGTTATTGATAGTTTTTAGCATAAAAGCTGTTGAATTTTGTCAAAGGTCTTCTCTGCATCTACTGAGATAATCATAATCATGTGGTTTTCGTCTTTGGTTCTGTTTATATGATGGATTACATTTATAAATTTGCAAATGTGGAACCAGCTTTGCATTCCTGGGATGAGGCCTACTTGATCGTGATGGACAAGTTTTGATTTGCTGTTGGATTCAGTTTGCCATTATTTTATTGAGGATTTTTGCATCAATGTTCATCATGGATATTGGCCTGAAATTTTCTTTTTTAATTGTGTCTCTGCTAGGTTTTGGTATCAGGATGATGTTGGTCTCATAAAATGAGTTTGGGAGGATTTCCTCTTTTTGTATTGTTTGGAATAATACCAGAAGGAATGATACCAATGCACATTTGTACCTCTGGTAGAATTTGGCTATGAACCAGTATGGTCCTGGACTTTTTTGGTTGGAGGACTATTAATTGCTGCCTCAACTTGAGACTTTGTTATTTGTCTATTCAGGGGTTCAACTTCTTCCTGGTTTAGTCATGGGAGGGTGTAAGGATCCAGGAATTTATCCATTTCTTCTAGATTTACTGGTTTATTTCCCTAGAGATGTTTGTAGTAATCTCAGATGGTAGTTTGTATTTCTGTGGAATCAGTGATAATATGACCTTTATCATTTTTATTGTGTCTATTCACATCTTCTCTCTTTTCTTTTGTATTAGTTTGGCTAGCAGTTTATCTATTTTTGTTGATCTGTTCAAAAAACCAGCTCCTGGATTCATTCATTTTTTTTGGATGGTTTTCTGTGTCTCTATCTCCTTTAATTCTGTTCTAATCTTAGTTATATTTTGTCTTCTGCTAGCTTTTGAATTTGTTTGATGTTGCTCCTCTAGTTCTTTTAATTGCAACATTAGAGTGTTGATTTTAGATCTTTCTTACCTTCTTATGTGGGCATTTAGTGCTGTAAATTTCCCTCTAGACACTGCTTTAAATGTGTCCCACAGATTCTGGTATGTTGCATCTTCATTCTCATTCGTTTTGAAGAACACCTTTCTTTCTGCCTTCATTTCATTATTTATCCAGTAGTCATTCAAGAGCAGGTTGTTTAGTTTTGATGTTGTTGTGTGGTTTTGCGTGAGTTTTCTAACCCTGAGTTCTAATTTGATTGCACTGTGGTCTGAGAGACTGTTTGCTATGATTTCCTTTCTTTTGCATGTGCTGAGGAGTGATTTACTTCCAATTACATGGTCAATTTTAGAGTAAGTGTGATGTGGTGCTGAGAAGAATGTATATTCTGTGGATTTGGGGTGGAGAGTTCTGTAGATGTCTATTAGGTCTGCTGGGTCCAGATCTGAGTTCAAGCCCTGCATATCCTTGTTAATTTTCTGTCTCATTGATCTGTCTAATATTGACATTGGAGTTCTAAAGTCTCCCACTCTTATTGTGTGGGAGTCTAAGTCTCTTTGTAGGTCATTAACAGCTTTGTTTATGTATCTGAATGATCCTGTATTGGATGCATATATATTTAGGATAGTTAGTTAGCGCCCATCTGCTCTGACAATATCCGTTTACCCAAATTCAAATACTTGACTTTCAGTGTAATTTTTTGGGATGCTCCAGGCTTCCAGGTAAATCAATCTAGCGTCTTCTCAATGACTAGAAAATAAGGAGATTCAGTAGTTACTCCTCTTAAAGTTTCTCTTTTCAGGCACACTAACCTCAAGGACCTCCCTGTATTGCAAGAAGTTATTGCTTGCTTCTGTAGTAATATGAAGTTAGTTTGTACTTTTATGTTATCTTCCCTCTAAGATTATTATCTAATGAGCTAAGTTCACATATTTTGTTTTGAGAAATAGCAAAAGTTTTATCAATCTGTACTACTAACCAACAATGGCCATTCGTTTATTTGTTTGCTTATATAGTTATTTATTTATTTTATTTTTTTGATATGGTGCTCACTCTGTCACATAGGCTGGAGTGTAATGGTGTGATCTTGGCTCACTGCAGCCTTGACCCACTCTGGTCAAGCAATGCTACTACTACCTTAACCTCTCAAAGTGTTGGGATTACAGACTTGAAACAGTTTTCCCAACCAACGTTCACCTTTTGACTTGTTGAAAAAAAAATTAGCAATAATTTAGGTCAAACTTTCTGCTTTTCACATCACTTGGGGTTACATGATAAAAAAATGCAATTACCATTATACTACTGAGAAATGGCCACTAATAAGTAAAATTTGAAAGCTGACTTTTAGTTAAAACAACCTTGAGAGAGAGAAAATACATGGAATCCAGCACTGCGTTAAGTCTTACATGTAAATTGTGAGGCATTTCAAGAAATGCAATTTTCCCGTGATCTCATACTTTTTCTCTCATCACTTTTAAGACATTCATAATTGAGTTTAAACTCTAGATTTTTATTTATATTTGGACAACTTCTAATGAATGCTTGACATTTGCGAATAATTTTTAAAAATTTTGCATTTACAGAGTAACTGCATTTTATCCATTAGGAATCCACTTACTGCTTATGTGCAATTATTTATCATTTTGAGAATAAGCTGTGAAAGAGAAACTTTAAAGATCGTGATAGTGGAGACAAGCTTATATTTTCTCATACATATAGCATTAGTTAAATAGGCAAAACTAGTATGTGTATATTCACAGTCAATGAAGTAAAAATGTTGGATTTTAACATTTTAAAAATAATATTTCACATGGGAAGCCACATTATACTAATCTGCCTGTTAATGAACTTTTATATTATGCAAATGAGTTATTATTTATATTAAAATATAATTTAAAACTGTTAAAGTGTTTATTGACAAGTATGTAAATCTATCGTTAATTGCTTTCAGTGTCATGTCATGCAGAAGAATAAAAGCAATGAGTTCTAGCTATTTTAATAGTTTCCTAGAAAATAAAGATACCTAAGTTATTCCAAAACTCTCTTACATGAATTACATAAGCCTGTTATTTTAAATCTATATTTATCTTGCAGGGAACTGTATACAGTTTTGTTTTATTAACATTATAAGATATTACAACTGCTGACATTACAGTGATATTGTGGGAGTTAATATTTGAAAGATACAAATTATTTAAATAAGAAATATATTTTAATACAAAAAAGAGATAAATGTGTTCTTACGTGTTGTTATCAAAATAGTCATTAATTCCTCATCTGTAGAAAAAATAGAATATATTAGTGAAAAGTATTTGTAGACTATTACCAAATTAAATAGAATATTGCTATCTATATTAAAAGAAGTAGAGAAATGCTTTACATTTGATATATTCTAAAGATCTATATCCTAAACTCTTATTCATATATCACTTTTTACAAATATTTACAAAAATGTATTTTAAAACTGTTCAAAAACATTTTGGCCCAAATAGAATTGACATCTCTGATGACTTCACAATTAGTTCTGTGTTCTTATCAACTTTTCATGTAGTCCTTTGGATTCTTTCTCTATCCATTTTAATGTGCTTACATTTTTACCAACATTGCATTGGCACAGAATGTTATTTGAATCCACAGTCTGGGGTTTGAGTTTTCTGGTTTACAGCTTCCCTCTCTATGGCCATTAATCATTTTGAGATCACTACTGAAATAATCTAGAGTTTTTGGTCATGGACATAGACTTCATGGGGTTTATTCTTAGTATTAAGAATAAAACAAAGGTCAATATAAAGCTGCTGTAAGTTTTGTGACAGAGTGCCCAGTAATACAACCAAAATATGGCACAAGCAAATCCTAAATTGAGGTGTCAGTCTGAACAAGATCATCTCAAAGCACTATTCATTAAATAAATTGTGCATATCAGACTAGATAAATAAATATAGCTGGTCACAGAGTTTTAGTCCCAAGTACATGGACTTAGCCATTTGTAAAGAAGAAAGAGGTAAGAATTCTGAGCAATGAAGACTAGATATTTAATTTTGTCCTAATTTCTATAACAAAAACCTTTGTCATAATTTTAGTGGAATATTTTTAAGAACATCAAATGTGATTATATATGGTTTAATTTGTACTGCAGTATAACAAATCACTGCAAATATAATAGCTTAAAATATTATCAGTCTATTAGTTCACAGTTCTGTGACTCAAAAGTCAAACATCATGTGCCTGGCTCTGGGTTCAGTGGATGACAAGGCTGAAATTAAGGTCAAATACTCATCCAGAACCTAGGATAAAAGTCTGCCTCCAAGTTCATTCAGTTTGTTGGCACAATTCAGTTCCTGTGGCAGTAGGATGGAAGCCCCTGTGTCCCTGCTGGATATCACTTCTAGAAGCTGCTAACATCCCTTGAACCTTTGACCCCTTCCACCTTCAAACTAGCAATAGCATGCAGAGACTTGCATTTAGTCTCTTATTTCAAAGAACTCATGTGATTAACATGAGTTCCTGTGATTAGATCAGGCCAAGAAGCATCTCCCATTCTAAAAATCATTTGTTCTGGGTAACATAATCTAAACTCTTGAGTAAAATCTATTAAATTCACAATATCAAGAGTAAGCATGCTATAGACATCAATATGGAAGTGAGAAATCTTGGAGAATTATCTCATAATTCTGCCACCCACAATGTATCTGAAATAATTTTGTAACTATTAAGGTCCTAATTAATGATATGGAATAATTATTGCATATAAATTTATATCTATTGAATTAAACAATAAGTATTATATTGATCTTTGTTTTATTCTTAATATGTACTAATTACATATTTTTAATACCATAACATATCATGATGCACTAAATATAATAAAGTTTTTGTAGGAAAATCTTATTTTGTTGCTTTGTGCTGTATATCTATGTAAACTTTATTAGTATTTTATACACACAGATATATCCTGAATATATCTGCTAAATTCATAATCTGAATAGAATAGAGTTTCTTTAAGCTGCATCCTATGACAGAAAATCTCTCCTTGACCAAACTTTAATCAGATTTCTCTGAGCTACTTCCCAACTAGGCCTCAACTTTTAGACTTCTGTGTCTGCTTTTGCATAACCCAATTTTAGCAAAAATTCTGCTAAATTGGTTAAGCCAGAATCTCTTACCTTTAATGTCTATTAACGTTATGACCTACTGGGGTTCCTCATCTGTATTAGTCCATTTCTCACACTAGTATAAAGAAATGCCTAAGACTGGGCAATTTATAAACAAAAGAGGTTTAATTGACTCACAGTTCTACCTGGCTAGGGGGGCCTCAGGAATCTTACAATTATGACAGAAGGTGAAGGAGAAGAAAGCACCTTCTTCAGAAGGTGGCAGGAGACAAAGAGAGCATGCAAGGGAAACTGCCACTTTTAAAACATCAGATCTCCTGAAAACTCCCTCATTATCAGGAGAACATCATGGAAGAAACCATGCCCATTATCCCATCATCTCCCACAAGGTCCCTCCTTCTATCTGTGGGGATTACAATTGAAGATGAGCTTTGGATAGGGACACAGAGCAAACCACATCCTTCCACCCTTGGCTCCTCCAAATTATCATGTCCTTCTCCACTGCAAAATCAACCATGCCTTTCCAACAGTCCCCTAAACTCTTAATTCATTCCAGCATTAACTTAAAAGTTTAAGTCCAAAGTCTAATCTGAGACAAGCGAAGTCCCTTCTACCTATGAGCTTGTAAAATCAAAAACAAGTTAGTTACTTCTAAGATACAATGGGAGTACAAGCATTGGGTAAAATGTTGCTATTCTGAGTAGGAGAAATTGGCCAAATCAAAGAGGTCAGGAGCCCCATGCAAGTCTGAAATCCAGTTGGGCAGTCATTAAATCTTAAAGCTCTCCAAAATAATCTCCTTTGACTTCATGTCTTACATCTAGGCACACTGACGCAAGGGTGGGCTCCCAAGGTCTTGGCCAGATTCACCACTATGACTCTTCAGGTTAAAGCACCTAGGGCTGAGTGCCTGTGGTATTTCCAGGAGCACAGTACAAGCTGTCAACCACCATTCTGGGGTCTGGAGGATAGTGGGCCTTTTCTCACAGCTCCACCAGGCAATGCCTCACTGAAGACTGTGTGTGGGGAATCCAATATCACATTTCCCCTCTACATTGTCCTAGCAGAGGTTCTCCATGGGGACTATACCCCTTCCACAGACTTCTCACTGGGCATTCAGGCATTTCTATACATCCTCTGAAATCAAGACAGAGGCTCCCAAAGCTCAACACTTTTGTACACCCACCGGCCCAATACCATGTGGAAGCCACCAACACTTGGGTCTTGGCACCTTTGAATCCATGGCCTGAGCTTTAAGTTGGCCCCTTTTAGCCAAGGCTGGAGCTGGAGTGGCGGAGATGCAGTGTGCCACGTCCTGAGTCTGCAGAGAGCTGTGGGGCCCTGGGTCAGGCCCAGGAAACCACTTTTCCTTCCTAGGTCTCTGGTCCTGTGATAGCAGAGCCTGCTGCAAAGGTATCTCAGATTCCCTAGAGACATTTTCCCCGTTGTGTTGAATATTAAAATTTGATTCCTCATTATTTATGCAAATTTCTGCAACAGGCTTGAATTTCTCCCCCAGAAAATGAGTTTTTCTTTTCTACCACGTGGTCAGGCTGCAAATTCTCTGAATTTTTATGCTCTGCTTCACTTTTAAATGTCACGTCTCCATTCCAAGTCCCCTCTTTGTGACTGCACATGACTGTAAGCTTTCAGAAAAAGCCAGGTCATATTTTGAATGCTTTGCTATATAGAAATTCCTTCTGTCAAATATCCTAAATAATGTCTCTCAATGTCAAGGTTCCATAGATCTCTATGTTGGGGACAAAACATCTCCGATCTCCTCACTAAAGTATAGCAAGGGTGATCTTTCCTCCAGTTCCCAAGAAGTTCCTAATCTCCATCTGAGACCACCTCAGCCTGGACTTCATTGCCCACATTGCTATCAGCATTTTGATCAAAACCATTCAACAAGTCTCTAAGAAGTCCCAAATTTTCCCACATCTTTCTGTCTTCTTCTGACCTTTCCAAACTGTTGTAGGCTGTGCCCATTACCTAGTTTCAAAGTTGCTTCCACATATTTAGGTATCTTTATAGCAGCTCTCCATTCTGCCTGTACCAATTTTCTATATTTCTCTGTTTTCACATTGCTATAAAGAAATTCTCAAGACTGGGTAATTTATAAGGGAAAGAGATTTTGTTGACTTACAGTTCCATATGGCTATCTATATCATTATCCTAAACCATTCCTCAGATAATAACTTCTCATCCTGGGATACCTTTGGCCATACTCCTGTAGGTCATTTAAACCAGAAATTCCCCTTACCCCTCATGCTTTCTCTTAATGTTTTTCACCCACCAACTCTGGCCCTTCTTGTTGGCTCTAAACTCCCCCTTTATTCTGATTTAACTTCAGCCCAGTTTCTCTTCTCTAGTTCAAAACCTCATTACCAATGCAATAGTCTCTATACCTATCACAATAATCCCCCTACAAAAACCGTGACTTCTTATTCTTTAGTAAATATCACAAATATTTTTTAACACTCCTAATACTTTTACCTTGCCCTCCAAAACTCATCGGGGGTATTGTGACTTGTAATAATGGTAGATCAGTTTATTCTAGACCACATTTCCCACTGAAAATCTATACCTAATTAGGCAGTCTATTCAAATACAACAAAACAAAACAAAACAAAACAAAACAAAACAAAACAACAGGAACTGTTTGAAGGCATCATAGCTTTAGCAAGGCAGGAAGAATGTGTGGGACCAGATCAAGAGGAAAAGGGAGGTGCAAGGAAGTAAACACACCAGCTGGCCCCACTTTTCCTCATGAGGCATCTGGCAATTCTAGAATTCATGGGTGAGAAGCTGAAAAGCCAAAGGTAGCATTAGATCAGTTTACATGCCGTAACAGAAAAAATGGTAGTTCAGGGAATCACAAAGGAAGAGAGGCTCCAGATAAGAGAGAAAGATTTCACTTAAAATACCAAAAGCACATACCAGAGCCAGCAACAGCAGCCAAGTGAACAAAATGCAAATTCTAACCATTATATTGCTGTCACCTACCTAAACAAAACTGGACTCTCTTCAGAGGAAGAGAACAATCTATACCCCTATGTAATTCTTACGATTCTTCATGTACTACATTTGTCAACCAAAACAATAAAAATTATAAAAAAATAAAGGACACTTGGATGGCAAAGTAAGAGGGGAAAAAAGCAGACGATATAAATCACTCACAATTATAGATACTGGAGTTACCATATACAAACATAAAAAGAGCTATAATTAATATATTAAATAAATTAAAAGTCTAAGAATTTTTTTTAAAACTCAAGAGAAAGTGAACTTACAAAACTGTATCAATGGAGCAGTTAAACAGAAAAGTAGATCTGAAAAGAAATAAACATTTAACACTAAAGATGATAGATATAAAATAACATAAAAGTCATATGAGAATCAGTGTATTGGTCTGTTTTCACACTGGTGATAAAGACATACCTGAAACTAGGAAAAACAAGAGGTTTAATTGGACTTCCAGTTACATATGGCTGGGGAGGTCTGAGAATCATGACGGGAGGTGAAAGTCACTTCTTACATGGTGGTGCCAAGAGAAAAATGAGGAAGAAGCAAAAGCAGAAACCCTAATAAACCCATAAGAGCTCATGAGATGTATTCACAATCACAAGTATAGCACAGCCCCCATGATTCATTTGCCTTCACATAGACGTCCCTCCCACAACACATGGCAACTCTGGGAGATACAATTCAAGTTGAGATTTGGGTGGGAAAACAGCCAACCCATATCATTTAGCCCTGCCCCCCTCCAAATCTCACGTCATTACATTTCAAAAACAATTATGCCTTCCCAACAGCCCCCCAAAGTCTTAACTCATTTCAGCATTAACCCAAAAGTCCACAGTCCAAAGTCTCATCTGAGACACGGCAAGACCCTTCTGCCTATGACTTTGTAAAATCAAAACCAAGCTAGCTACTTCCTAGATACAATGGGGGTACAGGTATTGGGTAAATACAGCTATTCCAAATGGGAGAAATTGGCCAAAATAAAGGGGTTACAGGGCCCATGTAAGTCCAAAATCCAGCAGGGATGTCAAATTGTAAAGCTCAATAATCTCCTTTGACTCCACGTCTCTCATTCAGGTCATGCTGATGCAAGAGTTGAGTTCCCATGGTCTTGGACAGCTCCGCTCACGGTTTTCCAGGGTGCAGCATTTCTCCTGGCTGCCTTCAGGGGCTAGCATTGAGTGTCTGTGGCTTTTAAAGCCACATGGTGCTAGTTGTTGGTGGATCTAACCGTTCTGGAGTTTGGAAGATGGTGACCCTCTTCTCACAGCTCCACTAGGCAGCATCCCATTAGGGACTCTATGTGGAGGCTCTGACCTCACATTATGCTTCCATACTGCCCTAGCAGAAGTTCTCCATGAGGGCCCTGACCCTGTAGCAAACTTTTGCCTGGGCATACAGGTGTTTCCATACATTTTCTGAAATCAAAGTGGAGGCTCCCAATCCTGAATTCTTGACTTCTGTGCACCTGCAGACTCAACACCATGTGGAAGCTGCCAAAGCTTGGGGCTTGCACTCTCTGGAGCCACAGCCTGAGCTCTATGTTGGCCCTCTTCAGCCATGGCTGGAGCAGCTGTGATGCAGGTCACCAAGTCCCTAAGCTGCCCACAACATGGGGACCCTCTGTGCAGCCCGTGAAACCACTTTTTCCTCCTGGGCTGCTGGGCTCATGATGGGAAGGGCTTCTGGGAATGTCTCTGACATGGCCTGGAGACATTTTCCCTATGGTGTTGGGGATTAACATTAGGTTTCTTGGTACTTATGCAAATTCTGCAGCCAGCTTGAATTTCTCCTCAAAAAATGGGTTTTTCTTTTCTACTGCTGTCAGGCCACAAATTTTCTCCACTGTTATGCTCTGCTTCCTTTTTAAAATGGAATGCTTTCAACAGCACCCAAGTCGAATTTTTAATGCTTTGCTGCTGAGAAATTTATTCTGCCAGATACCCTAAATCATCTCTCAAGTTCAGAGTTCCATAAATCTCTAGTGTAGGGCCAAAATGCCACCAGTCTCTTTGCTAAAACGTAACAAGAGTCACGTTTGCTCTAGTTCCGAACAAGTTTCTCATCTCCCTCTGAGACCACCTCAGTCTGGACTTTATTGCTCATATCACCATCAACATTTTTGTCAAAGCCATTCAAGAAGTCTCTAGGAGGTTTCAAACTCTCCCACATTTTCTTCTGGGCACTCCAAACTGTTCCAATTTCTGCCTGTTACCCAGTTCCAAAGCTGCTTCTACATATTCAGATGTCTTTTCAGCAACATCCCACTCTACGGGCACCAATTTACTGTATTAGTCCATTTTCACACTGCAGGTAAAGACATACTCAAAACTGGGAACAAGAGGTTTAATTGAACTTACAGTTCCACATGGCTGTGAGGTGCAGCATCATAGCGGGAGGTGAAAGGAACTTCTTACATGGTGGCAGCAAGAGAAAATTGAGGAAGAAGAAGAAGTGGAAACCCCTGATAAACCCATCAGATATCATGAGAGGTATTCACAATCACAAGAATAACAAGGGAAAGACCGGCCCCCATGATTCAATTACCTCCCCCTGGGTCTCTCCCACAACTTGTTGGAATTCTGGAGATACAATTCAAGTTGGGATTTGTGTGGGGACACAGCCAAACCCTATCAATCAAGTAAAAATCTAACATACATATAAGTGGATTTCTAAAGGGAAAGCTAAAAAATAATGTGAAATAAATGATATTCTAAAAGACAATAGCTTACTATTAAAGAAGATGGGGCCAGGCATGGTGGCTCACACCCATAATCCTTGCACTTTCGGAGGCCAGTGCAGGTGGATCACAAGGTCAGGAGTTCAAGACCAGCCTGGCCAATATGGTGAAACCCTGTCTCTACTAAAATTACAAAAATTAGCTGGGCATGGTGGTGCGTGCCTGTGGTCCCAGCTACTCAGGGGGGTTGAGACAGAAGAATTGCTTGAACCCAGGAGATGGAGGTTGCAGTGAGCTGAGATTGTGCCACTGCACTCCAACCTGGTAACAAAGCAAGGCTTTTTCACCATAAAAAGAAAGAAAAAATAAATGCTGGAAACCATCACAAAACCAATTTGTAGAATTTGTGCATATCCTAACCAGGAAGTGTAATAGTTAAAACACAACTATATCTAAGCATATTGTAGTAGAACTCACTTGAAAATTACAAATACAAAATTGTAACAGAAATCTGAAGAAAAATACATATTACGATCGAAGGAACAAAATTTGTATCTACGCTCAACAAGACAGGGAATGAGCTACGTAAAAACATAAAACATCCCTACCCTTTATCATAGTAAAAATGTTTAAGTTTTTAATAATTTATTTATATTCTAAAATGTTTTAATAAATTCCTATTGCCTTTAATTTGAAACCAAAGTAGCTCAACTATGCACCATTCTCATTATACAAATAGATAAGTTATGGTTTGTTTGTTTAAGCCATAGTCAAGTATTCTATGACTTAAAGATTAAATTATTCTTTACACACTACCTTTCAAATTTACCTATGAATAAATTGTAGAAAATGCCATTACAGCTTCAAAAAATGTAAATTCTTCTACCTTAAAAAAATGACAGCTGAAATAGTTTGAAAAATAGAAGAGTGAAGGAAACTTTTGAGAAGTTAATAAGGTTCCTCTAATATTGATTGATTGATTGATTGATTGAGCTGGAGTCTGGCTCTGTCACCCAGGCTGGAATGCACTGGTGCAATGTCAGCTCACTGCAACCTCTGGCTCCCCAGTTCAAGCAATTATCCTGCTTCAGCTTCCCAAGCAGCTGAGATTACATGTGCATGTGGCTATGCCCAGCTAATTTTTGTATTTTTAGTAAAGAAAGGGTTTCCCCATGTTGGCCAGGCTGTTCTCGAACTCCTCACCTCACACGATCCAGCCACCTCAGCCTCCCAAAGTGCTGGAATTATAGGCATCAGCCACTGCACCTGGCCCAACTTTTATTTTATAAAATGTAGACTCAAGAGATGTGGTCTATGCTTAACCAGAAAAACATTTATATGATGTATCATAATAATAAAACCTTAAGAAAGTCATCTACATTTCTTGTGTGTATGCTTATGTGTGTATAAAGAGTAGTAAATTATTTTATAGTATTGAATATATTAATATTTTGTTTGTATTCTTGTTTCTTTACTGAAAATTGTACTAAATCACTGTACATTTAGATGCTGTTGACAGAAGTAAAACAGAGATATTCAATATTACCTAGTTTGGTGGTACAATTTTTGCAATATTATTGTATAATATAACAACCAAAATATAGTTTTGTATTTATCCACAGCTTTGTTTTCTAGGATTTCAGTTACCTATGGTAAACTGTGGTCTGAAAATATTAAATGGAAAATTATATAAATAAACCATTTAGAAGTTAAATTGAAGGTCATCCTAGGTAGTGTGATGAAATCTTATGCAGTCTTCTGACCTGCCAGGCACATGAACCCTCCCTAGGTGTCCAGTGCATCCAAGCTGTCTACACTGCCTGCTAATTAGTCTAATTAGTCACTTAGGAGTGACTCGGTTATCAGAGGTGCTGTTTGATATGGTATCTCGGTTCTTGATTTCAAGTCACTCTTATTTTAATTCATAATGGCCCCAAAATACAAGAACAGGCAATTCCGATATAACAAAAAGAAGCCATAAAGTGCTCCCTTGAAATGAAAAGGAGAAAGTTCTCAATTTAATAAGGAAATTAAAAAAAAATCATATGCTGAGGTTCATACGATCTAGTCTTTTATGCATGAAATTGTGAAGAAGGACAAAAAAACTTATGCTAGTTTTGTTGTTGCACCTCAGACTGCAATAGGTAAGGCCACTGTGTGTGATATGTGCTTAGTTAACATGGAAAGGCATTAAATGTTTGGTGGAAAACATCAACAAAAATGTGTTTTAATTAACAGAAATCAGGTTTGGTACTATCTGCGGTTTCAGGTATCCACTGGAGGTTTTGGAATATAAACCCCCAAAATGAGAGGGGACTATGTGTTGACATTATGCAGATTTTCCCAGGGGTGTGTGTGTGTGTGTGTGTGCTTTGTCTTTGTCTGTGTGTGTGTGCCTGTGTGTGTATACTTGTATATTTTGTTCCATACAATGTTATCAAATGTATAAGTTCATGTATCCATCACCAAAATCCAGATGCTGAACAACTCCGGGAGCACAAGAGACCTTACTTTGGCACTATATGATCACACACATCCTTTTGACACCTAGCCCCAATTAATAACCCCTGTCCAACATTAATTGGTCCTCAACTTCTAATATTTGTCATTTCAAATATTACACGTAAGTGGGAACATATTGTTTATAACATTGAGGCATTGTCTTTTTTCGCTCAGTTAAGTCCCTAGAGATTCATTCAAATTATTGCTTGCATAAACAATTCCTTCTTTCTTAATGCTAAAGGACAACAGGACTAATTCTATTTTCTATTATTTCATTTCAAATAAAGTTGCTGTGAACAATTGTGTATAGGTTTTTGTGTGAAGAAAAATTTATATTTCTTTGTGATAAATTTTAAAATTTATGATTTCTGAATAATACGGTAATTCAGTGGTTAGGACTTTTCTTTTACAAGAAACTGCTAAAATGTTTTCCAAAGTATCTGCACTATTTCATATTTTCTGTCATATTCTCTCTAGTTTTTGGTGGTGTTACTATCTTTTATTTTAGCCTTTTAACAAGTATGTAGTGATAGCACATTGTGACTTTTATTTGTGAATTTCTAATTCTAATCACATTGAACATTTAATGTGTATATTTTCCATGTGTATATGCTCTTCAGTGCAATTTCTCTCATGTTTTTGTCCATTTTCTAATTTATTTCACTTTTAATTTCATTTTTTTTATTGAGTTCTGAATTTTTAAACTATATTTTTTATTTTAGTCCTTTATCAGGTATATCTTTTCCAAATATTTATCTCAGTCTTTTGATTGTCTTTCAATCTTCTTAACAGATATTTTTTGAGAGAATTTTTTTTAATATTAATGAGACCTACTTTTTTGTCAGCTTTTCATATTGTTGAAATATGAAAAAACAATATCCATACTGTTGGCATCAAATCTAAGGTTTCTTTGCCTAGCCTTGAATTTTGAAAAAGTTTTATTTTTATTTTTTGCTAAGACATTTAAGGGTTACGTTTTATTTTAGTTCATGATCTATTTGAATTAATTTTATTAAAAATTATGAGGTTGATTTGTATAGAGTTTTTGTGTTGGTTTTGGTTTTTTGTCATACACATTTCTGATTGCTCCATCAATTCTTGAAACACTAGCCTTTCATTGTTGAATTGCTTTTGTACGTTTCTCAAAATTAATTGGGCATATCTTTTCAGGTCTCTTTTTTTTTTGTTGTCTGTTCTGTTACTTAAACCTATGTGTCTATCCCTTCTTTAATAACTCACAATCTTGCATATTGATGCTACATGCTGAGTCTTAATATTTGATAGACTGATTTTTCACACTTTTCAAAACCATTGTCACTATTCTGGCTCCTTTGCCTTTCCTTGTAAACTTTAGATGGATCTTGTATATCGTGAACGTCCCACTGAGATGTTGATAGGAGTTGCATTTAACCTCTATATCAGTTTACAAAGAATTGAGACCTTTACCCTGTTAAGTCTTCCAATCTATGAAAAGAGTGTGTCTTTTCAACAATTTAGGTCTTTGATTTCGTTCATTGATATTTTGCAACTTTCAGCATGTAGAAGCTGTTTATGTCTTTTTAAGTGCCTACTTAAGTATTTCTTTTTCTCTTTACTTATTTTAGAGAAAAAAGTGGCTTTTTTTCACTTTTGGGTTTTTGCTTTTTATGCATTCGTGTTAGTGCATAGAAATGAGATTGATTTTTGTGTTTGATCTTGTATCCTCTTCTGGATTTACATTCCTTGGAATTTTCTGTTTAGTTGTGTCATTTGCAAATAGAGAGTTTTATGTCTTCTTTTTCAATCTGTTTGCCTTTCTTATTTGTACTGCATAATACCAGCATCTAGAAATTCGATTATTGTTGAGTAAGAGTGATAAGTGACTTTGGAAAAAATCATTCAGTCTTTTAACATTAAATGTAATGTAATTTTTTCAGCTTTCAACACAGTATTTTTCATGGCATGAATATCTTTGGGTTTATCTCAGTTAGCATTCTCTCAATTTCTTGGTTATTTCTTTCACCCAATGTGGGAAGTTTACAGACATTATTTCTGTAAATAGTCTTTCAGTCCAACTCTTTTTTCCCGTCTTTTCTCATTTGGGACTCTAATGCAAAGGTTGGATATTTGGTACCCCTTATTTCATAGATTCCTGGGGCTCTGTTCAATTTTTTCAGCCTATTTCCTCACTCTGTTGGTAAGACTGGACGAATGGTATTGATCTGTCCTCAAGTTCTCTGTTTCTATCCTCTGCCATCTCCGCTCCACTATTGAGCACATCCAGTGAGTTGCTATATTTCTCTTAATGTATTTTGCAGTTCTATAACTTTCAATTTGTTCTTTTCTATAAATTATATTTCTTTGCTGGGATTATCTATTTCTTATTTGTTTCAAGAGAACTTTTCACTGTTTCTTTAATCATTTTTCGATGGCTGCTTTAAAATCCTTGTCAGATAATTTCAACATCTGATTAATCTCAGTGGTAGCATCAGTTACATTGGCTATTGTTCATTCAAGCTGTGATTCTCTTGGTTATTTTTATAATGGGTGATTGTAGATTGCATCCTAGGTATTTCATATGTTATACATAAGAGTCTAACTCCTATTTAAGTCTTTAATTTTAACAGTCAGTCACCTTGCTGAGATTCATACAGGCCTTGCCTACTTTCATGAGCTGTGGCTCATATGGCAGATTACTTCTCAGAGCCTTAGCTGTGTGGCGCTGCTGGACTTCCCTCTGACCTCTCTTGGCCTCTATGGGGCAGGAGAGATTCCTCCAGGCCTGGCTTCTGGGTTGTTCTCTGTAGGGGCACTTTAGCTCAGTATTTCCCCAAAGGTGCTCCCTGTGAATCTTGTTTCTCAGGACAGGAATTTTCGACCCAAAGGCTCAAAGCAGCTTTCTGGGCCAGACTTTTAATTGTAGCTGCTTTTCTCTTCATTTCTGTTTGCCTGTCGCAATGCTTCTGGACAGAAGATAGTTTTCTGCACCTGCTGACTTACTTTGGCTCAGTAACTCCTGCTGATTTCTCCGCCTACCTACTCCAGTTTTTCCAATGAAGGAAAGGAATTTAAGGATTTTTCGGGCTTTGGATAAAAAGAGATTTTAGGCCTAGGTCACTCATGTAAATTCTGCCTTTTCAGCTTTATTTTTAACTTCAAGGATGCCCATATTAAAATCCCTAATTTTCACCTATCTTTTCTTTTTTTAAGATATGGGCTTATGTGTGTTTTATAACCAGTGATTTTCTAAGTATCAATATTGTATTACAGCTTCAGGGAGCTTCCTTAAGAGAGAGCAAAACCGTGTCTTTTGCTATCCTTTTATGGTTTTCTTTGCCTGTCTCCTTGAAAAGGAAAGCTGACATTTTAAACTACGAGGCTGAGCCTACATAAAGAAGAGCAAAGATGGAAGGATCTGGCACCTTGGCATCTAACCACAGGAACTTGTCACTAGTCCTAGACTGCCTCCACCAAATCCATCTGTGGGAGGAGGGGGAACAAATGTAGACATTGTCTGCATTGTTTACATGTATAAATGCCACTTTTACATTTATCTATCATTTATATATAACTCTAATATGTATTAATACAACATTTTTTTCCTGGAAGTAGAGTCCCGCCAATGCTAATGTTTAAACAGTGGCATTGACTTAGGAGGTGGGAAGAAGACAGATTTTGCATTTGGAAAGCTATGATGTGTTTATCCCTTTAATGCAGTGATAAAATGCACAGTGAGACTGTCATCTGTAATACCATGCAAATCAGCATCGGGAAAACCTATATAGACAAGTGGAGGCCTAAGCATCGGGAAAACCTATATAGACAAGTGGAGGATGATTGTGTATTAACAATTCCTTCTTAGCGAGTGTGACTGACAGAGAGGAATTGAACGTAGAGCCTCCATCTATGAACAGAGACATAATATTCATCCACTAGGTTTACTACACTGTGGAGCTTTGGAAAGCATAAAAACAAATTGTTTTTTCTCCCTCAAATTTAACCAATTATAGAATTGTCCTTGTATAAATTTTATATCTGTTTTCAGATATAAGGAGAAGCACCAGCTGACATCCAGCAAAGCATAAAGAATCTTATTTCTATGACCTCAAGGGAATAGACTCCTCCAGCAACCTTAATGAGCTTAGATGCAGATTCATCCGAGGGTCTCATGACAATATTCCAGCAAACCAACACCTCAATGTCTAATATGTGAAACCCGAAACAGAACATTCAGCAGAGACAACCCATATTTATGTCTTGTAGAACTGTGAAATAATAAATGTGTGTTGTTTTAAACCAATAAATTGGTGGTGACTTATTGCAATAGAGACAGAAAACTAACACAGATTTCTCCAAGGTGGCTAGCTTCATGTGATGTGAAAAGGGCAAAATGAGAGAAGCACAGAAATCAGTCAGAAAAAGACCAGAAATTCATACTAAGCCACTATATCTATTAATACCTATTTACAAGGCAGCATAACCAGACCAGTCTAGGTCTGACCAATGAAGTTAATTTCTAGGGTAGAAGTTTCATAATTGTCATCAACAACTGTTTCTGCATTCATCCCGCACACCACTCCCTTCTCCAAGTGTGACTTTCACAGTATTTATCCTGTTTCTACTGCAGTATAACATTGAATTTTGGGTGTTTGGTCCAGGATTACATAGTTGTTTTAGAGTTTCTTTTGTTTCAAACTACTTTAAATAAACATTTGATCTTTTTAGTTATCAAATTTAATAATTAATTTCTTTATTAAATATCAATTAAGCAACTACTATATTTCAGGTATTTTGTTGGGTAAGAGATATTCAGATTAATAAGACGCTGCTCTCTGACAACATACAGTTTAGTAGAAGATCTTCTGCATATCTCATGTGTAAGAGAAATTCAGACATTTTGGCCAGTAGGGTGATGGCTACTCATGGAGGGAGTAAGTGTGATGTCCATACAAAAAAGAGTTGTT
>NW_022436951.1:16833497-16892161 GCF_009761245.1 Sapajus apella
TTTTTTTTTTTTTTTTTGAGACGGAGTTTCGCTCTTGTTGCCCAGGCTGGAGTGCAATGGCGCGATCTCGGCTCACCGCAACCTCCGCCTCCTGGGTTCAGGCAATTCTCCTGCCTCAGCCTCCCGAGTAGCTGGGACTACAGGCGTGCGCCACCATGCCCAGCTAATTTTTTTTGTATTTTTAGTAGAGACGGGGTTTCACCATGTTGACCAGGATGGTCTCGATCTCTTGACCTCGTGATCCACCCGTCTCGGCCTCCCAAAGTGCTGGGATTACAAGCGTGAGCCACCGCGCCCGGCTAGGAAAACTTGATTTTCAATGATAATTCTCTATAAGCTAGACGAGAGCTTCTAAGAAAGTGATTCCCTTTCTCTAAGCTTCAGTTTTTAGTCTTTACAATGAGAATATAACATCTCTCTGATTGAGTAAATGAAATATTTGCTTTAATAAAGATAAAGAAGTAGCACGCTGTTGATTGCATTGTGATGAACTAGTAAAGAATATCTCTAGCATAATGATTTAGTAATAGTAATAATAGATATTTTGCATTTTTAGATTAAATGGCCGTGAGATGTCACATTCTGAACTTTGAACCATATTGGAAATCACTCAGGGGTCCTGGATTTGGGGTGGATTCATGAGCTCAATGAACTTTTCCAGTGTTCTCCCTTGGAGGATGGTGGCAAACGTACTGTGCTTGTGAATGGAAAAGTAAACACATTAGATGACCAATAAGGAAGACTTTTGCAGACCGCTGGCTATATCCCAATTATAGGTGTTTAGTTAGGCATATGACTGCCCAAAATAAAATCTATCTCTCCATCTTAATACCTAGAAGATAGGTGATATACCTCTATTGAGGTCATACTTATTAAGGATACTAAAGACTGCATCTGTAATACATGGAGCATCTTATCGGATGCTACACTGTCCCAACCAGATTTTAATTTTAAATAAAAACAAAGTTTTATTTTGTTGAAACCATTGTAATTTGAGGATCACTGTCATAGGATAATGTATATTAATATATGTTATTTAGGGATTTTTTTTCAGATTGTTTAGATTAAGATCAAAAAGAGAAACAGTTATAAGTGATTCCCTCCACATGAAACAAAACCAGGCAAGAGAAAATTGCAACCAGAGGCTTGTTTTTCTGTTTAAGATCTTCAGTAAAAATGCGATACCTAAAAAATTATGTGTGTGTGTGTGTATCTGTGTCTGTGTATAATTAGCTACATGTTTGTATATATCTACAATTTAGTATTAAAAATTAACAAAATAAAGAATATGCTAGAAAAGAGAAATAGGAATAATTAGGCTTACACATACTGGAGATCATATCTTAATAGATGTTATTTAGGGATTTTTTTAGATCATTTAGATTATAGTCAAGAAGAGAAACAGTTCAAAGTGATTCCCTCCATGAAACAAAACCAGGAAAGAGAAAATTGCAACAAGAGGCTTGCTTTTCACTTTAAGATCATCAGTAAAAATGTGATGCCTAAAAATTTATGTGTGGGTGTGTGTGTTTGTGTGTGTGTAATTGGCTACGTTTGTATATATCTACAATTTAGTGTTAAAATTTATCAAAATAAAGAATATGCTAAAAAAAGAAATAGGAAAAATTAGGGTTTACAAATACTGGAGATCATATCTTAATAGATGTTATTTAGGGATTTTCTTTAGATTGTTTATATTAGAATCAAAAAGAGAAACAGTTATAAGTGATTCCCTCCATGAAACAAAACCAGGCAAGAGAAAATTGCAACAAGAGTCTTGTTTTTCATTTCAAGATCTTCAGTTAAAATGTGATGCCTAAAAATTTTTATATGTGTGTGTGTGTGTGTGTGTGTGTGTGTACATAATTAGCTATGTGTTTGTGTTTAACTGCAATTTAGAATTAAAAATTAATAAAATAAAAAACATGCTAGAAAAAAGAAATAGGAATAATTAGGGCTTACACCTACGGGTCATCATATCTTAATAGATATTATTTGGGGACTTTTTTTTAGATTGTTTAGATTAGAATCAAAAGGAGAAACAGTTCTAAGTGATTCCCTCCATGAAACAAAACCAAGTAAGAAAAAATTGCAATAAGAGGCTTGTTTTTCATTGTAAGGTCTTCAGTAAAACTGTGATACCTAAAAATTTATGTTTGTGTGTGTGTGTGTGTGTGTGTGTATAATTAGCTACATGTTTGTATATATCTACAGTTTAGAATTAAAAATTAACAAAATGAAGAATGTGCTAGAAAAAAGAAAGAAGAATAATTAGAGCTTGCACATACTGGAGATCACGGATACCTGGATAACAATAGAAGGAAAAATGGCTACAGTAGCTAAGTAGAAGCATTTTTTTTTTTCGACAGTTTAATATAGGGTGTAGATGTGGATGTAAAGCAGCCAAAAAAGGGCCATGTAATGGACATTTTATATTTCTGCTTACCCAGGATCATGAATTCCTTCCCACTTGGGGTGATACTCTCATGGTGCATTGATTGCTGTATAACAAGTCCCCACCTGTGTCTATGGAAAACTGTAGGGGAGACAAGGCATTTACTTTCCTTTCCTTCCTGGCAACTGTATTATGACAGGATCAAGTTGAACATTCAGACTTGTCTCTTTGAGATTTGAAAGAGTGATGTGAGAAGGCAGTGTCCAGGTAGTGGTGATGCAGACATGGCGACGATGAAGCCAGTTGTGACCTCCTTCTCAGACTGACAAAGTAGCACGTTAATTGCTGTGTTGGAAGCCGTAGCCTGCATTCTTCTTGTCAATTCTCTGAAATTCCAGTATCTTTCCATGACATTCACTATCTGCATAATTCATGCAGAAACAATTTCTGCTTTTGTATCATAAATTCTGTGTGGTACTCTACCTCTCTAATTAAATTTCATAGTGCTCCCTCCTCCTTCACTATCATTCAGCATCACAGGCCTATTTTCTGATCCTTGAACGCAGCATGCTTCTTTCAGTCACCGAATCCTGGAGAATGCTTTTATTCTGCCAAAGTATCTCTTCCCACAGAGCTTAGTATGATTGCTTATATCCAGGTCTCCTTTCAAAGGCAAAAATTCCCTGCCTTCTTTTATAGTACTTGAAGTCATATGAAAATTATTTTAGTATGTATTTAGGCAAGTATTTGTGTTTAAAATGATTTATTAATTTGTCTTTTCAAACTTGTTTCTTCTCCCTCCCATTAAAATATATGCTATTTGAGAGCTGGGACTTAGCATGGCTTAACCACAGCTCTATTCCAACAAATCTAGAATAACTCCTAATATGATGCTTTTCTATATTAAAATTGTAAGTTAAACCAAGAAGTAAAGTTGTTGGATAAAAAGTTATACCAGGAAAATCTGTGTAACTACTGGAAATTAATAATACATTCAACTCTGAGTTTTCCGCATATTGCCTATCTTAACAGATTGTTTCTGTTATGTATTTTATTTTTTGCCCCATTTCTGTATATTTATTGTCATGTTATAAACTAGTTTAATGAATAGCTTGATTCTGTAAAGATTTATTTGAGGCAGTATGGAAAGAGATGCTGGGATGAGACTAGATTAGATCAAAGAAACTTGAGAGTGATAGCTAAGAGAGTCAAAAAGATCTAGTTAAAAGACAAGGTTCATAAAAACCCAAAACCATGAATCTGTTCGGAGAGTAGTTGAAAAAAATTAAAGTGCTCTAAGCATGGAAAGAAAGACTGATTGAAGCTTGAATTGAAACTATAAGTGGGAAAATTGGTTCCCTTGTAACATGCTGTTAAAATATTTTCCTTCTCTGCAGTCACTGGGCTAAACTTTAACACTTGTAGTCAACCAGAGGAGCTGTTGAGCAGTTTACTAACACAGTATTGACTCCAACTTTATGAAGTCATTTCTTCAATTCAAACTATCACACTGACACCTGTAAGTACACTGTCCAATTTCAGTTCAGAAGGTTTACCTGGAAAGATAATATGTGGATCAGAATAGTTCATTGGGAAATCAAACTCAAGGACAGTCTGTATCCAAGGCTGAAAATTCACACCTTATTCTATTCCCTTTTCTAAATTATGTTTAACCACTACGTTGAAAATAATACATGGCTTCATCTATGAGAATGTTAGATATAGTGAACCCCAAGTTTCTCTTCAAAGAATCCATATGTTGGTATGTTCAGCTCTCTTATTCTTTAATTCTCTATTTTAATGTTTAAATTCCTTGTAGTTCCAGTAAACAACCTTCTCCACCAGTTCTAATCAGTAGGTCACATCTGTTCCCCCAGCCCCTGGCTCTGTCCTGACTCATCCTGGTCACCTGCTTCATTCACCTGCTCTAGTTACCTGCTCCAGTCACCTCCTTTGTCCTAGGTCACCCCTGGCTACTTGCTCTTACCCACCTGTAACCGTCCCTCCTGCCAAACCACCCACCCTGCCACTCCAGCTCTGACCCATGCTCCCTTTATCATAGCCAGTCAGGATTAGTCTAGCTTGTGTGGTCTAACCCTAGCCAATAGGGGAACAACACAGCAGTAGGAGCGACCCCCATCAGGCATAAATACCCCTCCCCTTCCTTGTCCAGGTGTGTGCTTGCCACTGTTCCATCTGTTAGCCGCACCCTTCTATAGAAGTAAAGTGCCTTGCTGAGGAAATTTATATTTGAGTGCTACTTCTTTTGTGGCATCAGAAATCCTACTTATAACAAGAATAAATGATAGCATTAAAATAATATTTGGAGGTGCCCCCAAATCGCAAAAAGATGTTCTCTTGAAATTTGAAGTTCAAAGATATTAAAGTTTAGATAGGTTCTATTTTTAATTTTTTTTTCTTTTGAACACTAGAATTTTAATTTGTAAAATTCCTAAGTGGAATTAAAGCACAAATAACAAACATCAAAATGCCATTCTGTGAGTTTGTAGACAAGAGTAGATCAAAGCATAGTTCTTCTGCAACTCCTTCCCTAGTCTTGAATATAGAATCAAACACAGAACAGTGAGTTAGTGCTGCCTATTTAATGTAGCACTGATCATGTAAAGGTAGAAACTCTCCAATATTCCAATATTTTGTAGCTCGTGGGAATTTAGTGTCTTCCAGTTTAAAGCATCACATGCTTTTTTGCCAAACCATGTAATGCTTAAAAGCCTTGTAAAGATTATTTCCCCCATATCCAAGTTTGCCTCTGAACCCCATATCCAAGTTTGCCTCTGAACCTGCTAGTCCTGCAGTTTGCAGCTGTGAGACTTCCTGTGGTCCCTGCTACCCTCTCTCTTTAATTCTTGCCTTAGCTGAAAATGCTCATTAGGACTCTAGCCCATGAATTCTCAGGCATTTGCGCTCTTTCTTTGACACCACTATACTTCCACCCTATGCTACCTGTGTAGAAAATACCACGTCTGGAGTCTCCACCATACATTTGATATACAATAAATTGTTTCTGTCTTCCTCACTAGGATTCTGAAGAATTTAAGAAAAAAAGGGACATAGATGGAAAACATCATTCTCAGCAAAGTAACATAAGAACAGGAAAACCAAACATCACATGTTCCTCACTCATAAGTGGGAGTTGAACAATGAGAACACATGGACACAGGGAGGGGAACATCACACACCGGGACCTCTTGTGGGGTGGGGAATAGGGGAGGGATAGCATTAGGAGAAATACCCACTGTAGATGGCAGGTTGATGGGTGCAGCAAATCACCACGGCACGTGTATACCTGTGCAACAAACCTGCATGTTCTGCTCATGTATCCCAGAACTTAAAGTATAATTTAAAAAAAGAAGAAGAATTAAAATAAGGGCATGTCTATTGATGAACCAGAATCACTCTTATTGCAAGAGAAGGAGGAGTTTTATCCCAGAATTAGAAATACTATCCTTGTACACTTCATTCTCAAACAGTGCTGATTCAAATAGGCCTGTTTGTTTAGGAAAAGCCTAGAGTTGAAGCCAGTTAAAGTCTAAGAAGAGCAAAATCAAAACAAAGTTGAACATGCCCAGTGACTCAATCCCAAATTTGCAAAACAACTGTCACTTTGCTTCTCCATACATATTTAAAGTAAGGGAACAGAAGAACTGGAGCATGCCTAGGGGAACAGTTTTAGCATGCAAACTGGGAAATGGGAAGAGTTTTCCTTTTTAAAATACACGCTAGCCGGGCGCTATGGCTTGCGCCTATAATCCCAGCACTTTGGGAGGCTAGGGTGGGTGGATTACGAGGTCAAGAGATCAAGACCATCCTGGCCAACATGGTGAAACCCGGTCTCTACTAAAAATACAAAAAAAAAAAGCTGGGCATGGTGGCACATGCCAATAGTCCCAGCTACTTGGGAGGCTGAGGCAGGATAATCCCTTGAACCTGGGAGGCGAAGGTTGCAGTGAGCTGAGATTGTGCCACTGCACTCCAGCCTGGTGACACAGTGAAACTCCATCTCAAAAAAAAAAAAAAAATTAAATTAAATTAAAAAATAAAAATAAAATAAAAATGAAAATAGATGCTGTTCTAATTAACTGCTGGGTGCTGAGGAACCCTGTCCAATATCCCTAGATGGCTTTGCCACAAGCTTCAAATCATAGTATGTAATAAAATGTTTAAAAATATAAGATGGTATTTAGCTGGAATTCAATGAAGAATACCATATAAACATATATATGATGTATTTATCACATTAACATTAGCTATGCCAAGCATTTCCAAAAACATACATAAATCTGAGAAATGAAAATAAATATGCAAAATGTAAATATGTTGAGCGGTACAACATATATTCTAAATATTATTAAATATATATATATATATATATATACACACGAACATATATAAATATTTACACACACTTAAATAAATATATCTCAATATGTTCTACGTACCAATACACATCTGTATTATGTTTCAATATCTTCCTGTGAATTATCTATTACATCCACCTTAAGAAAAAGTTTCACAAAAAAGCTCTAACTGTACACTGATCAATAGAATCTGATCATTTCTATTTTCTTTGCTCCATTTTTATTGTTTTTAATTATGAGGTTAAATTAGTGAGCCTTGATAGCTTGCATGCATTGCTGAAAATCTCTGGTGAATAAGAATACATGCATAGAAAAGCTCAATATGAATATAGATAGACAAGTGCTATCTTAAAATTAAATTTTATGTGGAAATTCTTTTTTTGATACTCAGCTTCTTTGCCTTTTAAATTTTTTAAATATCTAAATATGTATATCCTTCAAGCAATAATGGTTGCATACTAAATTTTACTCCCTACACTCAATAATTACTGACATACTTCATTGTGTTGGCACAAATTAAATATCTATGTTTTAATATATAATTTAGATTTAAATTTAAACGTAAGTGGCTTACCACAACATCAATATGTATGTAGAAAGAGCTGCAAGGAAACCACTTATTCTTATTATGTTCCCTTTAATGTGCACCAAAACTGCTAGTCTTATTGTCTACAGAAGGAAGCCTTGTGGTGATGATAGTGGCTAAATAAAATATTATTATAGAAGAACATAAGTTGATACATTATTTACACAAATAAAGTTTTAAAGTTAGGGTTAAGCATATTTTGCTTACTGTTAAAAGAATTTCTTCATCTGATACTTAATTATTTTATTTTATAAATGCTATAAATATGAGGTTAAAAACAAAATAAGGAATAAAATAGCATATGAGTTTAATCCTCAACAGACGTGTCTTAATAATACTGGAAGTTATCTATAGACAACAAATAAACAACTGTAAAACAAACTCTATTAAAATTATTTGATAGAGAACATAAGATTCTGCTCTTTTGAGAACTGAGAGATATAAAAGTGAAAACTAAATTTAGATAAAAAATATATAACCAAAAATGTGATTTGATTATTATCATGAATATAATTTGTAACAGTCTGACAAGTGCAATTGTGATAAATACATAAAGAAGGATTGAAAATATCTGGCATAGATTCTTTACAGAAATTGCACTAGTGAGCACATATTTTTTTTGTTTGAGATATCTTAATTTAAAAAGACAGGCATGTTTCTTTGAATTTAATAGCTAACTTTTTACAAATGGACTGATGGTTCAAGTTAATTCATTATCTTTTAAAAATGATGTTATCACAGTGATATATCAACTACAAAGTAAGTTCTCTGAAATTGAATCTGTACTGAAAGGATTGATAGAACTGATTTAGGTTTTCAATTTCTACTTTTTAGTGAATGTGGTTGCACAGAAAAAAATATATATTATCTTCAGCCTTTCACTATTTCTCTAAGCCTCAGTTTCATCATTTGTCAACAGGGTTTATAATTGATAGAACTAACATCTTTTAATGTAATAATTGCCATTTATTTTAAAATATATTTTTAAAAATACACAAAAGTTAATTGTGGTTTATAAAAATAACTGTGAAAGGTAATGTTTTCCATATGTTTTTTAAAACTACACAAAATTTAGTTGTGGTTTACAAAAATAATTGAGTAAGGGAATGTTTTTCATCCTACATATTGTAAACTATTTATACTTTATTGAATGTACTAGCCCTAGGGTCTACTTGTGGTCTCCCTTGAAAAAAGTGAAACATGTCTTTACAGGGAGGTATGACAGTGTTCAAGGAATGAAGGAATGGGGGATCAAAAAGAAGCAAGGCAAGTCCCACATACTCCTTTTCATGATCTTGAAAATAGCAGAAATCTCTTGCCAGTGGTGGGTGGGACATTACTGAAGAGTTGGTTATCAGAATACTTGGCTTTAGAGAGAAGCTACAGAATAAGTGATTCAAGAGAAGATTCAAGTAAACATCTCTGTCTACAGGAACAGTAAATTCTGGGGAGGTGATCTTAGAATGTTAGGTAGATCCTTGCTTTAGTTAACCAAAAATGCCTGAAGCAGAAAACTGAGGAAACTATTTTTTCTTGAATGAAGCCATTCATATATATGTTTTTTGAACAACAAAAATGTTCTTTTTGATGGGATACACTGTTTATACTCTCAAATTGAACTTACATTGTATATCCATTTTAGAAGTGTACATTTGTTTTGTACACTTCTAAATTTAAAAAAATCAGTTCAACAAGTGTATTTTGTTTGACCGAGGTACTAGATTGTTTCAGTTGTTCTAAGTTTATCTTTAGACTGATATTAGGTACATGTTTCCTCTTTTCTTTCTTTTTTCCCATTATAGCACGTTTCAAATATATGGTCAATTACAACACTAAAATATTGTATTTTTTTGAGGTCAAGTCTCAATCTGTCACCAGGCTGAAATGCAATGACGTGATCTCAGCTCACTGCAACCTCCGCCTCCTGGGTTCAAGTGATTCTCCTGCCTCAGCCTCCTGAGTAGCTGGGATTACAGGCATCTGCCGTCATGCCTGGCTAATTTTTTGTACCCTTAGTAGAGATGGGGTTTCATCATGTTGGCCAGGCTGGTCTTGAACTCCTGACCTCATGATCCACCTGCCTAGGCCTCCCAAAGTGCTGGGATTACAGATGTGAGCCACTGCGCCCAGCCTAAAATATTTTTTAAAATTCCACTTCCTTACAACAAAACCACCAGTGGGGAATTCTAGAATGGAGAGATTTAGTCAGGGAGAGTATTAATTTTGCTATGAATTCTGCTTAAATCTCCAACTAATTCCAGCATATAGTCTAAGAGGCCAAATTTCAACTACAAGAACTAAATTTATATTCCAATGTTAAACTCTATAGGGGAGGCAGATTTAAATTTCAGAAATGTTAGCTACCTATTAAAAAACCATTACTCTTTGGATGAACGTACCAGAATCTAGAGTGCTTGTAATACATCACTCACAATGTGTAGAGTGTAATAAAATTTACTCACTGTTAGAGGAAAGGATAATTACCTATAGTCAAGAGAAGATACAACCAATATGATCTAGACTTTAGAATTAGTGGACCATGATTTTAAAATGTCTACTTCAACTATGCTTAAGGAAGTGAAATAAATTATGAAGGTAGTAAAGAAAAATACAAGAAATCTCAGGATGAAAGTAGAATTATAAAAAAAAAAAAAAAAAACTAAAAAGGAAATCTTAGAAATAGAAAAATAAAATAGCTAAAATTGAAAAATATGAGATTACATAAAGGAAGTGAAATAAGAATCAGTAAGCAATAGGAAATCAAAAGAAATTATGCATTTCGAAGAGAACAAAAAACAGATACAAAACAAAATTAAACAAAGCCATTGGATAATCTTAGATGGTCCAACATGCTTGAAATTCAAGTTGCAGAAGAAGAAAGAAAAATGAAATGAAAAATATTGAAGAAATAATACTTGACATTTTACTCAATGTGGTGAAATGCATTAATTCATGGGTTTAAGAGCTAGAAAGTCCTGGCTAAACACACACGCATACACACACAACCAATACCAATTTCATGTCAATTACTTATTTAAAATCTAAAAATAACATCTAAAATACATAAGCACAGGTAAAAACCATTATGTATAGAGAGACAACAATTACTAATATGCTGTTGACTTCTAGTCAGAAATGATACATCCAGACACGACATCTTAAAGTGCTAAATGTAAAGAAAGGCAAACGTCAATCAAGAGTTCTACATAAGTGAACCTAGCCTTCAAAAATAATTGGGAAATGAAAACATTCTTACTTATAATAATATATATTTTTACTCAGAAGACCTTCACTATAAGAATGGTTATAGCATGTTTTCAATCTGAAGGAACATTAAACTACATTGAAACTCAGCTATATAGGATGGTTTTACACACACACACACAATTTTTCTGAATTTCATAAACTTGTATATAACTTTTCATATCAAAAATTTTGTGAAATTTCATGGAATCTATACACATACACACATTTTAGCAAAATTAAAATAGTAAATATATGCTTTGTATGGTGTTACAACCTTAACAAGTTTTATATGTGAAAATATGCATTTAATGCCTGAAATTACCTTTTAATTTAACTTGGTTGTAACTTAAACACGCATCCTTCCAAAGCATATATACACACACAAACATATAGATTTAATTAAAATTATTTTAAAAATAAACTAAAGCAAAAGAAGACAGAAAAGGACGATCATAGAAAGAGGAATAGAAAACAAATAATAAAATTGTAGACCTACTGCATATTTTAGGTTAATATTATGTACTATTGAGGAAATTTTCTCTATTCCTATTTTTATAAGACTTAAAAATCATAAATGGGTGCCAAGTTTTGTCAAATTCTTATTTTTGTATAATTTGATGTAAGTATGAGATTTTTCTGTTTTAGTCTGTTTGGTTTCAAAGCCCCTAGCTGTATGTTTTCTTCTTTCTATTCTTCTGAATTTTGTTTTGTTTGTTTTCATACAATGTCCAAAGGTTTTATCTAACCTCGGTGAGAATAGGAAACATGAATCTACTCTACCTTCTTAGAAGTATCGTGCTTTTGAAAACATGGATCTTCCCCAATTGTAAAGTATTGGGTCAACTTTGTTAGTTGTGTTATTGAAATCAAACATATTTGATAATTTCATGTCTGTTTTATTTATAGCTACTCAGAGAGATGTTAAAATTTAAGATGTAAATGTTTTCCCAGCAATGCTGTGATTCTGTGACTCTTTTGCTTTTTACATTTTTTAGACTAAGTTATTAAGCATATACACTTAGTAGTACTAGTCATATAATTTTCTAGGGAGTTGTATCATACCTTATTTATAAAATGGTAACCTCATTTATTATATCAGGATCTTCTTTATTTCCCAATAAAACATTTTTATTTATACTGTGTAATTGTAATAAAATGACAGTCTGAAACAGTCTTTTCTTTTAGTATTTTTTTGGTATATTTCTTGTCTTTAGAGTTATATTCCTTTGCAATTATGAAAGATGTTGCATAAGATCCTTTTGCTAAATTATAAATTTATGTTGTAATGCAATCTAGCTATGCCTACTGTTCAATCTATGAGTTAGGCATAGCTGCATTTTTTTCCATTTTGTTAATTGTTTTCTGTATGATTTGTACTTTCTTTTTTCCTGTTTTCCTGTCTTGCTGTCTTCTTTTACTATTTGTTGATTGTTTTTATACTGGTATTTGATTTATTCCTCAGTATATTTTGTGTATTTACCATATTTTTTAGAGTTACCATGAAAACCTGTTATAATTTTAACAGTCTATTTTAAGCTTAAGCTTATAACAACTTCAATTGTATCCAAAATGTGTGCACTTTTACTTAATCTCAAACCCCCATTTTATACTATTGATGTCAAACTTTATACCTTTTGTCTTTACACCCTCAAATTCCAGCAGTGTGATAACAAAAAACATTTACTTCTCACACTGCTGGAGTTTCCCAGTGAAGTCCATTTTCCTAGTGTGAAGATGGCTGCCTCCTCACTGTGTCCTCACATAGCCTTTCCTTGGTGCAAGAACATGGAGAGAGAAAGAGAGGGAGAGAAATCTCTTTTCCTCTTTTTTCTTATAAAGCCACTAATGTCATCATGAGGGCTCCATCTTGATTGTCTAATCTAACCTTAACTACCTCCCAAAGGCCCCATTTCCAGATACCACCAGGCTGGAGGTGAGGACTTCAGCACAAGACTTTTGATGGGACACAAATGTTCAGTCCATAACATCTTGTCTTTTCCATGCTTTTTTATTTTCTTTGTATGTCTTTTCCATTTAAACGAAGATAAAACATATTCATCTATCTATACACTCCTTTTTTTTTCTTATTTATTTATTTTTGAGATGGAATCTCACCCTGTGGCCAGGCTGGAGTACAGTGGTACGATCTCAGCTCACTGCAACCTCTACCTCCTGGGTTCAAGCAATTCTCCTGCCTCAGCCTCCAGAGTAGCTGGGACTACAGGTGCCGGACAGCATGCCATGATAATTTTTCCATTTTTAGTAGAGATGGGGTTTCACCATGTTGGCCAAACTGGTCTCTAACTCCAGACCTCGTAATCCACTTCGGCCTCCCCAAGTGCTAGGATTACCACTGTGAGCCACCTCACCCATCCTCTATATACTCCTTTTTAAAAATAAGAGCCATAAAAGTAGATCTGGATCAACTAGAATATCAACATTATCACAAAAAAAAATCTTTAATCCTCCACTTGGGAGATAACACTTCTCTAGTTCCTCTCCTACACTCAAACTATTTCAAAATCTTAAGACTTTTAAACAGAGTTTTACCACCCTATTCTATATTAATATGTAAGACATGAAAGACAAAAGTTAACACCTGAAATTTGTTATTTGAAAGATGTCTTGCCTCTCTGAGCCTTTGATGACCTCATATAGAGTAGGACTAATTCAAAAATGAAACCCTTGGATGACAGAAAAACCTTCTATCACTGAGTAAAGAACTTAAAACAGAGAACATTAAGGTTGCACAAACCTGACAGATTTCACAATCATGAGAGCCTAGTCCCTCATGAGATCAAGGAAAGGGCTAGTGAAACTCACAACCTCATTCTTAATGGTGAGTGGATGGACAGAGTATGGCCTACTTTTCTCCATGCAGCAGAGAGAATTTTAAACCCCCAACTATGAAAATTCTATGTATTATAGTCCTAAATCTCTTATCAAAATGATGAGGTTAAATTGTGCTAGGTCCCTGTTCTCTAGCCAATGTTATGATGAAGAATAAAGAAACACATTACTTCTATTCTTTCTTCGTCTAGACATTTTATCCACAAATGCTGTTCCATGGCTCTTGTGTGTGTTGAGGCTTTTACCATTATTTACTCAACAATGTAAAATTAAAGCATGTTGTGAATAGTCTAAGGAAGGGTATTTTATTCTGCTGTATATCAAGATCTGTTGAAAGCTGTAAAAATAACTTTGTAGCTTAAAAGCAGATCAAACATAACAAATGAAATAATGTGGAATTAGATGCACAAATAAATAGTTATAAAGCATCTGAGAAAGGAAGCTTTCTAAATCAGTGGCAAAATATAGACTTCTCAGTAAATTAGACTGAGATAATTGGAAAAATTTAGAAAAAATATAAGCAGATAATTACCACATCACACTAAAAAAATAAATCATAAAATACATATTTAATATTGAAAATGCATAAAATATATATTTATTGCCTTGGAGTAAGAAATGTCAATTCATTCTTTGTTTTTAAAACTAACAAAATGTTGACAATCTCATAGGGACTCAAAGTCAGTTTTCTATGATATCCTACAAATAGTTTTAAAAATATGTAGTTTTCAGTGTCATAACATAGAAATATTTTTAGAACACCTATTTAATAAACAAATTGAAGAATAATTCATATAATAATTTTTAATAAAAATCTCAAGTAATATATCTTATTTTACATATAAGTATTTATATAACCACCTCAAACATTACCTAAAATAGGGTATAAGAATATGAAAATAATTATCTTTAGAGAGCAAACTGGTTTGGCTGTAGTATGGCTTCAATGGGTTAAATTTGTATATAATAATTAAAACTTTAAATATCAACAATATATATTTGTATAATTGTTGTGAATAAAATCAACACATATTTAAATTTATAGATACAGCAATTTCTAAATTACTCGAACCTTGATGTAAATAGCATATGATATAGTATTCTGCTGGAAAAGGGAGGCTTGCCCTTTTCTCAGTAACAAAAGAAAACTTATCACATCTTCCAAAAGAATAATGTTGTTATAAATATAGTAAATAATTAACTGTTATGGATATATTTGAAATTTAATCTAAGGTGATGGCAAACACAATTAGAATAAACCACTAAATAAATCTTTCTACAATATTATAAAATAATTATTGTTTAATCAATAGCATAAAATTTCACTTTTAAAAAATAAAATGATTTGAAATATATGTTTGTGCATGTGAATTTGCAATTATTTCATATATATAAACATATTTTATTCCTTTCTTTGTTGTTTCTTTCTTATATTTATTACAGCCATATCTTCCATTCTAGAATCCATTGAATTACAATTGAACTTGCTATGCCCTCCCTATGGTGAACATGAAATATGAATGAATTTCTAGTAAAAAAAAAATGCCTAGAAAACGGACTTGGCCTTTCTTGTCAAGATAATACCACATAAAATAGGGATGCTGATTATTTAATATGGCTATAGCCATTTAATGAATTGCTGTCAATGGATGTTTCATATCCAAGTTAAATAATAAAAGGTATATGTTAGCATATATTACTGCATCTGTTTCTGGGCAAGGAAGGAGATAGTCACTTCTCAGGCAGAGCAAATGAAGGCATGCCCAGTTGTTTTGTGGGGAAACATTTCCAATATTCATGGGATCTCTGAAAAATCAAGAAATACATTTATAGACTATAGAGATTTGAGATGTTTTAAATTGTTGGTTCAAAACCAGTGGCAGCTGGCAACGTCGCCAAAAACCGTCATTGCAGCTGGGTGTAGGGCACAACTAGCATCTAGCTGGTAAATGACAAGGGTGATGCCAATCATCCTCCCATGCACAGGACAGCTTCCCATAACAAAGAAAGATTGGACCCACAACATTAAAAGAGCCGAGGTTGAAGAACCCTGATTATTTTCAACAAACAATGCTTTTTTCATAAAGATTATTCGAATAATATAAGAATGCTTCAAATGTACATTGTGTTTAGATACATTTTTAACAATAGAAAAAAATTAAATAAGCCAAGCTTATATTTCAAATTAAAAATCTCTTGGATAACTCTGTTAGTCATCTTAATATGCCCACAGAAACATAGGAGAGGGTAAAAAATGACCAACATCATTAAAACCAGGAGGAACGAAGCTATCACAGGAATCTAAAAGGAATGTGTGTTTTACAAAGCTGAGAAATGGTCTAAAAGGATAAGAAACCTGAGCTAGCATTATGCAGAGAATGACAAAATAGCCTTTTCAATAAAAAGTAGGTGGAAAAACAATTTAGCACTTTTTCACTGTTTGCCATTTTTCATATATGCAAATCATGTGTTAGAGTAATATTTAGTAATATTTGCATATTTAATGTTTAGTAATGCTAAGAGAATATTTTTTATACCATCTCCCATGCAATTTTCTCATTTTAGAACTAATAGAAGGCTGGGCATGGTGGCTTACCACTATAATCCCAGCACTTTGAGAGGCAGAGGCAGAGGCAGGTGGATCACCTGAGGTCAGCAGTTCAATACCAGCCTGACCAACACAGGGAGACCCCATCTCTACTAAAGATACAGAACTAGCCAGGCATGGCTATGCATGCCTGTAATCCCAGGTACTCAGGAGTCTGAGGCAGGACAATAGCTTGAACCCAGAAAGCGGTAGTTTCAGTGAGTGGAGACTGCGCCATTCCACTCCAGCCTAAGCAACAAGTGAAACTCCGTCTAAAAATAATAATAATAAAAAGAGCTAATAGAAGCATCGCTCTTGAATACATGAACACAGTAAGACTGAAAGTTTGAAAGTTGTGGACAGAGTAAGAGCAGAGTGTTCAACTGGACTAACAATATTGCCCCGTGGCTTTGATAGAATGTGATCCTGAATCATTAACTTCTGTTGATAGGAACACAAGTTAGAGGAATTCGAAGTCATGAATATCCAAAAGTATTGCAATAGGGCTGGGAAAATACATAATCTCTACCATTAAATTTATACAAGATGATATTCTGCAGGAGAGCTAATCTGCAGACATCAGCAGTTGGCCATTATAGGTCATTATAGACAGCTGATGGGTGCTTATGTGGAGAAGATTGCCAACTTGCAAGTTCTAAGGCTGGAATAAAGTGAGATACAGAGATAGGAGATGGAGAGCATGTGTTAAAAAATCTAAATTTTAAAGTATCAATTTGAGTCTTAAATGTTAAACTGGGCATAGTATAAATATCTATGTGTCTATGGGACATTTATAGAGTAAGTTGAAAATCCTAGTATTATGAAATATTTTCCCTTCTCTTGAGGTTTACAAAATGTTCTATGAATCAAGCTAGTTGCCAATAACTTGAGATACAGATAAATAATTCATAAAAATTGAATGGTTAATACACTGACACAGCCTATTACATATTAGAAACAATTTCTGCCTGGTTAATGGGATTTAACGTATTTTATAAAGGTTAAAAGTAGTATTTGGCATTATACTATGTCATTGACTCTACTGTGGAGGAAAGAGATTCTGTTTCTACAGTTTCATCAAATGTGAGGTCACTATACAACATCTCCAAGGTAAATCACATATGTGGTTATTCAGAAAAGATATGCAAAAATAGGCTCTCAATGTGTTTTAGAAAGAGGGAACAGAAAGCTGAATACTTCTAGGAATCTGCCCAAAAATTTATTAAAATATAGTCGAGAGAAACTCACATTATAGCTAATTATAAAATAATGTGACATGTGTCCTATCATTTTGGATAAAAGCAACTACATTCATCACAGTTACCATTCTTTCCTCACATTTCTATGTTATTATTATGGTATTATATGTTAATATCTTGAGTTTTACATTTAAAATAGTATTCATCAAGTAATAGACTACAAAAGTCCTGGTAAAATCAAGGGAGTCCTAAATTGGAGAATGCAAGAACAAAGGAAAAATGAGCATTCTGATTACTTGCTAGAAATTTCAATCAATATATTATTTAAAGGTTCGTATTTATGCTGGAAAAGAGAAAGAGATAAGGAAAAAAACTCTAAAGTTATCACTTCAAGTGTTGTAGCCAATATTTTTTTTTATCTGAGAGAAAAAAATGAAATGATAATTGTGGAACGTGTTTGATAAATATATAGTATTATAATACCATGTGACATTATTTTATTACTTTTGTGCACTATTTTGGCTAATAAGTTATTTTCAATCTGACTATATTTTAAAATGTACTTTGATGATATTTTTATAAGTAGTTTTAGGTTTACAGCAAAATTAAGAGGAAGACACAGAGGTTTCCCATGTACCCTCTGCCTTCTCACACACAAAACCTCCCTTATTATCAGCATCTCCAGAGTAGCACATCTTTAAAATTGATGAACCTACATTGACACACCATAATCACCCAAAGGCCATAGTTTGCATAAAGGTACACTCTTGCTGTTATACATTCTATGGTTTCAAAAACATGTATAATGACATATGTGGTAAATGTAGCATCATACAGTGTGTTTCACTGCTTTAAAATTCCTATGTGCTCTGCCTATAAATATCCTCATCTCAACTTCTGGCAACCATTGATTGTTTGTACTGTCTCTATAGTTTGGCTTCTTCCAGAATTTTATAAGAAGCGAAATCATACATATACATATGCTATCACTGGCTTCTTTCACTTAGTAATATGCATTTAATTTCCCCCATGTCTTTTGATGATTTGATTATTCATTTCTTTTTAGTGCTGAATAATTTTCCCTTATTTGGATGTGATAAAGTGTATTTATCTACTCATCTCCTTCTTCTCAGCCTTGAAAAATTATCTATAAAGCTGCTTTCAACATCTGTGTAGAGGGTTTTATGTGGACACAAATTTTCAACTCCTTTAGGTAAAGATCAAATAGTGTGATTACTGGACTGTATGGAGAGAGTATGTTTTGTTTCATAAGGACTGCCAAGCTATTAAATGAAGTGGCTATCCTATGTTGCATTCGCCCCACCAGCTATGAATGAGAGTTTCTGTTTTTTCACATCGTCATCAGCAGTTGTCAGTTATCTGAATTTTGGCTATTCTAATTGGTATAGTGTGGCATTTCCTTGTTTCTGTTTTTTCTTAATTTGCATTTCCCTCATTTACATTGTGTAGCATTTTATCCCATGCTTTCTGTCATGCGTATGTCTTCTTTGGTGTGGTGTCTGTTAAGATCTCTGAGTCATTTTTTAACCTGGTTGTTTTCTTATTGTTGAATTTTAAGAGTTATTTGTTTTGTGGAAGACAGTGTGGCGATGCCTCAAGGACCTAGAAATAGAAATTCCATTTGACCCAGCAATCCCATTACTAGGTATATATCCAAAGGATTATAAATCGTTCTACTATAAGGACATGTGCACATGAATGTTCATTGCAGCACTGTTTACAATAGCAAAGACCTGGAACCAACCCAAATGCCCATCGATGATAGGCTGGACAGGGAAAATGTGGCACATATACACCATGGGATATTATGCAGCCATCAAAAACGATGAGTTTGTGTCCTTTGTAGGGACATGGATGAACCGGGAAACCATCATTCTCAGCAAACTGACAGAAGAGCAGAAGATCAAACACTGCATGTTCTCACTCATAGGCAGGTGTTGAACAATGAGAACACATGGACACAGGGAGGGGAGCACTACACGCTGGGGTCAGTTGCGGGGAAATAGGGGAGGGATGGTGGGGGGTGGGGAGCTGGGGAGAGATAGCAAGGGGAGAGATGCCAGATGTAGGTGATGGGGAGGAAGGCAGCAAATCACACTGCCACGTGTGTACCTATGCAACAATCTTGCATGTTCTTCACATGTACCCCAAAACCTAAAATGCAATAAAATAAATAAATGGGAAAAAAAAGAGTTATTTGTATATTTTGATGACAGTCCTTTCAGATGTGTTTGAAAATATTTTTTCTGAGTTTGTAGTTTGTTAGTTTCTTTTCTCATTCTTTTGACATTGTGTTTTGCAAAGCGGAAGTTTTAAATTTAAATGAAATCTGGTTTATCAATTCTCTTTCTTTTATAAATCATGCCTTTGGTGTTGCGTTTAAAACATATTGTCATATCCATAAGTTTTTTCCTGTTATCTTCTAAACACTTTATAATTTTTTATTTTATATTTAGGTTTATGACACATTTTGAGTAAATTTTTGTGATGGTTGTAAGGTTTGTGTATTGATTCATTTTTAATTTGCCTGTGAATATTTAGTTATTTCAATATCACTTTGGGGAAAGGACTATCTTTTCTCCACTGATTGCTTTTGTTTCTTTCTAAAACATTGGTTGATTATATTCATGCGAGTCTACTTCTTATTTTTTAATGTCATTTTATTAATCTGTTTGCCCATTCTTTTACCAATGTTACACTGCCTTGATTACTGTAGCTTTATGGTAAGTCTTGAAGTCTGATAGTGGGTCAGTCTACTGGCTTTGTTCTTCAGTACTGTGTTGACTATTCTGAGTCTTGCCTCTCTTTATAAACCTTAGAAACAATTTGTTGATATTGACAAAATAACTTGCTGAGATTTGGGGGGAGGATTACATTGAATCTATAGATCAAGTTGGGAAGAACTACATCTTGATACCATCAAATCTTCCTATTCATGAATGTAAAATATCTCTCCATTATTTAGTCTGATCTCCTTCATCAAAGTTTTGTATAATAGTTTTCCTCATATAGATCTTCTATGTATTTTGATATATTTATATAAAATTATTTGATTTTGGGGGTTGCTAATGTAAATGGTATTGGGCTTTTAATTTCAAATTCTACTTGTTAATTACTAGTATATAAGAGATTTATTAACTTTCGTATATTAACCTTGTATCCTATAACCTTGCTGTAATCACTTAGTAATTCTAGCTTTTAAAAATTATCATTCCTTCAGTTTTACTACATAGATGATTATGTCTTCTACAAACCAAGAAAATTTTGTTTCTTCCTTTCCAAAATGTATGCCTTTATTTCCTTTTTTTGCCTTATTCCACTAGCTGAAACTTACTTTTTTTAGTTCTGTGGTCTCTATGTTATCTATATTTTTATAAGTCTGCCTGGCCAACATGGTGAAACGCCATCTCTACTAAAAATGCAAAAATTAGCTGGGTATGGTGGCGGGCACCTGTAATCCCAGCTATTTGGTAGACTGAGGCAGGAGAATCATTGGAACTCGGAAAGTGGAGGTTGCAGTGAGGTGAGATCACACCGTTGCACTCCAGCCTGGGCTACAAGAGTGAGACTCCATCTCAAAAAAAACAAAAAAGAATGAATGTTCATTACCTCCTTAAAGGCCTGCAGTGGTGAGCCCACTGCATTAGGATTTTAGGGCTGCCATGCTGGTCATATTTAATTTCTGGGTAACCATACTCTGAAATGCAAAACTTTGTTCTGTGATGACAGTTTGCCCTCCATATTCATGGGTTGCACATTCACAGATTCATCTAAGCCCAGACAAATAATATTTTTTAAAAAATTTAAAAGATGGTTGCATCTGTATTAAACATACACAGACTTTTTTACTTCCTTTTCATTATTCCCTAAACAATACAGCAAAACAACTGTTTACATATTATGTACATTATATTAGGTATTATTAGTAATGTAGAGACCATTTAAAGCATGCAGGAAGATATGTTAGGCTGTATGCAAATACTACACCATTTACCTAAAAGGCTTGAGCATCTATGGATTTTGGTATCTATAGATGGGGATGACCTTGAACTAATCTCTCAGGAATAGAGAGAGATGACTGTATTTTTCTCCATGCCGATTTTATTTCGCAATAAATAGCTTATAAGCCTCTGTCAGATGACAACTTTTAAAAGGAGACTTTTTAGTAAAATTCTAAATCTGAAATTCTCATTTCTGGATGTATATTTTTAAAGAGTGTCTTATGATCTGAATATTACTTAAAAATATAAGTCAATTCTTAGCCACTTTAGAAAATAGGATTAGAGAGATTACTTATACATTATCAAGATTGCTTATCTTACAACAGTAAATATCTTTTAGATATTTATATTAGATGATATATTTTTTCATTTTATCAGATGACACAAGATCTAATATATACTAAAGAAAACATGAAATGAGCAATTATTTTTGTTTGCTGTTTATCATTTTAAACATATCTTTAATATTACTAATTTTCTGAATTTCTAGAAAATTCTGTATACTTTTATACCCAATGTGTAATAAGACAGTGAATTTTATTTTATAACTATTTTATCAACATATATCTAGAATCTTATTGTTATTTGACTCACAAATTTGATGAATTTCTAGTATTAAGTCAAGATGGCTTTAAGAGTAATTTTGACTGACAGCTGAGAAGTCTAAACTTAAAATGTACACAGGTGTCTATTTATTAAAGGACAAATTCTGTGATTTCTCCTATTTCTTACTTAATTCGTATATACAGTTTATGGGACTTTTATTCTTTCAATTTATACTACACAATCATCATAAATAAAAACATCAATATTTCTACTGTGATAACAAACAGGGGTTAGGCATTTGTGATACATAGTTTAAGCAGCTCCAGACTTGAAATTACAGAAAATGTAAAATGCCTCAACCAAAAGCAATGACAGTGAATTTTTATATAGCATCTCAATCTCAATTACATTTTTTTTTATTCCTTTCTTTCTCTTTTTATAGAGACATTTTTTCAAAATAATCATCCAAATCACTTATGGTCAGTAAGTATAAATACGCATGTCATTTCTTCTTTTATGTATGTAAGCTATATTTTAATTTTTAAACCATTTTCAAATTTGAAAAGTTTAATAAACTGGGCAATTTTCTTATCTTTACATTATTTCAAGAAGCAGATTACAAAGAATAATGCATCATTTCGATTAAGTTAGAATACTATCAAATATGATCACTTAAAACATGGGGGTATAAGAAGTAATTAAAGTATCACAGCTGCCCTGTGTGTGTGTGTGTGTGTGTGTGTGTGTGTGTGTGTGTGTCTGTTTGTGTATGAGTGTGTGCTTTTATTCAATACACTTTAAATGTTAATTTTTTTGGACTCTGAATAAGTTAATAGCCCTGCTTTATATAAGTCCCACATTCAATCCATATACGTACTGTAGCTATTACAAAAGATAGACAGTAATCTCATTTCCTAAGATTGAAGAGTGCACGGACATTGTGATAGATCGGCAGAGCTCTAGCTTCATCCACATTACTGAAAAACCAAGGAACTATGCCTAAGGACCATGAGGTATTCTCTTTTATTTCCTGCAACCTGCTTTGGAGGATTAAGGCTGATGCCTCTATATAATGGTAAGGCAGAGCCACAAATTCTCTTTGATATGTATCCACTAAAAATTCAATACCTATGATTTTAGTATTCTAGGAAGAATTTAGACTTTTCAAGCATTTCTGGCCTAAATTCCTGTGAGGTACTACTTTTTTTTTTAACTTCTAAAATGGAATATATAAACTTTAAAAATTTCAGCTGATTGCAGGGATTTGATTGTAAAGCCAGAAGAGACAAATTTTTTCAAAGAGTTAACGGCTCCATTTTTGTCACATATTCAACATAAAAGGATTTGGGAAATCCACCTCATTATTTATTTTATTTAACTTCTTAGAGACTCTGAATATAGGAGGAATATATATTTTATCACAGATTTTTGAACTGTCAGGAAAATTGTAAGATTAAATACAAATGCTCCTTTTAAAGAATGTTTTATGACAAGAGTTATAGAATGAATTATAATGAAATATTTGAAATGATATTTATATTTATTAAGTATCCATCTTTAAAAATATTGTTCATTATTTTAACAAGAAAATTTATTTTTTATGATATGGCCCCTTCCTGGAAAAAAAAGAAAGACACAAAATGAATAATTTTATCAGGTCTATTTTCTGTGAGAAGATGAATATATGTAGTTTTTGTTCAAGGAACTCAATTGCTCAAAGATTTATGAGTCACAAAGTAATCATAAGAGGGTCTCTGAAGACTCACTAATAATAATACATATATAAATCTAGATTTTGACATCCTAGTGGGTCTTTTTTTTTAAATTTCAGGTAAGAAGTCAAAATATATAATAGCACTAATCCCATCTTTAAACAATTTGAAATCCACAATAATACTTCATTCTTATGGATTATTTTATCACAACAATAGTATAAACATAAATCTGGACAGTATACACTATGGGAAATATATAAGGCCTTTTTAAAGCTCACTTCTATCTTTCTCAGAAATCTTTTAAATCACCACACTCAGAATCCTAAATTCATTTGTTTAAAAAAAGAAAATACTCAGTGACTCGAATTTTCAGTAAACCAATAGTTTCTTTGAAGACCTCAAAGGCAATTAAAGAGTTTAATGAACTTCCTTAGCAATCTGTGGTGAAAAGATTCTTGAACTCTTGAGTCAAAGGAAGATTTTACTTTTGTACTTATATGTTCAGAGATAGGTGACAAAGCTGGAAAGAAAATATGATTGTTTAAGGTATCTGTATTCTCTATATTCATAAATGGTCACATTAATTATGATGTATTCCATAATAAAACTTCAAACCTATCTTCTAAAAAGTAATAAATTAGGACAATACAACCAGTCTTATGCCTAGCTTATTTTTCCTGGTGACAGCTACCTTCTCTTTACTGCTACCAATATATCAACTACTCTTCCAATAGTAGTTCACCAACATGAATCCTCAGATGACACTTTAGAATACTTAAAACAATGTTTTCACAGAACTCTATTTGGTATGCACAGCTTTTATGTCAGATGATTGTAATTTCCATCTTTTTTTTCAGTTTGTGTAGGAAACAAACTGAAAATTTTATGACTTCCTCGAAACTGCATATTTCATTGTTTATCTGAAACTTCTATGTAAATTTCATATCTCACATCCTATGTCTGTGCCTGAAAACACAGGCACTTGCCTAGAAAATAAGAGTTAAATTATTGTCTAACTTTACGGTAGAAAGTAGCATATTGGAAAGGTGATCTGCCCTACAGATTAGAAATATAAGACAGACTGCTTTGTTTAATTATCAAAGATCATTTCCATTTTCTCATCTGTTATGATAGTCAGCAAGAAATTAGATTAAAGTCACTTTAGTGAAGTAAGCGTAGTAAGTTTAGATATTGAATATTTCAGAATTGCATGCAGTCAATGGAAGCATTTAGAACAAGCCATTAATTTAATAGTAACAATATTCTGTTGTTAAAATGAGTTAATGTATTTTGAATAAATTTTATAAAAGCTGCCTGTCATATTTGATAGAGTCCATTTAGAAAATTTATTTGAATGTCTGATAATGTGGCTCCATTTATGTGAATTTATGTCTTAGACTTTTTTCAGAAAATATTAAAATAACTTAAAAATCATTGGGGTAAACTCATTTTATTTTTTCTGAGAGAAAAAAATTATTTCTTACATAGTATATATTTTCTCTATATTTAGGTATAAACATATCTCTTCCTGCCAGTATATAAATGTCAAAAAACTAATAATCAGATTCTTCAAGAACTTATGATTCATCCTGGGAAAAAGTTGACAAATAGCTCTCCAGATTCATTGCCAGATCACTACATACCATTTACAAAATTGCTGCTATAGTGTGCTAAATCAGTCATGTAAAGGAATTCTAAAAGTTAGAGATCAAATAATTTTAAATTATTTTTGTCAATTTTCCTCTCACTGTTTATCTCATGGTAGAAAATGTCCATATCCTAATATGTTAATATGGTATTTTGTATCATTCATTGTCATTTAAAGTACTTCATTTATTCTGATACCTATTTTTCATATTAAACACATCTGAAGTTGAAATATATGGTAAATAATAAAGCATACTGCACCTTGATTTTTAGCCTTTCCCTATTCTTAATGTTGCAGAAAATAATGTTATGTATTTCAAATTATTCTACACAAAATATAATGGCACATGTTTTAGAATATATTTATACATAATTCTGGGTTTGGAAATAAAATAGAATCCATTAATAAATGCTGCTTTAGGATATATTGGTTTAGTAGAGGATATTGACAAGTAAGAAAATACAATGTACTTTCATATCTATGCCTATAGAACAAAGGAATAGAAGTATATGGAAGAATCGGATATTATCTGTCAGATAGCCACATCAGTATATAAAATACAAAACAATGAACACATGAGTAGAGAAACAATGTATGTTATTAGCCCTTAAAAACTTCAAATATATGCTACATGTTTTCTCACTAATTTAAAATTTAGTTACATGAGGTAATTCAAACCAATGAAAATATAAAAAGTAATAATATAGTGATTTAATTAATATCCTTTAGATAAGACATATACAGTCTTTTTTATTTTTAATTTTGGAGTTTTTGAGATGTTTTCTATTCTTTCACACAGTATTCTAATGCACTTCAACTCTTGCCAGCATTATGGGGAGAATTTCTTTTTTTTTTTTTTTTGAGACGGAGTTTCGCTCTTGTTACCCAGGCTGGAGTGCAATGGCGCGATCTCGGCTCACCGCAACCTCCGCCTCCTGGGTTCAGACAATTCCCCTGCCCCAGCCTCCTGAGTCGCTGGGATTACAGGCACGCGCCACCATGCCCAGCTAATTTTTTGTATTTTTAGTAGAGACGGGGTTTCACCATGTTGACCAGGATGGTCTCGATCTCTTGACCTCGTGATCCACCCGCCTCGGCCTCCCACAGTGCTGGGATTACAGGCTTGAGCCACCGCGCCCGGCCGGGGAGAATTTCTTTAGCCCCTTTCTGAACTACTTTTTATGTTATATAGTTTATCTCCCAAATTCTGTTACCTTCTCATATGATTTCATTTATTAAGTAATTATAGCAAAATTTAAGTTATGTAGCACAAGATCTACTTTGACATTATTTTTAGTCATAATTGTCCTGGTTGTTGAATTTTACTATCTCACTAAAGAAATGTTTATCCATCTTAATGAATATTAGAATTACATGGGCGGACATTTAAAAACCCTTATATTCAAATTCCACTAAAACGGTTGTAATATATTTTAGGTGTGGCCATGTGTAACTTTGAATTTTTCTACTGTGCAAGCAAGGCTGAGATTCCTTGCTTTAGATCACTTTTGGCATCTTTTCTGATTAAATGAAACCATAAGCCATCAGTTTTTGTTAAATTAAAACATATTTTTACCATTTAATTTTATTTTTGTTGCTTTAAAATTATAGATTGAGGATGAATAAACATCTTAAACATATCTTTGAGTTTAATAAAATATTTTATGTCAGTAATGTTTTTACTCTTCTTTGGGAGAATTGTTATGGAGTCAAAATGGATCGATGTACTGGAATCTCAGTTATACTCTATCTACCTAATTTGCAAGCTGTTTCTTAATGGAGCAGTATAGCAAATACATTAAGGTCATTTGCTGTATAGTCTCTGCTAGAGATATTCGACTGGGTTGTTGTAAATTAAAAACAGCCATAGACCATACAGAAACAAATAGATGTGTATATGTCCCAACAATATTTTACTTACAAAAATACATGTCAATTCTATGTACCATGTACCATGGGATGGCAACTTCTGAAAAAGCAATTATTGCTGACTTATTTGATCAGAGGATTTACTGAAAATCCAATAGTGTTTGAATATCTCTTTCTTTGTAAAGCCCATCTATTTTACCACATTATCATTTACCTACTCCTTGAATTTCCTCCATCTATTTATTGAAAGATAATTATGAAGCCTAAAATTATAGCTATGTAATCTGGTTGTATTTTTAAACGTTGTGACTATAAAATCTATTACTCTTGCTACAATTTGATTCCTGAATTCTAACGTCAAATATGATTTAAATAACATATGTAATCCTATAGGAACCTTACATTTCACAGTATCCAAACTTAACTCACCAACCATTTTACTCTAGTCCTCTCCAAATTACAACTTAAGGCATGACATCTCCATTTATCTTTTGTTCAGATTAGAAACACAGAACTCTTGTTAGATCTTCCCTGCTAGTTGATCTATTGCACTGAAACAAAGACTTTCTAATTCTGTTTCCCAAATAAACAGCCCTTCCTTTCTGTATTCAAATTTTCCTTCTGGTTAATAAATTTATCATCTCTTTACAAAGCTCTTACAATCATTCTTCACTCTAGCATCTTCTCCTTAAGAATTATTCATTGCACTGCTAGCCATGCACACTTGGTCAGATTACTCGTTTTAATATTCTGCATTTGTTTCTGTAGCTTACGTGAAGAACAAATTTCTCAGCTTTATACAAAATGCCCTTAATTGCCTGAGAGGACTTTGTTTAACTCCTTTTTCCTTTTCCTCTCTCTTTCCATTTCACATTCTCTTCCATTTTCCTTCTAGCAATATTGAAAATAATGGTCATTTAATGAACATGCCATGCTTTCTCATTATTCTGTGCATATTTTAATTTGCTAATTCTACCTCAAATATCTTTCTCTAGAAATCTGCACAAAAAGCTTTGTTTGTTACGTAACTTCCTTGAATTTTTAAATATTCTAAGAAGGCTTTCCTACAATATCTTCTTATCTATTTATATGCTTGTATGTTTTAATCATCATATATATTGTAATATTCTGTTAATATATTGAAAATGATACATCATCTTATATTAACAAATCGTTGGCATGTAATACAATTTTAGAATGTAACTGATAAATAGAAAGTATTTTAATAGTTAAATAAAGGTTAAATCAAAGGTACAAAATAAACATATGAATAAAGTATAAATTAAAATCCTTTATCGTATTATTAAAATGAGAATATTCTACATATTTTCTTGCATTTATTTTTATGCAAAATCAAACTTTTACCTATTTAAAATTCTGCCCTTGATTTTATATTTCTTATTTTAGGGAAGTGGATTCTACAAAATTCTTAGTATAGTACAGGCAATGAAGCTTTGTTTCTAATTTTCCATGGAAGGAAAAACAACACAATTAAAGAAACCTTTATTTATCTAACAAATATGATTCAAATATCATTAATGTGCAATAAAATAGCTTACATTTCAAGGTGGTAATTGCTATTCAACATTTATTAGATACCTTTATGGTAATTTTGAATATCTTTTAAGTTGAACTCTTCAGATTAATATTTAATGCATAAAATATGCATAAACTAAAGTCTTTTAATGTATGTGTAAACAAAAGTATTTAAATAAAATTTTGGTCTTTTTTTAATTCACTTGATCATGTATTTAAGAATATCCTGAAATACAAATTATATACATACGAACTATATATATGATATTATATATATTACATACATATGAATGATATGGTTACTATAACTAGACAGTGTTGCAGACCAGAAAATTAACCTTCAAACTAGTTTTGGATGTATGTTTATAGTCATGAACACTTTTGTTGAGATAGAATTTTACTTGAGAGACCAATATAGAAATATCTAATTAAAAAAAAAAAAAGTGGATATGTTCTGTTTAATGAGGGACAGAAGTTTAGAGCTGCATCCACTGAGAACACAGTTCACAATTCACTAGTTAACAGATAAGGAAAAATACAAGTGCTGTTAATATATCTATATTTTTAATATGTTTGGAGACCCATACTTAGCTGAGTCTCCAGTGCATTCCCTATTTTTGTTTCATGTTATTAGAGCTTTATTACCCATGGGTAGAGTAAGTTGTTTGAAGAATACATTTCTGACTGCTTTAGGATGCTGAGAGTTGGTTTAGTGGTATTAAAATATTATATCAATAGTAACTACAGCCTAGCACTTACTTTGAAATATTTTACTCAATAAAAAAGAAATAGGCGCGTATTGAACAATGAGAACACATGGACACAGGGAGGGGAGCACTACACACTAGGGTCTGTTGGGGAGAAATAGGGGAGGGATGGAGGGTGAGGAGTTGGGGAGAGAGAGCATGGGGAGAAATGCCAGGTATAGGTGAAGGGGAGGAAGACAGCAAATCACACTGCCATGTGTGTACCTATGCAACTATCTTGCATGTTCTTCAAATGTACCCCTGAACCTAAAATGCAATAAAAAAAAAAGAAAAAGAAAATCACATTCCCTATTGCTATTTCTTTGAGGAATATATTACTTATCCTATGATAAATAATGGATTTCTTTCTATATTTGTAATAATTATGAAAGACAATCTTTCATTACAAATCTTATCATGCAAAATTAAACTATTGCATCCTTTATTGCTATAAAATACGTAATATTTTGCTTAAAAGATAAATATAATACACATATAAATATTGTATACTTTTTTTTTCTAAGAAATGGATATTTGATGGTTTCAAGAAAGATAACATTCAACTAATTCTCCTAAAAAACAATTCAGAATTCATTTTATATCTGTTCCTTAATGTCTTTAAAAATATTGCAGAAGGTAGATAATTTCAACATTAATGTTTTTAAGGAATTACTTTTTTCAAGAATGAGTTAATGTCCTTTGCAGGGACATGGATGAAGCTGGAAGCCATCATTATCAGCAGACTAACACAGGAACAGAAAACCAAACACCACATGTTCTCATTCATAAATGGGAGATGACCAGTGAGAATACACAGACATAGGGAAGGGAATATCATACAGCAGGGTCTGTTGGGATGTGGAGGTCAAAAGGAGGGAGAGCATTAGGACAAATACCTAATGCATGCTTAAAATCTAGATGACAGGTTTACAGGGGACACAAACCACCGTGGCATGTGTATACCTATGTAACAAAACTGCATGTTCTATACAAGTACCCCAGAACTTAAATTGTTTTAAAAAATAAAAACACTCAAAAAAAGAAAAATTACTTTTTTCATAACTAAAAAACTTTAATTTCATATTTTAAGGAGAATTTTGGATAGTTTGTAATTTAGAAAATTATTTTTAGGCAAAAAAAATACTGATTAATTGCTTCTACATTTAATTGCAAATGATGAATTGGTCTGTAGTTTAAAATTATATATTATCAGATATATTACATTTGTATTTATATACACATATAACTAAAGAGTGTTCTAACTCACAATCTTCAATGTAGAGCGATTCAAGTAGTGTATGTCATATCTATCTTTACCTACAAGTAGTTTATGCAATAAATGTATACAGGAAATATACATAAGGCTAATTTAAAATGTGGCAGATAAATCATAAAAAATAGGACTCAAATAGCACAGAGGCAGCGAGAGTTATTACTACTAATTGTACCAGATGGAGGTGACAATATCTCAAATTGTTATTACTCTTCTTGATTTTTCCGGTATATACATTCATGCAGAACTTAATGAGGGAAACAGATTCTGTTAAATGTATTATTAGTCAATCTAATAATTGTGTGAACATCATAGAAAGTACACACAGGGCCTGGCACAGTGACTCACGCTTGTAATCCCAGCACTCTGGAAGGGATTGGATCACAAGGTCAGGAGTTCGAGACCAGCCTAACATGGTGAAACCCCATCTCTACTAAAGATCAAAAAACTAGCCAGTGTAGTGGTGAGCACCTGTAATCCCAGCTACTATGGAGGCTGAGGCAGGAGAATCCTTTTCACCTGGGAGGCAGAGGTTGCAGTGAGCTGAGATTGCGCCACTGCACTCAAGCCTTGGTGACAGAGAAAGACACTGTCTCAAAAAATTAAACAAATAAAATAAAGTACACACACAAGCCTAGATGGTAAATAGCCTATTACATACCTAGGGTATACACAGTCTAGCACCCCCAGGTTACAAATGTGTACAGAATGTTACTGTACTGAATACTGTGCAAAATTGTAACACAATGGTAACTGTGTAACTAAACATAGAAAAGGTACATTAAAAATATGCTGTAACAGATAAGAAATAAAATGTATCTGTATAGAGTACTTACCATGAATGGAGCTTGCAGAACTGGAAGGTGCTCTGGGTGAATCAGTGAAGGAGAGATGAGTGATTGTAAAGGCCTAGGATATTACTGTATACAACTGTAAACTTTGTGAATACTGTGAACTGCGGCCATGCTGAACTTATTTTCAAAAATTCCTTCTTCATTAATAAATTAACCTTAGTTTACTGTAAGTCTTATACTTTATAAACTTTTTTTTTTTAACTTTTTGACTTGGGTAATAACATTTAGCTTAAAACATAACACATTTTACAACTACACAAAAATTCTTTCGTTTTATATACTTATTTCATAAGCTTTTTATTTTTAAAATTTTTCTTTTTTTTTTTTACTTTTTAAACTGTTTGTTTAAACGAAGACACTAAAATACATTGGACTAGCCTACACGGGGTCAGTATCATCAATATCAACGTCTTCCACCTCCACTTCCTGTCCCATCGGAAAGTCTTCAGGAGCAATAACACAAATGGTGCTGTCATCTCCAATGATAGCAATGCCTTTTTTAGGAATACCTCCTGAATGACCTGCCTGAGGCTGCTTTACAGTTAACTTTAAGAAAAATAAGCAGAAGAAATATTCTCTGAAAGAACCATTAAAAGTAAAGTATTTTAAATACATAAAACTGTATAATAGTCATTTATTATCATTATATACACATAATTATATGTGCTAGACTTTTATACAACTCACAGTGCAGTATGTCTGTTTATGCCAGCATTACCACAAACACACAGGTAATGTGTTTTGCTATGATGTTATGATAGCTATGATGTCACTAGATGATAGAAATGTTTTAGATCCATTATAATCTTATGTGACCACTGGCATATAAGCAGTCCATTGCATTGTATGCATGTTACGTGGCACATGACTGTATATATAAACATACATTTTTTACGACCTTTACATAACCTGTACATGTGCTTAATAAAGTATATGGTTTAATTTTATCCATTTTCAAACTTCATAAAAGAGTCTATATTCATACATTATTTTCCATTTTTTATTTATTAAAACATTTGGAAGATTAATTAATGTGGGTCCTTTTAATTCAAGATAGTTTAACTTCACTTCTATAAAGTATTCAAATATAGTTTTTTCCTGTGGTTTGCTATTTAAATTATTTGCAGACTTTTACTTTTTAAAATCTATGACGTCAGGAGTAATCTTGAGTGTGTTATATTGCATACATATCTGGCAGATTATGCGGGGTAGATTCCTATGCTTGAAATAACTGAGCATATTTGAAAAAGGAGAAATTTGGGGGAAAGGAGGCATTAAGTGGGGAAAACATATCGAGTTAATAAAATATTTTGTTAGTTCAATAATTAATTATCCTTTTGTAATTCATTACAACGTTACCATATTTTGTCTCTAATAAGGCTAAGCTTCAGAAATATTTGTGTAGAATATGCTGAACTCCCTGTCTTCTCTTTTATCCCTATAACTCTATAATAATATTCCCTGATTTATAATAAACATTGGTTTATTTGTATAATCCTACCTGACTGTAAATTTCTTAGAGTAAGGATACATGTCTTAAGTGGTTTTATAAAATAATAAATTGTTTTTAAATGAATTAGTAAACAGATAATAGACATATAGACACATAGAAGATAAATAGAATCATTTTTGCAAGCCATACCATGAATAGGTTTAAAAATTAAAATATTGCCTTATTCAATATTATATATATAATAATATATTGCAATATTTATATTGCAATAAGTTCTACATGTTGCCAATTTTGTTTTAATATTCAAATAAAGATAAATCAATACATGGTACAAATAAATATGCTTTGAATGCTCAAAAATAGTATTTTTACACTGAAAATTAATGATGTTTAAAAATAGAGAATTCTAAGAAATTCAAATTTTAGCAAAGATGTTGCTTGATGAGTAAATATTTGAAATATTTATATTTCCTGAATCAGCATTGTTATTCCTCATAATGCTCCCAGTTGAAAGATTTTCCTCTGAGAAATGTCCACTAAAATCTAGAGGAGTTCAAAAATGCCAAGATGAAGGGCACACAATTTTCTATAGTCCAATATCGTTTATCACCATGATCATACATTGAGTTCTTCATCCTTAACAACATGTGTTTTATCACAGGAATGCACCTTATTTGATGATAATATTGTGTGTTTTCTGTTCTTTCCATCTGAAAAAAATTCTACCCATCTTCCTGGTTCCAATTAAAATATCACTTCTATAAAGGCACTCCTGCTCTTCTTTCACTCAGTTTTCTTGACATTGTTTTATTATATTGCTTACTGTATTACAGAAAAAATCAATTCTACAACTGTATTTTCTTTACCCTATATTTAGCCTTTATTTGAAACAAGAAAATCTTTTTTCTTCGTTTTCTATTTAGTGATAACACTTCACAATCACATTGTTAGAATTCATGGAAAATGTCTAATGTAGATGCTGGGGGGATGGATGCAGCAAACTACCATGGCACGTGTATACCTATGTAACAAACCTGCACATGTACCCCAGAACTTAAAGTACAATAAAAAAATAAAAACTTATGCACCAAATAATAATGTAACTCAGGAATTTTTAACAACATGGAAAACTATTTTATACTTTATTGAAAAACAAATTACAAAAAATGTACACTCTGCCTGATTCTACTCATGAAAAAATATATATGTATATATGTGGAAAAAAGAGACACAGATTGAAGTCATATAAGTTTGTGGTTGAATTATGAGTGGTTTTTATTTATTTCTAAATGCTTTATATTGTCTAAATTTTCAGTATTCACCATAGACTAATCTTGTAATAAAATGGTATCATATTAAAAAAAAAGAAAGAAAGAAAGAAAAAATACGTAGAAAGCTGCATAATCCAGAATAGTTTAGGCTTTGTCGCTATAACAACCTGACTCTCTCAGTGGTCACATATCTACTTGCTGTGGGTTAGCATAAGCACTCTGCTCCAAATTTCTGATACTGAGAAGATTCCCATATCGACATATGCTTTCAACATTGCAGAGGCAAGGGAAACCATGGACTAGCTCCGAAACTTCCTGACAAATGAGGAAGGTCACTTCTGATGGCATTAATATCTAGGAATTTATGAGAGCTACATTTGATTGTGAAGACTATATATTAAGATTTGTTATTTATGGTATATATTGTTAGTATATAATGCTGTATATTGAAGGATACTGTGTTTAGAAAATTTTGGAGGATAAGGTAAATAAATAAAATATACATAATATGAAGAATTTTCTGCCTGCAAATCCTATTAATCTCTTTACCAAGAGATAAATCATGTGTATCTACTCTTTGTATATTGTTAAAATGTGCTGATTTCTAATGCATTTATCTCTTATTAAGATGCAGAACTAAAAGGTAGCTTATTTTAAAAGTGAGTTAGCATGAGAAATGATTTTTCGTTCATGAATTTATGAATATTGATAATAAGTATAACACAGTAATTACTCTGAAAATTCCAAATAACGACTTTTAACACTGTATTTCAGTGGAGAAAATGGTCTACCCCTAAAAAAATGTAAAAGATTGAGGTTTATTGATAACATAGTAAGAAATGAGATACAAAACTTGAAAATTCAGATTCTGTGGTACTGTCTTTACATGGAGAGTTAAAACAGGAAGCAATTTCTAACACTCAGGTCAATTTTTAACATCCGCATTACTGTAGTAACATAGTGATAGCATATGACATGGCACAAGGTATGTAGGAGTAGGGTAAGAGGAAAATGCTAGTTAAAATATGAACACTTCCACTGGAATAACTATAACTAAGTCCAGGCACAGTGGCTCACACCTGTAATCCCAGCACTTTGGGAGGCAGAGGCTGGCGGATCATGAGGTCAGGAGTTCGAGAGCAGCCTGATCAACATGGTGAGACTCGGTCTCTACTAAAAATACAAAAATTAGCTGGGCATGGTGGTGCATGCCTGTAATCCCAGCTACTCAGGAGGCTGAGACAGGGGAATCACTTGAACCCGGGAGGCAGAGGTTGCAGTGAGCTGAGATTGTGCCACTGCACTCCAGCCTGGGGGACAGAGTGAGACTCCGTCTCCATTAAAAACAGACAAACAAACAAACAAACAAAAACCAATAACTCTAACTATACCAGTACTTTCCAATCTAATTTATTATTGGGTCTTAATTTCTATAAAAGCATCTAAATCCATTCTGGATACTATAAACTGGTGGTTTATAAACAGCAGAAATTTATTTCTCACATTTCTGGAGGCTGCAAAGTTCAAGATCAAGGTACTAGCAGCTTTGACATCTGGGTAGGGTCCACTTTCTAATAGATAACACCTTTTCACTGGGTTGTGACAGAGCTGAAGCAACAACCTCCCTCTGGCCTCTTTTATAAGGACACCAATCCCATTCATTAAAGTAGAACTTAATTGCCCCCAAAGACCCCACCTACTAATGCCGTTGCATTGGGCGTTAGCAACCTTAATTTATGAAATTTGGGGGAACATAAACATCCACACTATAGCAAGAGCATCACATGGCATTTGCTATGGTTTGAATCTATGCACCCAAATCTCATGTCAAATTGTAATCCCAGGTGTTGGAGATTGGGGCCTGCAGGGAGGCGATTGGATCATGGGGGCAGATATCCCCAGTGTGACTGTTCTCATGTTAGTGAATTTTCATAGATTAAAGATGTGTAGCACCTTCTCCATCCCCTTCCTCTTGCTCCAGCCATTTGAAGATGACTGCTCTGACTTTGCCTGTCTTCATGGGTAAAAGTTCCCTGAGGCCTCCCCAGCAAGCTTCCTGTAACTTGAAGAACCATGGGTTCCTTAAAATTATTTTCTTTATAAATTACTTAGTCCTAAGCATTTCTTTATAGCAATGTGAGAATGAATTAATACAACCTTCTTTGTAATTAAATAAAATAGTAAACCAGTAAGGCAATGTACAGTAGTTATTATACGCAATCCTTGGAACAGCAAATCACTTGAAAACATACCTACATGAAACTTGGAATACACCTTTGAAGCAGCTACATGCTACGATTGTACTACTTATCCTATAGATGTTGGCTGGACTGGACCCTCAAAAATATAATACACACTGACTCAAAGTCTCAGTCAAATGCAGGCATCATAAAAATATTTTCAAAAAATTCGATATAGAATCCTGCAATATAGAAATTATGAACTGAAATTGCTTAGGTTTCAGCTCCCTTAAATTTGGCCTCTAAGCAGCTTTGAGTCTGCAGCTAATTTGTACGTACACCTTTTAAAATAAATTTTTAATGATTTCAATTTTAAAGTAACTTTGTAAATATCACACGTATTAAATGTGAAAAAACAGCAATTCAAATGAATCCAGAGGTCTTGTATTATAAGATCAAAACCTAAAGCAGTTATCTAGGTTCTTTATGAAAAGGTAGCTTCCGGGCTTTATCTTGGGGGTTTATGTGTCCAACATAAGCCCACAGTTATGATCAGTCTACTGTAATCACTATAATGAAAATCAGATAATATTACTAAAAGTTTTCAACAAATATTATAAAGGAATTTGTTTTCAACAAACAGCTGGCCTTTAGGAATTCATGTGAGGAAAGGGCTATACCTATCTTGAGAAGGGAAATAAAGAGTCCCAAACTCCTCTGATGAAGATATTATTCTAATCTGTGGAATTAAAATTCTTACTATAAATTATTGACAATTTGCCTTTAAATTGCTATTAAAATCTGCATAGGTCTGTAGAAACAATACTTACGAACAACAGTAAATATGAAAGAAAAATTATTTAATTAGGGATCTCCAGAGTAACAGAATACAATGTGTGTGTGTGCATGTGTGTATGCGTGTGTGTTTGTGTGTGTGTATGTGAGAGAGAGAGATTTATTGTAAGGAATTTGCTCACACAAGCCAATCAAGTTCTGAGACCTGTAGTAGGCAAGCTAGAGACCCAGGAAACCAAGGGTGTCATTCCAGTCTGAGTCCAAAAGCCTGACATTCAGAAAAACTAACGCCTAGCTCCAGTTTAAGCATCAGCATAATTGGGACCCAGGAATAGCCATTATTTTAGTTTGAGTCAGAAAGCAGGAAAAAAACTGATGTTTCACTTCAAGGTAGTCAGGAAGGGGAAGCTCCCTTTAACTCATGGTGAGGACAGTCATTTTGTACTACTTAGATCTTCTGCTAATCGGATGAGGTCCACCCCCCTTAGAGGGTGATCTAATTTACTCAGTCTACAGATTCAACCAAAGGTTGATCTCATGGAGAAACACTCTTACAGACACATCTAGAGTAATGTTTGACCCTATGGCCCAGTCAAATTGACATATAAAAATAACCATCACAATTATGCATGTATGTATATTAGCATAAGTGTGTAATAAAGTATGTATATTAGCATAAGTGTTTAATTTCTTTCTGATTACAGACTAGTCAATGAACCACTTAAAATATGGAAAATGTGGAAATAGCAAAGAAATTCTACCTAAATAAATTAAGGACCTCAGATACGTGTAAAAGATATATACTATGGCTAACTTCAGGAAACATAGGAATGTCTTGAAGGGATCCCTGGGTTTGATGAGAGTTTAAGACAAAAATCGAACAAGCAGTCCTAGGGATAGGCAGGCGCTGAGACAAGTCCAGTATCAATACCAAGAAGCAGTGGCCACAGATGTGGCTTCTGGTTTATATTGTGTTATGGACACACTATGAAGACTAGAGTGCCCCCAAATTTAGTTCAGATCTTGAGATAGATGACACCACACACAAACGGAGAGGATACGAGAAGTTCTATAACTCACTAGTGAAAGTTTTGAGTCTCATTATAGCAAAATGTTCCTAAGCTGGTCTGAAAATGGCATGAGAATGCACGGATAGGAGACTGGCTTAGATTTTTATGACATTAGTGGGTTCCTATGCCATGACAGCAGCATATGTGGTTTGAAATTATAACTTGTAAGAGGGGAGGGGGCGCGGTGGCTCATGCCTGTAATCTCAGCACTTTGGGAGGATGAAGTGGGCGGATCACAAGGTCAGGATTTTGAGATAAGCCTGGCCAATGTGGTGAAATCCTGTCTCTACTAAAAGTACAAAAATTAGACAGGCGTGGTGTTGGGTGACTGTAATCCCAGCTACTCAGTAGGCTGAGGCAGGAGAATCGCTTGAACCTAAGAGGTGAAGGTTGCCATGAGCAGAGATCACGCCTTTGTCCTATACCCAGGGCAAACAGAACAAAACTCCATCTAAAAAAAAAAAAAAAAAAAAAAGAAATGATAACTTTTGTCAAAGAAGCACTCAGACTTTCTTACCAGCTTTCCCAGAATGGGAAATAAAAGAGTAGTGTGAGAATTGTGGCTTATAAGCTGTCAGCAGCCAAATATCAAAAATTGATGTCCTACATGATACATTGGATCTGATTAAAATGCATGTGTCCACATTTCGTACAATGTTCTTCAAAGAGGTTGAGGTTACCAGTATTGTGACTGATGTGTTTCTATAACTGCACCAGCATCCAGAGACTATGATCTGTATTCATTGATTAGTTTAGCCAGTATTCAGGTGACTATCAAATGCAACATTCTTATCTAGGCAACTTGAATCACTGAGTTCAGTCCGAATCGTGATGTCTGAATGGGAACACCAAGGAGGTGGGTGGCTAACAGGATGTAAAACAAGAGAGCTCCTGTTCAATTTCCTTGCAGTTTCTTTGAAAGCATGGAGTCTCTTAATGTGTCCTTTGATATTTAGATTGCTCATAAACCCTAACATGATAGTTAATTCTTGTTCAGTGTTGGTAGATTTTAGTTCCATTGGAGACTAATGAGAAACCTGAAAACAAAGCAAAAATATAAAGGTTGTTATTCTGTTGGCAGAAATGGCAAACCTAGTTATAAGTTACCAAAATTAGAATGTAATAATTCAAGAAAAATTTATTCTGATAGTGATAGTTATCACACGTGTCTCTCTCGTACAGTGACCACGCAGGCTTTGTGTGGGCAACAAGGCCATTTATTTCACACTTGGGTGAAAGCAGGCCAAGTCAGAGAAAGGAGTTAGGCAAAGAGGGTAGGAGAGGGGATTGATTATACAGGTTGGGGCAAATGGTCAGCTAAAGGTGGTGATCTATCTTGGGGAGAAAGGCGTCGTGAGATGCATGATCACAAGGGTAGGCGTCATTTATTACAAACAGGCATGATCATAAGGGTGGGGGGTGGGTGTTGGTTGCAATTAGAGGGGAAGGTGCAGTAAATTCCATAGTTACAGGGATGGGGGTTTTGAGAAACCCAATGTCCAGGGGGAGGTTTTCCTAAGGCTGAACAGGAACCGTGGTCACAGGCTGCAGAGCAATTAGTTGAAGCAGAAACAAGTTGTTTCACTTATTTCTGTTGCCACCTGGTTACCTGGGGTTACTTCAGACTTTCTGGCTCCTGGGGACCGTCCAGAGGTGTACATCCGGGTCACCAAGGCTAAAATGGCCGGGTTTGGACCCTGACAATAGTGAAGCTATTTATCCTCATAGTACTGTTTCATTTATTGAGCTAACTATTGCTATTATGCAAAGCTAATAATTTTGTTTTGTTTTACTTTTTCCATTATTTTTCTAGGCAGGGAGTATCAAGTAATGTCATCTAGGCAATGGCATCTATTTTTTTTCCTGTAGGTCTCATAGTGTTATGATTTCCTTTATGGTCTTACCCTTATCTTTCTGTTATTGTGTGTCTGTGTGGGGGCATGTGTGTGTGTGTCTGTGTGTGAGAGAGAGAGAACTGTCTTTTTTTTCAGATGGAGTCTTGCTCTGTTGCCCAGGCTGCAGTGCAATGGCGCGATCTCTGTTCACCGCAAACTCCGAGTCGCTGGGACTACAGGTGCGTGCCACCATTTTTTGTGTTTTTAGTAGAGACGGGGTTTCACTGTGTTAGCTGTGATGGTCTCAATCTCCTGACCTCGAGTTCCACCCATCTTGGCCTCCCAAAGTGCTGAGATTACACGCATGAGCCACCACGCTCAGCTGAGAGCTGTCTCTATAACTAACCACACTGACTCACTATAACATGTTTCTCCTATAACTCAGTAAAAATAGCAATAAACTTGGAGTTAGAAGACAGAGGAATGACTTTTGCTTTGCACTTGCTAGCTGTTTATAGTAAGATAAATCAGTTAAGAAAAAAATTTAAAAAGTAATTTTTTTTTTTTTTTATGACACCACTTGCCTTTCTTTTCTGGGCTACAGCATCCTCATGTATAGAGTGAAGGATTTCGCTTAATTGGCCTTTAGAGCAACATCCAGAAGTACAGCTTAAAATACTATAAATCACTTAGGCAACATGTTGGTGGGACATAAGATTTATTTAAGATAAGACATCATTGATTTATTCTTCCTTGTTTGCTTTATTGCTATGTGGGTCAGGCAATGACTCACCAAAGTAAGAGTTTAGAAACAGTATATAACACCACTTTATTATTTGGACAATAATTTCTTGTTCTTGATTACACCATATTGATTTCAAATGTATTAGGTTTATCAATTATAATTAAAAACTGAAGTATTGGGTAGCTATCAATATTGAGAGAAACTGTCTGGCATAGTAAAGTATGCTTTATAAATTAGACTAAAGAAAAGCAGCATATTTTCATACAGATATGCAGTTGGTTTTCAGTTCTTGAAAGTATAAAAATTATAAGAATGGTAATAAACTCTATTAGATTGCTTTTTAGTTGTAAACTATGCTTTGTTGGGAAAAGCATATTAAAATTATAATCCAAAAACGTGACTTCTTTTTCTAAATAAAATCTTTTAAATGAATTCTTATCTTCACTGCAAATTGCACTAAAATTTATAGAGTATTATTTTGTACGTATGTTGTATTATTGTGTATATATCTCTTTTGTGAGGGCTGATTCTACAACTTAACACTGGTTTCTGAAATGAATTGTATTAGTAAATTACATATATTTGACTATAAAGCATGAAATCAAAGTGAACCTAAATAATGTGTATGTAGAGTGAGGAAGCTCACTTCAGCTACTCAGTTATGTAGAAAGACAAAAAAACATTATCATATAAGGACATGCTTTTATTATATCTTACCATTACCCAAAGTCCAAACTTGGGGTAGTGTCACATAAAAATAAAAGTAAGTTTACAAAATAAATCAAATAACGTATTTTATTCTTCAAGGGTACGTGAAGCCGACTGCAGTGGCTCACGCCTGTAATCCCAGTACTTTGGGAAGGCCAGTGGGCGGATCACCTGAGATCAGAAGTTCAAGACCAGCCTATGCAACATACTGAAATCCCACCTCTACTAAAAATACAAAAATAGCTGGGCATGGTGGCGCAAGCCGGTAATCCCAGGTATTTGGGAGCCTCAGGCATGAAAATTGCTTGAACCTAGGAGGCAGAGATTACGCCACTGCACTCCAGACTGGGTGACAAAGTGAGGCTCTGTTTCAAAAAGCAAAGAAAAACAGAGTACATGAAAAGTTTCCAAATCAAAAAATATTTTTGAAATTTTATTTACGACCAACATCTCATTTACCTGTAACTCTCCATTTCTCCTCATACGCGCTGCAGATAACAAAACCATTGTAAATGCTATTTTTCTCCTGTTCTCACTGTGATGTTTCATAAGTAAAACCTAGATTTTCCCAAAACAGACCTCTATTTATTTTACTCTTGAAGACCCAGCTCTGTTAAGTCGTGGCTAGGAAAATACGGAATAGAAAAATAAACATTTTGATATCTGATTGTTCAATATTTTAAGCAATTGATTTTGAGAGTATTAATATTTTAAAAAAGAGCAAAAAAAATGGAATTATGTATGCCAAATCATTTTTGTAATCAGGTCTCCTTACACAGACACAAATGTACACACATGCACTTACATACGCAATTCTAGTTTATATTACTGTGCTGTTTACTATGGTACTAAAATATAATCAAAATAAATGATATAAATGTCCATGGAGAGAGATGACTGATTACGTAACTAGTCACTGCATGCATTTTCATTACCTATTAAAAGAAATAATTTATTAAACCAGTAGGGACTCATTTCGGGGAAAAGTATTATCTGTGTGCATAATTTGTAAATATTTGTGAGAGACTGTACCAAATTTTTACTTGAGATTTAAAACTAAGATCATATACTTTTTAATATTCCACTTGTAATTGCCTGTGCTGCTTTGAAATTTAAATTTAAACCTCCAGTAAAAAGAAAAATAAGGAAGTAAGTTAATGAATGAGAGAGACAGAGGGATTGATATCTAATATATAGTGTGTTATATATTCTCAACTATGTTTCCCAAGCATCTCTTCTAGCTCCTAGAGAAATACATATAAAAGTTTGTCCCGAGAGAGAAAAAAAAGTTTCTGTGTAAAGAAAAAGAATTTAAAAACCACACAAACCACAAACACCATACACAGGGTGAGTGATACAAGAATGATGATTCTTTTAGTGACCAACATATATAAAGGTAAAAAGATGATGTGATATGCAGGAATGTATCTAGTATTGTAGTCAGAGAGAAAAGAGAGAAAACTGCATTATATATGTATTTCAGAGTTCTATTGTTTAAATACATCTTATCTATGTGATTTTTAAATATGTGTTTAAACTACAGTGTAACAACTTGTGAGTTATTTTGGTCTTGAGGGTGCATGTGTCTGCAGAAGTTGCCAATACTTTGGATTTCACTTTACTGCTTGTGAGGCTTAGAGCAAATTTCCACATTTGCTTAAAGCAAATTGATTTTCTCATTCATATTAATAGTATCTATTTAATACATTTGATTTAATGATTAGACGTATTTTAAGAAAAATGCACATTACATAGGAGGCACTTAGTGTATGTCAGGTGCTATTATTGCTTTATTAATTTTTAAAATAATAATTTTCCTACTACTGTCTTGATCTGATTGGTATAATTACTTCTTATGCATAATCATAAAGAATGAAAATTTTGCAGAGATGTTATCAGTTTATCCCACTGTTTTTCCTTACATGTTTTATAAAACTGTATGAAATATTTATTTTATCATTCTACTATTTAAATACATCTTATCTATGTGAGTTATGAATATGCATTTAAACTACAGAGTGTAACAACTTGCAAGTCATTTTGGTCTTCAGGGCACATATGTCTTAAGAAGTTGCTGAAAAAAATACATAAGGCTTTTCTAGCACCTGAGGTGAAATTATAAATATTTAATTACATGTCATTGAACATTACTAAAATACTGTAAGGACTTGCCATGCAAAATGCACTTAAATTGTATTCTTGCTTTATATAGAATGCAATAACAAAATACGGAATACTGTTTAAATTTCTCAAGTCAACAGCATTTATATATCATAAAATTTATTTTTCCTATTTATTGATTGGAATTAGAAGTTTTCTCATAGTACCACATTATTAAATCTTAGAGATTTTGCTTTTGTGTGTGGAAATATTATCAGAATCTCAAACCACCAACAAGTATCTAAAGTGTTATTGGCTGTCAAAAGTATACATATATTTGTAAAAAGAATATTCATGAAGGTATGAATTTTACCTTTATAATGATCAATTGCTGTATGATAAACTACTTTATTACTTAGTTGCCTCAAATAGATATTTTATTGAACTCTTTCTTTTGTGGGCCATTGATTCAACTCTACTGGGCAGCTTATCCTGTTCCACGCATTATCAGCAGGGAAGCTCTACTGGGCTCTGAGGATCTGCTTTCAAGTTGACTGTCCTACGTGGCTGGCAACTGTTTGCTGCGTTGACTGTTCCAGTAGGTCAGGGGCAAGGTTCCTCTCCATAGGGATCTCTCTACAGGCTGCTTGTGCTTCTCATAGCATGATATCTGGACTCCAGGAAACAGAACTGGGCCTGTAAATTGGCACAGCGTCACTTTTGCCATAAATTTCTCAAAGCAGTCCAAAACTCTGATCAGATTCAAGAGAAGGTGAGTAAATCCCACCTCAAGAGGATAACAGTGCCAAAAAGATAAGCGCCTATCTATAATCCACCACAAGTACTAACCACCCTCATTGTGAAAATACCCTCACATGAAAGTTCATGGCAATTTGCAGTTATTTGAAATAATTTGCTTGATAATTATAGATCTCAAATTAAATTACTTTGAGGATAGCAAAATAGATTTTTCTTATTGACAGTGTAATGATAACACTGAACTTGAGTCTATAGTTAATGTTTGGATTCAAACAGTCAAGGTATTTGTCAGGCTTACTAGTGTCAAAGTCTTTGCATTTTGAGATTCAGGCTTGGGAAGTAATTATAACCCCACCATTGGAATTGCTCTGAAAGGTCTAGGCTTCGTCTTAGATAATAGTAATATTGCAGGTCAGGATATTGGTAGAGAGTGTGTCTATGTTTGAATTCCCCAGAAGCAAAGTTTGAGATAAAGATTTGTGTGAAAGATGTCTGTTAGCAAGGTGGGAGAAATAATGCTTTGGAAACGAAGGTGATGCGGAAGAGACAGGAAAACAGTGGTGAATGTAAGTGACCCTATGAATATAGCTAACACTGTGGGCGATTGAAGCTTAACTTTGTTGAGAAAATTCCTGAAGTCAGTTTAGAATATACGTTTCAGAGTTACTCCCTGCCACAAGGGAAAGCTACTGGGTTATGTATACAACTTTTTTTTTTTTTTTTTTTGCAGAATCTCCTCTGTCGCCCAGGTTGGAGTGCAGTGGCATGATAGCTCACTGCCACCTCCACCTCCGGGGTTCAAGCAATTTTCCTGCTTCAGCCTCCCATTTAGCTGGGACTACAGCCAACCGCCACAACACCCAGCTAATTTTTTGTATGTCAGCTGAGATGGGGTTTCGCCAAGTTGGCCAGGATGGTCTCAATCTCCTAACTCCGTGATCCTCCCACCTTGGCCTCCCAAAGTGCTAGAATTAAAGGTGCAAACCACTGTGCCCAGCCTATACAACTATTATCATCAGTCATTGGTTGAAAGTTGCTTCCTGGGGATGGTATTGCCTTGGCGCTTTGAGTCTAACTTTAATTGGCCCAGTGTGCTACTGAAACTAGAGAAATCTTAAGACAAAGAGACCACGTGTTTGCTGCATAAGTTGGCGCAGTATGCACTGAAGTACTGCAGTGAAGAAATACCTGCTACAAAGCAATGTATAAAGAGAGAAAGGTGCATCTATATTTAAAAGATGTATCATTAAAATTCTTATTTGGTGTTACAGAAATGGACATCCGTGAAGGATAAAGAATTGGCATGTGGGCTGGGCGCGGTGGCTCAAGCCTGTAATCCCAGCACTTTGGGAGGCCGAGGCGGGTGGATCACGAGGTCAAGAGATCAAGACCATCCTGGTCAACATGGTGAAACCCCGTCTCTACTAAAAATACAAAAAATTAGCCGGGCATGGTGGCGCATGCCTCTAGTCCCAGCTGCTCAGGAGGCTGAGGCAGGAGAATTGCCTGAACCCAGGAGGCGGAGGTTGCGGTGAGCCGAGATCGCGCCATTGCACTCCAGCCTGGGTAACAAGAGCGAAACTCCGTCTCAAAAAAAAAGAAAAAGAAAAAATGAATTGGCATGTGATAGTTTTAAGTTATATATGAAACATTTTAATGATCTACAAATGTTTAAAATAAATAATCATCTTTGGCATGAGATATTTATTTGTAATTTAATTTTACATTTTCAATGAATTCTCTGGACTTTGTATAGATTTTGGGTCGCTTAACTGGAAATAATTAAATATTTCACAAAAACATATAGCAGTTTTCAAAAACACTTAAAATATTTTGCTTTGCCTTCCTTTCCTTTATATACATGGGTAAGTGATAAAAGCTGCTTGATTGATTCCTTGGATATGAGCAGTATAATGAGCTTTCAGGCTCAATACACATATACACTCAAAAAGTAAGGGCATACCCTAAAGCAAATATTTAATATGATGCTTTAATATATTCCTAAAAGTAATCAAACATTTATGGGTTCACATCACACTGTGTTCATATTATTAGGGTTTGCCTTCAAAGTTTTTAATCTAAAACACAGAGATTTTCAGTTTAAAGTATGTTGGTTATTTTAATATTTTATCCAGCTTTAATTTTTTTTAAAGTAAAATACATAGATGAGCTTGTGGTTTCAAATTATTTAAAATAAATAATGTTTTATATGATACTGTTTGACTTAATGAATTTATTTTACATGTAAGAAAAGTGTACTGAATGCTATTGTGAACATTCTCATTTACTTCTCTCAGATTTTCTCATTGTTACATAAAGGGATGTATTATTACATGAAGTTCTTTCAGCCTTCATTAAAATTCTCTAGAAGCATTCTGTGTTAGGACTACAATTAGCAGTCATGGTATGCATGCTTAATAATCATTTCACTGGGTTTATATTTTAATATCCCTAGAGTATTAATCTTTTGAAAACTCACTTGCAGTTGAGATGATTCCATTGTAAAATGTTTCTTCATTCCCAATAGCACAATATAATAAGTTGTAGTTCTATTTTCATGCTGTATCAACTGATTTGCAATCACCGCAGATCTTAAGATTTCCTTATCCAAGATGTCTTAACCTGCCAGGGGTTATGTTCATTCAATTAATATTTGCTGAGTGAATTAATTTCATTGTGAATTTGCTAACTCCTACTTTACTAAAAGTCTCTTTGAACTGAAGTGTCATGTTGTTTATTTGTTTGTTTCTTGACATCTAATGAGAAGTCAGAGGAAATGATTTCTGAGATATCTTCTTCACCTTTCAAATTCTGACATGTTTTATACAACTGTCTCAAATTGAGTTTTTTAGCAAGGCATTAAATTGAAAATGCCAAGGAGGGTTATTATGAAAATATTTACTATTCTTAAAACATGTGAAAATATGATGTTTTAAACTTTGTTGGAAAGATAATATTTACGGTGGGATTGAGAGGAGAACAGTTAGGTTTTTAATCTTGCTCTCTCACTTCTTTTATGAAATTAGAAAATTTATTTAAAAATTTTGTGTCTCACTTTCTTCATTGGAAAAACTGTTAACATATACAACTCTGTGTATGTGTATCTATGTTTATAATCAGTCACACTAAGGAATGCACTTATTAATGCAGGGTGTATTTATTATTTCACAGTTAACTTACAAGAATATGTAGTTTATTCAAAATTTTTATAAGTGAAAAGTCGTTCATATAGACAGAGCATCACATAGTGGGACATCAATTGGCAACAGGTGTAAAGATATTCTTGCTGCTTGGTTCCGACAACGGAGAAAGCAAAGCCAAAATGAAATCTAGTCTCAGATTATTTCCTGTTGCTGTGCTTTCAAAGGCAAAGCAGCAGAAGTCATCACATGGAGAGAGCTAAAGCAAGACAGAGAAGGGGAAGGTCCAGACTCTTTTAAAGGACCAGATCTCACATGAACTAACTGAGCAAGGGCTCACTCCTTACCTGGAGGACAGGACTAAGGCATTCATGAGGGACCATTTGTCATGACCCAAACACCTCCCACTAAGCCCACTGTCAGCATTAGAGGTCACATTTCAATATACAATTTGAATGGGACAAAACAGCCAAACCATCTCATTAATGTCCATCCTCAATCTGTTCTTCAGATGTCTGCTGATATAAATTACAAAATTCAAGCGGTTCTTTTGGAGCATAGCACACTTGTTCATGGGTAACGCTCTCACTTCTAGGGGCCTGCTGGGACTTGAGTCTAGTTATAAGTGTAGAAACAAAGAGGGATGATATGGGAGGGTCCTGGTGAGAATTAGCATTGTCTTATCTGACAACTGTCTAAGGGGGTCTATTACTATTTCCTCAGGTATTGCAGGGTTAATATCCTCAGACAAAGGTGGACAGACTGATACCATTCTGGGTCAGGGTGGGGATGTTGCCATCGTAGAGTGTAGAGAAGTCACTTCCTCTGGCAAAATTAGCTCCTCAGAATTTAGGAGTTCAGTATCCCCAGCTTCATCGGGGTCGTCCCACATATCTCCATTCCAACTTATGTGGGCAAATTTTTTCCTAACCAATGCCATCACTTTAACAGTTAACACTTACCAAGGCTGAAAGTTCACCATTTGTTGTTGGCCAGCCACTCACAGATGAGAGCTTGTGTTTGATTTTTGAGAAATTTAAACCCTTTGCGTCAGAAGAGAAGATTCTCACTGAGCACCCTTAGAAACTTTTAGGCTAGGTATGTGCCTCTGCAAATGACTGTCAATGCTCTCTGAACTATTAAGAGCAAAGTCCTTAGAGATTTCAGGTTTCATCAAATCAGAGAGGGAACTTCTGAAACCCCAACCCAACTAAAGAGATTCATCCTTAAGATTCTATTTCTCTAGAACCTTTATGAGCCAGTACCTTGTATCAAAATCTGTATTAGTCACAGTTCTCCAGAGAGACAGACACAATAGGATGTATGTGTGTGTATGTGTGTGTGTGTGTGTCTGCATGCGCGCGCGCGTGTGTGTGTCTGCATGCGCGTGCGTGTGTGTGTGTATGTTTATTAGGTAATAGATATATGTACAAGTCTAGAGGCAAAGAAGGGTAGTGATGTTGGGTTCTGAGGAGAATCACCATTGTCTTGCCTGGCAACTGACTTGGGATGCTATTGCTATTTCCTCAGGCAAACATATATATATATATATATATATATATATATATGTTTATTAGGGAGAATTTTTGCTCACATAATTACAAGATAAAGTTACAAAATGGGCCATCTATAAGCTGGGGAAAGAGAGAACCCAGTAGCCTGGCTCAGTCCAAGTTCCAAGTCTGAAAGCCTCAAAACCAGGGAAATTGACTGTGCAGCCATAAGTCTGGGGTGGAATGTCCAAGTCTCATACACCCAAGATGAGTGCACTTCTCAGCATTTGGAGGTCAAACAACCTGGAGTCTGATCCCCAAGGGCAGGAGGAGAATAAGCAAACCATCTGGCACAGTAGGGGAAGAGAGAGAGAGCAAGCAGACTCAGCAAGCAAGCAACTTATCACCCTTCTTCCACCTGCTTTGTTCTAGCTGCACTGAAATCCACTTCAATTGGTGCCCACCCACAGTGAGTGTTGATCTTCCTCTCCTAGTTCACTAACTCAAACATCATCTCCTCCAGCAAACACCCTCACATACACACTGAGGAACAGTACTTCATCAGACATCTAGGCTCCCTCAATTCAGTCAAGTTGACACCCAATATTAACCCACCACAGTCTTATTTGTCCAAAACTGATCACAGTTGCTTTGTAGTGAAAACTGAGTCAACTTTCAATAGGATTTTGTAATTGAGTTCCATTCACTAAATTATCTATGGAAACCTTGGAAATGTAAATAATAGGCAATTCTTAGATAAATAATTGATCCTGTGAACAACTGTCTATTAGAAAGCCATCAAAAGCAATATTTTATAAAGTATATAATGGCATAAATTACATGAGGATGATAACTTAGAAAAAGCAAGCAATATATTCATCTGAGAAGGTTTTAAATATATGCAGAGCCAGGAGAGAAATAGAAATTTCACAACTTCTCACTTATTTGTGGGAATTAAAAATTAAAACAACTGAATCCCTGGTGATAGAGAGTAGAATTATGTAACCATTCGTGTTCTTATAATCAAAGGAAGACACCACAGCTCTCTCTGTCTTTCTACTATGTGAGGATAAAGCAAGAAGGCAGCCATCAGCAAGGCAGAAAGTGAGAACTCACCAGGAACCAAACCTGTTGACAAAGGTTGATGACCTTGGACTTCACAACATCCAAAACTGTGAGAAATAAATGTCTGTTGCTTAAGCTACCCATTGTCTGGTATTTTTTTAAATAATAACCTTAGTTGATTAAGATAGCATTCATTGAAAATCCATGATATTTCTTTGAAAGTGAAAATGTGCTTAAAGGATCTCTTATGCAACAATATCCTTTCAAAGCTTTTGCAAGTTTTTTTTTCTTTTATAGAAATGATTTTCAGAGCATGCAAGTTATAAGACTCACTCGCTTTCCATTGCAGAAAAAAATCAATACTGGTGGAGTGCATAGGCCAGTGGATAGGCATAATTTTCCTGTATGACTTTTGATTTTGAAAAGAAATTATATAAAATAACATTCAGGAGAGTGCAAAATCATTCATAAAGCTTCACCTGTTTTAACACCAAGAGCAGATATTTTGCAAAATTGTTTTAGGGTATAACTTTCTTTTTATATAGAAAAAGAAATCATATTACTATTTTCAATGGAAACATAGTTAAGTAAAAAGAAAATGTGAATAAGAAACGTAAAAATTCTGTTTCATTTGTTATAAGTAGGTAGTAATATTTTTAGCGATGCCTAAGCAAGAAAAGGTCATTTGAAGGCTATAATTTTAAGGAAATTATTTGTCTATGGGAGCATAGAGGATTTATAAAGATAAATGCATTGTATAAATGGCCCTTGAGAAGAATAATGGTCCATTGTATCATCTGCTATTACTTCATATGATATTCAACTAATTTAATACTAAATAACTTATATTGTGTTTTAAAAATATTATAGATATTTATAAAGACTCCCTTCTGATACCCACTCAAGGCACATTATGATTATATTAGAAAATCTAGATGGACATTTTTGGATTGAAATGTGTCGTAAGAGAATTCTATAGGCTTAGAGAATAATTTAGGTTTCACAAAGCTTCATATGTTGAATTATATTTAAAAATATAACTAACAGCATTCTCCATTTAATTATCTTATGGAATAGATTTATGTTTAAATATTTATTTTTCTCATATATTTTCCATTATTTTATATTCTCAGTAACTTTGCATCATATGTAAATGATATTCACATTAGGGGTAATAAATTGTACATATTTTATTTGGAATTATAATTTATAGCAACTGATCATATAAGACAAACTATGTATATAAAATATATATTATATGCATGGAGAGCACACATGCACATATATAATTATAGTTTGGATATATTCATTAAAATAAAACATTAACATAGAAATTGTTTAAGTGTATGCATAGATCTGTACCTGTCAAATTAAAATTAAATTTTTATATCAGCCTTTACATTTTAAGAAATGTTGAATTATAGTCTAATTTTAACTGCTTGAAATTGACTTCATAAAGCCTTATTTTGAATCTCACAAATATTGATACTTTGTAGATACTATTTTATAAAATTTAATATATTTTACTTATGACTTTATCTTTTATATTTTCATTTTCTATACAGTGATTACCTAGATCCCTTTAACAATTCAAAACAAGTTGACTCAATATCTCATTTCAGTATATACTATGGACAAATTTTAACTGAACAAATGACTTGCTTTTCTGTCTACCATAATTTTACTCAGTCCCTGAGCATTTCTACTAATTTCAATTACCATGTTGACATAAAGTCATTTATCTTGAAATGCTTCTGTATCTTTGATATTCTTCTTCTCTTTTCTCTACCTAAATAAAATCACCTTTCTGCAACATTTCTTAAGTCTGATATTTACTTTTACTAGCATACAGTGCACCTGCAATAGTCCCATCCCTTATTCTTTGAATAATTAAAAGCAGAAAACCCACAGCATTCTCTCAGGGGTGCTGTACCTCAGGAGCACCCAAGAAAAAATCTGGTTACATCCTCACACAAATCTCACCTTGAATTGTAATAGTCCCTATGTGTCAAGGGAGGGGCCAGGTGGAGATAAAATAATCAGGAGGTTGGTTTCTCCCATGATGTTCTCGTGGTAGTGAGTAAGTCTCTGGAAATCAGATGGTTTTATACATGGGAGTTTCCCTGAACAAGCTTTCTTGCCTGCCGCCATGTAAGATGTGACTTTGCCTTCTGCCATGATTGTGAGGCCTCCCCAGTCATGTGGAACTGTGAGTCCATTAAACCTCTTTTTCTTTATACCGGTTTCAAGTATGTCTTTATTAGCAGCATGAGAATGAACTAACACAATCTAAAATATCCTATTGAAATTAGTGAATAATTACTTTTCTCCTTTTTAATATATACACAGATTTGTACCTATTCTATAAAATAATCACCTATGCATCATATTAAAATTCTTTGAAAATATAAACGAGAAACTCATGTTGGAAAAATTCCACCAAAAGATAAGAACAAAGCCACCATGGTGACCTCACTGTGTGATCCTGTCTCTGGTCCTGAATTCCTCTTTCACTTGGGGTTTCTCACTATTTACCACTGCCATTATCAGGCTGGTTTATAGACATAATCCATTTTAATAACAAAACAGAATCTTTCCCTTCTATGCTGAAGAAGGGTGCACAAAGTTATGTTCAAACATGTGTAATAATGCCACTGAGAGGTACTTGACTTCAAAGTTTCTTGACCCTTCAGTGAAGAAAATGTAGAAAGGAAGTGGCAGAATTATGCACAGCTCACCCTGTGTAGACTGCTTATGTCTAATAAATATGAGAGCACTTCAAAAAGTTTGTGAAAAAATTGAATTACAAAAAAAGAACAATACAAACTTTCTTTCTCAACACAGGCTCCAGCAATTTCAACACGTTTGTATACGATGATATCAGCCATTAAGTCCAGGCCTAAACAACTGATGGTTCCAGGAATTTAACCATATGAATGCATTAAATTTCCATTATTAACTGAAAATAAATGGGTGCATTTTGCAAATGTTTTAAGATTAGGAAACATGAAGGAGTCAGAAAGAGACAAATCGGTACTCTAGAGTCACTCCTCAATGATTTCTCATTGAAATTCTCACAAAATTAGCCTTGTTTGATGAGGTGAATGAGCAGGACCACTGTCATGTTAGAGAAGGACTCCCTAGTGAATATTTCACAGGAATTTTTCTGTGAAAGCTTTGGCTAACTGCGTTAAAACACTTTCATAAAAAACAAAGTTATCATTCTTTGGCCCTCTGGAAAGTCAACAAGCAAAATGCCTTGAGTATCCATCCCATAAGACTGTTGTCATGACCTTTGCTCTTGACGGGCCTATTTTTGTCTTGACTGACCATTTCCATGTCTTGGTAACCACTGCTTTGATTGTGCCACTACATCTTCAGGACCATACTGGTAAAGCTATGTTACATCGCCTGTTAAATTTTTCGAAGAAATCCTTCACCATTTTGACCCCACTTGTTTAAAATTTTCATTGAAAACTCTATTCTTGTCTGCAGCCGACCTGGGCATAACAGTTTTAGCACCCATTGAGTGGACAGTTTGCTCAACTTTAATTTTTCAATAAGAATTTATATTAGCTAAACCAATTGAGATGTTTATAGTGTTGACTGTTGTTTGTGCCATTATTCATTGATCCTCTTCAATTAGGGCAAGAACAAGATATTTTTCTTGCACATTGATATGGATGGTCTGCCACTGTGGACATCATGGTTAAGGTCTCATCTCTTCTTAAAACTTATTATTTTAAACTGCTGATTTCTTTAGGGCTTTGTTCCCATAAACTTTCTGTAAAATATTCATAATTTCACCATTCGTCCACCAAAGCTTTATTACAAATTTGAAATTTGTTGTTGCTTCAGTTTTAGCAGAATTCATGTTGTTCTGATGGGGATTGTTTTCCAACTGATGTCTTACCTTCTTAGTGTCTTAAATTAGATACCATTTGGGCATGTAATTACAGGTTAGTAAGAGTTTATTTTGGTGCCATTTTTAAATTCATGCAGATTTTTTTTCATAATATGCAGTTTCCATGAACTTTTTGAAGACCCCTTATAGTGTCATTTACAGTAAACCAGACCTCATGAAAAGATCAACAAAATGATAAATGTATTTTCATCCAATTGTTAAAACTTGCAACATTTCACGTGTCATGAAAACCAGTCACTTTCCTAGAAATTACATAATACCTTACATTATGAAAAAGAAACTAACTTGTTCAATGAGCCTCTTCTCTGGTCTCCTTTTGAATGAGCAATATTAACCTATTAAATTGGATGTACTTTACTACTACCTAGATACAAGGTATGATAGAAGATGCCTAATTAATTTTAAATTTTATATAAGCAACAAATCACTTCTTAATATAATTTGTTAGCATAATAATTACGAGTATGTATCACTGCCGTTATAACCAATCATCAGTATTTGAAATATAATAGAAAATTACTCCTTGCTAATCTGAAATTAAATATGAGGGGTGACAGTTTACTTAATTTTATTGAATAAACCATTTTGCAAAGTAAAGATATAACTATCACATTATACTCTTTAAACATTGTTTGTCAATCATACCACAATAAAAATAATAAAATAAACATATTTAATTGGGTGTTCTGTTTTTATTTACTAAATCTGACAGCCCTCTTGCCCTCCTGCTAGTGTTGCTACTACATCTATTACTACTACTGGCTAACTTGTATTTCTGCAAGAAGTAACATATACCATGTACTTCTTAACTGTTTTATGTGCATTGTTACAGTATTTCCTGAAATCTTATAGAGTGAATACTATTATTATGTCTTTACTAATGAGAAAACTAAAGCATAGAAAGGGGAAGTAACTTGCTAGAAGCCCACACACCAACTAAGCAGTATGGCTAGTTTCAGAACTAGTTATTATAAATTCCAAGCCCATGTTATTACAATCAAAGATTTACTGCTTATAATACCTTTTTTCCACTTCAAATTATAATAGAGAATTCCATCCTATAACAGGTGCTTCATTTAAGTGTGCTGAATTTGGACTTATGACTTAGACTCTGACGGCCAGGGAATTTTAGCTGGCTTCCAGTATGGAGAAGAGAATTTGATAGAGGAAGGAAAGAGGATTCAGTCACTTGGGTGATTTACAGCACAAAGAGAGTATTGTCTCATTTCCATTAGGAGAGGAAAACCTATTTTCAAAAAGTTTTAGATCACATATTTTTTGTTGACCTATGTACATTTCTGACTCAAAAAAGCAAGTATATATCACCTCTGTTAGAATCAACCAGACTTTGCAATCTAGAGCACACTGCCAGCTTATTTCAAAGGAGGAAGGTCCTAACCTGACATATAGATTTCAAAATAGTTTTGTTGTGTATTTATACTACAATTTGCTGGATTTTCCATTTACTTTCCTATGAGAAATTTGATGATATTAATCTACAAGGCAAACTTTATTGAGTTTCTGAACCAGTTCTGGTGAATGTAAACTGTAAATCAGGTCCTTTCTACCAGAAATACTATAGGTGTGGTGATACATTGGCCTGGGCCATAACTCTAAGGAAATAATTAACACAACCATATTGAATGAAAGGACAAAAATACAGCAGTATGTAATGTCCTCCTGAGTATTTTATGGAACATATGTGGGTGCTTCCTAAAGCTACCCCCAGAGACCCTTGGTTACAACCTCATTATATTTTCTGCCTCCTTTTTCCTACCTGCTTTTGCTATAGTGACAGCTGTTCCTTGTTGATCCTGTTTTGGCTTCTGCTTCTGGATTCACTCCTGGTACATGGTCACACATCCTTGGTTTTCAGGAGGCTTAATTCTTGCTTTCTGGCATCATCCACTGCATTCATTCATATCCTGTCATAGGTTCCCAGCAGGGCTTCATTCTCCATCATTTCAAATCGGCTTACATCTATTCAGACAAGCCATTCCAGTCAATTACCCAGCTATAGCCATGGACTGTACCCCTGGTTGGCCCCATGGATTATAGCACATGCGAATCCTCTCCTAGTCAAAATCCATATTCAGCATTCTGTTTTCACACCAAAACTGGATCTTTGCCCTGACAACAATCTGTATGACTGGAACCTTAACATTCTCACTAGTGCCTGGCAGTTCTTTGGAAGACTGAATATATTGCAACGTCTCAAATCAGCAGACTGGAACATCTGAACTATTTCTATCCTAGCCAATGACACGGATTGAAATCATTTCGATATCAACAGAAACCCAAAATAATTCTGTAACAATCTTGTACAATAAAAACATGACCCTCAATTATTTATTTTAACTGCCTCTTATTCTCATACCTTAAAAAGAAGAATGCAGTCAGATCAAGACCTTTAGTCTAAACTTACTTCCCGACTAATTAGTCTTCTATTAAAGCTTCAAGTAGCCCTATTAATGATTTTCTTCAGCAATTCTTTCACTTTGCTTTTTCTTTTCTCTGTCTCTTTTTCTTTCTTTCTCCTTTTTATGTTTTTTTCTTTTTCTTTTCTTTTTTTTTTTTTTTTACAGTTTTTAATCACTGGTGTAAATCTTTAAGTAAAGTATCACCAAAATCAAAACATTTAGTCAAAATATACTTGTGTGTGCAGGGTTTTAAAGTATCTTTTAGAGTAAAAAGACCACTATTTTTAAGTAACATGACATTTTTTTAAATTCCAGGGTTTCTTTTGTGTGTGTTTTTTGTTTGTTTGTTTTGCTGAAGGGCAGGATATATCCTTTTTATTTTTATTTTAGTTTTGTTGCTTTGGGGATTTTACTTTCACTTGTAACTTTACTGATGATATCTACACTACATGTGGAAAAACACAACAGCTTGCTTCCTCAGTTGCTCCACTTTTTTCCTGTATAGACTATAAAATATTCCCTATTTTTGGCCATCATTTTCATTAACTGCCTCTTTTTAAATATTGAGAGTTGCGGCTTTAAGCCTTAATTGTTTAAAATGTCCAACTAAGCATATTTTTAACACTTCCAATCTAATACATTGTGAAGTTTATCATGTAGAATCCCAGAAAAGATACGTTTTCTGAAATATTGAGAATGACCTCTTCTTTGTATGGAGGTCCTGAATCACATAAATAAGATATTGCTGAAATCTGAGAGATGTGTAATTTCATTCTGCTCCCTTTGCTATGAAATATAGAGCCATTGGTGTCATGAAATCGAAGAAGGATAAAAATGAAGGTCTTTACTGATAGAAGCATGTGCAGTTTATATTAGATTAAGAGGGATGGAAACAGATCTGTAGTTTTTGAAGTACATGAAAAACTACAGTAGCACTGACGATACTGGCAGGTCAGGGCTGTAAATGGAAATAACTACTTTAGGGACAGACTGTTCAAGACCCATATTGAGAACCTGTGTGTCGCATATTTCCAGAAAATCAATTTATTTTCAGTAACTTGGGAGCGCTATGGTTTATGAAATATAGTTATAGTTCAACTGTCAGCTCAAAGCAAAATTTCAAAGTGAGTTCACCAGTGTTGTTTTGTTCCTTTAGGAGAAAAACACACCAGGAACTTTATTTCACTTTGCACTTTTCAGTTTTTCTGCCTAAATGTACCCCACTTGATTTCTTAGTAACTGTGTTCATAGCTTTCAAATTAAAATTATTTGAGCTTTGTGTGAACTTGTTCACATGACATATCTGAGTTGTAAGTTAACTTGTCAAGCTGAATAAAATATTTTAACAAACTATGATAAAAACATTTTATTATTGCTCACAGACTAGTAAGTTGAAGTAAGACTCTGTCTCCTGAAAAAAGGTACCTGCCGATACCTCTGGGTTGTAGTGAATAAATCATTAAATTTCCACTTATAAGTTGATATCCTCTTTAAATAAATTGTAGTCAATATACAGATATCCAGAAATACCTATTTTAATATTTTATAGTGCATAATTGTAATGGAAAACATTTGGCAAGCCCTATTAGTTGTGATATTTTAAAAAAACAGAATCATATACTGTATTCTTTCTAATTAATGATTAAACAAATGTCAGTGTGGTATTAAATCCAATTATCATTTATTAGTCATTTTCAATCTGCGAAAATACATTTTTATACAGTTTCTTGAATATGTATAGAATGTTATTATAACTTATGAAGTCTGTTTTAAGTGGAATCCTCATTGTATTAGTAATAGAACCAGAGTTTACTTTACCTGTTGGTATCTGAACAGTTTTCCCTTCCATCCTTCAATAGCAAAAATCATAGAATCTTTTATTGACATCTCAAGATCTAAACAAAGATCTAATGGCCTTTGTTTCCTTTCAAGACAAATATGTAACATGCTCATTTGGTTTATGGAAACATTAATAGTTTCAAGTTTCATATGTTTTGAGTAATTAAAAATTAAGAATATTTTATCATAATTTTATTAAAAATTTGTAATTAATGTTGTCATCTAGACTTTGAAGTTATAGTGATAAACTGAAATGTTTTTTTTTTCCCATTTATTTATTTTATTGCATTTTAGGTTTTGGGGTACATGTGAAGAACATGCAAAATTGTTGCATAGGAACACCCGTGGCAGTGTGATTTGCTGCCTTCCTCCCCATCACCTACATCTGGCATTTCTCGCCTTGCTATCTCTCCCC
>NW_022436951.1:16892261-16922296 GCF_009761245.1 Sapajus apella
TATTCATAAATTAAAGATGGAAAAATTAAATTAGGTGTTTTCACTATTGTGATATTTAATAAAGTGAATAAAAAGACAATTTATATGCATAAACTATGTAGAAAGCTTTTATTTCTGGTCTTTTTTTCTAGAAAAAAAAAAAGAAAAAAGAAGAAACAACGTAATTCTATATATGTCATAAATGTGGGCCACGGAAGAAAACATGCACATTTAGCACACCATGGTGCTAAATTTACCTCAATTCTCTATAAGCCATATAGTTGACTTGTTAAAATATTGAGAATTTTTAATAATAATAGTGAGTCTAGATCAAAGTTAAATGAGTGGATATTCTTTATTTTCCCTTCCCTGTATGGAGCATAGAGAAAAAGATTTGAAAACAATCACTGTTGACTCTCTCACACAGATAAAGAGGTTTCAGGAATCCACAATAAATTCATGGAATTCGCAAAAGTCTCACTTCATTCCCACTTGGGGATATGGGGCGACTGTCACTACAGTATAGAATAAATTTACAGGATGCATAACAAAAGTTCAGACAGGTAAGCAGAGAATTGTTATTCTAATACAGACTAAACGAAGTCTTAGTTAAGTCTCCCCACTCACCTCCAACTTCCTACAAGTCTGGCTTACAGAACAAAACTATACAGTCCAAACTAAGCTGAGATGGGAGTCAAGGAAAAGTCACTAAAGCTGAGTCAGAGGAAATGGTCATATGGTGAAAATGATTCATTTTAACATCAACTAAAATAAAAAGAAATCTACTCACAATCAATTTGAAATTTGAAAAATGCACACAGCCTGCAGAAGATTACCAAAGAAACTATTTTGGGACAGATTGAAACATTGTATAACTCTTTCAGGTGTAAGAACTGCCGAGGTTTAATATGAAGTCAATTTTAAAAAAGAAAACCCCAATAATGTAATGTCATAATAATTTAATTACCCAAAAAATAGAAAGTGATGAGCCAAGGAGGGGAAATGAGTATTCAAACAATGCTTTTAGGCATTTACAAATGCAGGAAAAATAGTAACAAATAGAAGAGACATTTGAAAATACGTAGAAAAAAATACTTGAGTAAAGTGCAGTAAACATAAAGGAAAAGAAAAGAAATTAAAGCAATAATAGAGAAACTTTGAACATAAGGGATTGAAGTAGAAAATGTAAAATGTATATCCAACAAATCAAACAGAGACTGTGTTTGAAGATAATAAAATAAATTACTTTAAAATGAAAGAAGATCTGAGACTGCATATCAAAAATTGCAATTATAATCCAGGAAAACATTGAAACAACTTTACTAACACCCAAATACCTGTTGATTCAAGCGTTCAATTCAGAGTCAAATAAAGAATGACTGATTTCATAGATATATCAGTTAAAAAAATCATGGATCATTGGACAGTACTAGCTTAACTAAATTATTTGCTTCCCCTATATATCAATAATTCGACACTAATGCATCAGTTTAGGAAAGTCACCAATATTATACATTGGCATCTTCTATCCTTTTCTTCTGCCATGTGACTGTCATCTAATGCAGTGGTCCCCAGTCCCTGGACCATGGATCAGTACCAGTCCATGCTTGTTAAGAAACAGGTCGCATAATAGGAGGTAAACAGCACGTAAGCCAGTGAAGCTGAGCTGCACCTCCTATCAGATCAGTGGCAGCATTAGATTCTCATAGGCGTGCCAATCCTGTTGTGAACTGTGCTTGTGGTGGATCAAGGTTGCATGCTCCTTTTGAGAATCTAATGCCTGATGATTTGTCACTGTCTCTCATCACCTTCAGAAACCAACATACACCGAAGGAGAAAAAATAAGTAACTGTGATTAAAGCCCCATTCTGACAAGGAAAGAATATGAAATCTACAGCAATCACTAATTGATGACACATAACAAATTCTGCTGGTTATTAATTGGAAAGACTACACACTCCTGTAAGTGGAGGATGTTACCTAGTCAATTATTCTGTCCCTAGTTCATATTTTCTAGGAAAAATTTCAGGCTCCATTTTACTTCATGTTTCATAGATCTGCTTTCTAGGAAAAATCATTCATGCTCGTTATCTACACTTTAAACCAACCTCAGGCGATTACCTTTCTGGGGATTCTGTAATGTTTGTGTTAGAGGATGTGATTGATGACCCACGCTCCCGATTTGTGCCTGTTTAGCCATTCATATCACGGTTTATGTTTTGTTTTGTTTCAGCTTGTTTGTTTTGTTGTTGTTATTGTTGCTCCACATCCAAAGGTTAAGACTGTGTTCCAAGTAGAAAGAAGAAAAAGGCTAAGTGATTCCAAGAGGACATTTCTTTCTAATATTTTGCCATTTCATTTGTGAAGGGTTACCTTACACGGAGACTTTCATCAAAATTTCATTGGCTATAATTCTGTTGTATGGACTCCACTCTCTGTGTGGGAATGTAGACAAATGAATATTCATCACTTCACATGTCCTAAAGTAAATTGGGGCCCTATGAATGAGAAGTGGAGAGGGATTGATACCAGATAGATATCTACCACAATCAGCTAGAACTGTCAACATATAGAATAGAACATATGTATTTTTTAAAAAAAAATATCTCTCTCAGTAAAGGATAAAGTGTGGGAGAGAGAAGGAGATCCTACACAAATTTTTAAAAGCAACCTCCACTTGACCAGAATTCATAATTTTAAATTGTAGCTGATAATGTGTAACACTTGAACTTTCAGGTCCAGATATAAACTATTCAATGTAACCAGTAACAAGTTGTTTGTTAAAGATTGGGGAAAAGGCAAAATTACTCACACAAACATAATTCAAATATACAGTGTTCATGAATTTTAAGCCCGAGTTGGGTATTCGTTAGGGTAAAATCCCTAAACTGAGCCATTAGCAGAGGACTTGATGAGAAAACTTATATTGCTGTGTAGCAGTTGGAAGCAAACATAAAACGTGCCCCCAGAAAATAGGCAGAAGTTATAAAGGCAATTATAGGAGACACAATTTAACCTAGAATTAGGGCGTTTCAAAGCAAAATTGATTCAATGCTAAAAAGGCAAAGAAGACTTCAGTTGAGACTGTTCAGTTGGGGCGAGGCCAGAACTCAGGCTGACACAGAAGCCTTTGAAACAAAAGACTGGAAATGTTTCAACTGCTGGGGTAGGGAGATTATAGGCCACTTGTGTAGGCTAATTTTCCTTAACCAAAGGGAAGTCAACGTCCTCATATCTTCACTAGAGAAGCTAATTTTATGAGAAGATAAGTTTACAAGGAACTTCACTGAAATTAGACTCATCCTTCTGCAGAGAGACTTGGAAATAGAGACGCAATCTTTCTTGATGATTACATTTCAAAGGCACGAATCCCAGGTTCTAGAGAAAGATTGTAATGACAGCAAGGGGCTTTGAAAAAGATTATATCTCTAAGAAGTAAAGAAATCATTTAGCAACAGATGACCTACAGAAATGGGGAAAAATATTGTGCCAACTATACATCTAGACAAAGGTCGAATATTGAGCAACTATAAGAAATGTCAACAAATTTACCAGAGAAAAATAAACACCCTTATTAGAAAGTAGGCAAAGGACATGAATATACATTTTTCAAACAAAGACAGGCATGTGAGCAAAAAGCCTATGAAAAGAAGTTCAATATCACTTATTTTGAGATAAATAGAAATCAGAAGCACAAGATACCATCTCACACCAGTCAGAATGGCCTATTAAAATGTCAAAAACTAACAGATGCTTGCAGAGAAAAGGGAACACTTATTCACTGTTGGTGGTAGTGTAAATTAGTTTAACCATTGTGGAAAGCTGTATGGTAATTCCTCAAAGAGTTAAAAGCAGAACTACCATTTGATTCAAAAATCCCATTACTGGGTATATATCCAGAGAAATATAAATCATTCTACCATAAAGACACATGCATGTGAATGTTCACTGAAGCACTATTCACAATAGTAAAGACACAGAATCAATCTAAATGCCCATCACTGGTAGACTGGACAAAGAAAACGTGGTACATGTACACCATGGAAAACTATGCAGCTATAAAAAAGAACAAGATCATGTCTTTTAAGGGAATATGGATGGAGCTGTAGATGATTAACTTCAGCAAATTAATGCAGGAACAGAAAACCAAATACTGCATGTTTTTTTCTTATAAGTGGGAGCTAAATAATGAGAACTAATAACACAAAGAAGGAAATAACAGACATTGGGTTCTACTTGAGGGTGGAGAGCAGGAGAAGAGGAGCAGAAAAGAGAACTTTTGGGTACTGGGCGAAATACATGGGAGATGAAGTAATCTGCACAACAAACCTCCATAGCATGAGTTTACCTATGTAACAAACTTGGACATGTACCCTGAACCTAAAATACCAGTTAAAAACAAAAAAAGGATTCCATCTTTAAGAGGCAGAAAGAAAGAATTTGCAATTGCAAGTTTTATAAAATAAAGCTCTCAGAAGAGGGGCTCTAGAATCAGGAAGAAGCTTGTCTGAAGTTTAGTCAAGTTGAGGACAACATTAAGGCCATAGTGGTCAGAGGTACATAAGAAAGTTGAGCACAAATACTTGTATTGGATGGCTTCAAGAAACAGAGGAGTTCATATTCAACAAAATGGAATAAAGAAAAGAGCAAATACAAAAGACATCAAAATAGACACATTTGAAATACCTAAGAAATTGGGAGAGGATAATATTCATGGAAAATAAAACATGTAGGTAGAAAAAGAGATAATTTAGACATCACAAAAACCAAAACATACCTAACAGATAGTTAAAAAATGGATCAGGCATTAGTGAGAAAAACATTTTGAATTAGGAGAAAGCTCTGAGGAAATATGCCAGAATTTAATAGAGATTAATAAGGATACGCAATATGTGAAGAATTTAGAAACATCAACAATTAATCACAAAGTGCCAACCTATGTGGAATTCAAACGTATGAAGGAGAAAATGTTGCATTTATTATCCAAAACAGGAGGGGAAGTAGTCTATAGATTGAAAACACCACTTACACAACACATAGCAGGGGAAACAAAAATAACACCTAAACCTATAGCAAGACTGCAAAATATCATACCTAAAGAAAAGCCTTTGGTCATGAAGTCCTTGCCTACACCTACGTCCTGAATGGTTTTGCCTAGATTTTCTTCTAGGGTTTTTATGGTGTTAGGTCTTATGTTTAAGTCTTTAATCCATCTGGAGTTAATTTTAGTGTAAGGTGTCAGGAAGGGATCCAGTTTCTGCTTTCTGCACATGGCTAGCCAGCTTTCCCAACACCATTTATTGAACAGGGAATCCTTTCCCCATTGCTTGTTTTTGTCTGGTTTGTCAAAGATCAGATGGTTGTACATATGTTGTGTTGCCTCCGAGACCTCTGTTCTGTTCCATTGGTCTATATCTCTGTTTTGGTACCAGTACCATGCTAAAGCCAAAATAGACAAATGGGACCTAATCAAACTCCACAGCTTCTGCACAGCAAAAGAAACAATCATTAGAGTGAATCGGCAACCAACAGATTGGGAAAAAATTTTTGCAGTTTACCCATCTGACAAAGGGCTGATATCCATAATTTACAAAGAACTAAAGCAGATTTACAAGAAAAAAACTAACAAGCCCATTCAAAAGTGGGCAAAAGATATGAACAGACACTTTACAAAAGAAGACATACGTGAGGCCAACAAACATATGAAAAAATGCTCATCATCACTGGTCATCAGAGAAATGCAAATCAAAACTACACTGAGATACCATCTCACGCCGGTTAGAATGGCGATCATCAAAAAATCTGGAGACAACAGATGCTGGAGAGGATGTGGAGAAATAGGAACACTTTTGCACTGTTGGTGGGAGTGTAAATTGGTGCAACCATTGTGGAAGACAGTGTGGCGATTCCTCAAGGACCTAGAAATAGAAATTCCATTTGACCCAGCAATCCCATTACTGGGTATATATCCAAAGGATTACAAATCGTTCTACTATAAGGACACGTGTACACGAATGTTCATTGCAGCACTGTTTACAATAGCAAAGACCTGGAACCAACCCAAATACCCATCGACGATAGACTGGATAGGGAAAATGTGGCACATATACACCATGGAATATTATGCAGCCATCAAAAACGATGAGTTTGGGTCCTTTGTGGGGACATGGATGAACCTGGAAACCATCATTCTCAGCAAACTGACAGAAGAGCAGAAGATCAAACACCGCATGTTCTCACTCATAGGCGGGTGTTGAACAATGAGAACACATGGACACAGGGAGGGAGGCACTAACCCCGGGGGTCGGTGGGGGGGAAACAGGGGAGGGACGGTGGGGGGTGGGAAGCTGGGGAGGGATAGCAAGGGGAGAAATGCCAGATGTGGGTGATGGGAAGGAAGGCAGCAAATCACACTGCCACGTGTGTTCCTATGCAACAATTTTGCATGTTCTTCACATGTACCCCAAAACGTAAAATGCAATAAAATAAATAAATGGGAAAAAAAAAAGAAAAATGAATATACAAAAAAAAAAAAGAAAAGCCTTCTAAAACTAATAGAGAACAGGCAAATAACTTGTGAGAAGACAGTTATATCAACAACATTGTCAATAGAAGCAATGCACAACAGAAGAAACTGAATAAAACAGTTGAGAGAAAGATTCAGGTAAAATATCATTTAAGAATCTGGCATACACTAACTGTTGCCTTCACAGAAAGCATTAGTATGTAATAATGCTTTTATAGTATGTAACAATACCCTTTGAATGGTATTATCTTTCGTGAGATGTTGGGAAGGCAATTCCTCAACTCCAAGCCAGGGATATCCTACCACCTAAGGCAGTTATATAAGAGTCATTTCCTTTGTCAAATGATTGTATCAAGAATGAGAATTTGGACCTGGCACGGTGGCTTCTGCCTGTAATCCCAGAATTTTGGAAGGCTGCGGCAGGTGGATCATCTGAGGTCAGGTGTTCAAGACCAGCCTGATCAACAAGATGAAACCCCGTTTCTACTAAAAAAAAAAAAAAAATTAGCTGGGAATGGTGGCTGGCAACTGTAGTCCTAGCTACTCAGGAGGCTGAGACAGAAGAATTGCTTGAACCCAGGAGGCGGAGGTTGCAGTGAGCAGAGATCATGCCACTGCACTCCAGCCTGGGCAACAGAGTGAGGCTTCATCTCCAAAAAAAAAAAAAAAAAAAAAAAAAAAGAATGAGCATATAACATAATTCTGAGCCATAGTATTCTTGCCGGTGTGTGTGAGAACAGGGACCTTAAAGCTCCTAGTTATTTCTTGGCAGTAAAGAAAGGTACAATACTAAACTCAACTTCATAGCACTGTGAATGTGGATGGCATAGAAGACGGATCGATGCTGGGCTCTTACTAACGGCACTGACTTACTAAATTAAGCAAACCTAAAAATGACTTGCCTGTCGGCTTCTCATAATTTGAGATAATAAGTGTTGTAATTGTTAAAGCCATCTTTAGTTGTTTCCTCTTCTATGCTACTTAACCCTAAATATTAACAAAGTGGAGTAAGAATTTAAGTACTCATAGATCATACCTGGCAAGGATTACTAAAGTCCTCGCTTCAACAAGAAAAATAAAAACAAAAAAATCTAGAGGGAACGTAGTAAAAGGGAAGCTAAAATCTATGTACAAAAATGATCTGGAATAATGAACAGCTCATTGCAACAATAATTATCTTTCATTGACTGAATTTGGGTAATTTTAAATTTTGGTCTTTGACAATCCTTCTTTGCATTTTGTAAAATAAATATATGGCATTTTTTGAGATAAAAAATCTTGTAATTTAAAAATAAACCTTAACAGAACTTTGCTAAATAGCATTTTAACAGTTAATGATGGAAAATAGGGTAAATTGTAATGACAACTCACTGGTGGTATAATGTTCCGCATATATTTTTATTGCAATATTGACGTCAATCTTATCATCACCTTTGATTAGTATTGTTTTATAATTTAAAAACTGCTGCAAAACTTTTCTTTCCTTTCCTAACTTTGTATTATGGTGCTATATAATTATATATATATTTTAATATCACTTGTAGAATAAAAATATTTACTCAGCAAAATTATCTCAGCAACTCTCAGTGGCATTTTGAAAAACAATACATTTTCCAAAATAAAGATGAAAATATGCTTGTGATAGGTACTGCCAGTGCTCCCATAAAAGGAATAGTTTTCTTCCCAATTTTATCTTTCTTTTGGTTGCCTTCTGTTTAGTTATAATTTTAAAAATATCCTTCAAAATACCATTCCTAACAAGCTTATATAAATTTAGCATTCATTTAATTAACCTTTCTCCAAAAGGATTTTTATTCAAAGTTCTTTGTTTCTATTTGTTCTGCATTATCTTTGTATTAAATGGAAAAGCTTTCAGGAAGTTGTGTTTTGAATATAGGAACTTAAACTTGAGCTGATGAAGAGAAAGTTGAAAACATAAACAAAGTCATCGCAATTAAGGTCATGCGGAAGTTTATTTTGTTATAGGATCTGGGCCTTGCTGGTGAGAATTACACAAATTTGATGTAGAAAATAAGGACATATGAACAACCCTTCACTGGTCCCATCACTGACTGAAAACAACATATTTTTGTTTATTGATGAGCCCACACAGACTGTGTAAATGTAGCTGTGGGGAAGACACCATAATCAGATGCAGTAGGTGGAAACAAATAGACATGAAAAGTATGATTTTTTTTAAAATGACAGCTCAAGAAGTTATACTTTTTAGAAAAGTGCATATTTTAAAAAATAATTTCAAGACAAGCCAATTACCATATGTTGTGAGATTTATAATTCGTCATAAAATAAAATGTGTTAAAAAATTTCAATTATTTTATTTTACTGGTAATGGTTTTGAGTGTTTCCTTTTGGGTTCTATCACTCAATTCTTGGCTTTTAAAAAATTTTATGAAACAAGATAACTTCAGTATTCAAAAGACACAGACAACATGAAATGGAGACATTAAACATCATATATACAAACATTTCAGGTTCTTTTGCTGACATTCATGCTTTCTAGTTAAAGAGGTTGTTTTAAAAACTCTACATCAAAGAATATTATATAGCACTAAAAAATGAAATTCTGTCCTTTGTAGCAACATGGATGCAGCTGGAAGCCATTATCTTAAGAGAATTAATGCAGGAACAGAAAGCCGTATACTACAGGTTCTTGCTTATAAGTGGAAGCTAAACATTGGGTTCTCATAGACATAAAGATGGCAATCATAGACACTGGGGACTAATGGGGAGCAGGGAGAAAGATTCAAAGTGGACTGCTGGATACGATGCTCACTACTTGGGTGACAGGATCAATTGTACCCCAAACTGCAGCAACTCAAAATGTATCCAAGTAACAAACCTGCACATGTAACTCCTGACTCAAAAATAAAATTTGAAATATAAAAAATAAAAATAAAATAAAATAAAACCTCTAGCCATAGAATGTATTTTTAATATAGGTATAATATGGATGTATTAATTTCAATTTGCTTTTATAACAACTTAATGGCTTAAAACAACATACATTTATTGCCTTTGAGTTCTGTAAGTCAGAATTCTGAAGCGGATATTACATAGCTATAAATCAAAGTGTCAGCAGGGCTGTTTTGTCTGGAGACCCTAAGTAAGGATGTGTTTTTTTCCTTTTCAGGAGGCTAGAACATTATTTGGCTGGTGATCACCACCACCGCAATCTGACCTCGGCTTCTGTCTTCACTGCTTCACGTCCCCTCGTCTAATTCAAATCCTCCTACTTCCTCTTACATACATCCTTGTAATTAGATTAACTACCTGGATAATCCAGAATAATATCCCCAACTCTCCAATTTAATGATTTTTCATTAGATCACATTTGCAATGTACCCTTTGCTTTGTAAGGTAGCATATCAACAAGTTCTAGAGATAACAACATCGTGAACATCTTCAGGGACAGGGTATTATCTTGTTTACCACAGGTGATCTCTGTGACATTGTATCAAATTCTCAATGAGTTCCTACTGCTTTTTAATTTTAAAATATCTCACTTTATCAGCTAAACTAGGTTAGCATTCCATGAATTCTGTATGTCACGTATATAGGATAATACACAAAATTAACAAAATACTCTTCTATAAAAATGGTGATGCTCAATATTGCGACTAAGTAATTGAAGTGTTTTTGGTACTGTTTTTAGGCTATACATAGAATATATGTATTAGAAGCAAAATTGTCTATGAAAATCTAAACAAATATTGCTAATATAGTAAATTCTCCCCAGCTTTAAAAAGTTATTTATTTAGGAAAGATAAACAGTAACAATTGTAAGCAGTTTATTTTTTTTTACATACACATAAAATAATATAAATTTTTTTTCCCTTTTATGGAAATTAATGCTTTTCATAAAAAACTTTGAAATTGCAGGGAAAAATAATGCCATCTGTCTAAAACAAGCACTCTTAATATTGTCTCTGTACCCTTTCATGTCCATGTAAATTTTTTCTATTCATGTAAATTTCAAAACTTAACATTAATACTATTGTTCTTTATATATGTAATTTATTAGCCTGACTTCTTCATATTTTGAGGGGAATACTTTTAGAATCTTAGGCATTTACAATTTCGATAAATCATATTTAATTTGTTTGCATTTTATAAAGTATTTACATTTATTAATAAAAATGCAATGAACAGAATTATGCATTTTTTTCTAAGAACAATTTTAAGAATGCAAAAATGGAAATATATTTTTCATAAAAAAAGAATTGTTGATACATAGTAGGCATATATATTTAAGGGGTACATGAGATACTCTGCTATAAGGATGCAATGCATAATAATTACATCATGGTAAATGGTGTATCCATTTCCTCAAGCATTTATGCTTTGTGTTATAAACATTTGAATTCTACTCAGTTATCTTAAGATGCACAATTAAATTTTTATTGACTATAGTTACCCTGCTATGATATTAAATACTAGGTTTTATTCTTCTAGCTACTTGTTATAACTATTAACCATCCCCACTTCCCTTCAATCCCCGTACTACCCTTCCTAGCCTCTAGTAACCATCCTTCCATTCTCTATCTCCATGAGTTCAACTGCTTTAATTTTTAACACCAAAAAATATGAGAATATGCAAATGTTATGTTCCTCTGTCTGGCTTATTTCACTTAACATAGTGATCTCCAGTTCCATCTATGTTGTTGCAAATAACAGAGTGTCATTCTTTCCTATTGCTGAATAATACTCCATGGTGTATATGTATCACATTTTCTTTATCCACTGTTGATGGATCCTTAAGTTGCTTCCAAATCTTGGCTATCGTGCACAGTGCTGCAACACACATGAGAGTACAGGTATCTCTTCGATATACTGATTTCGTTTCTTTTAGGTATATACCCAGCAGTGGGTTTGCTGGATTGTACTGTAGCTATTTAGGTTTTTTTTTTTGTTTGTTTGTTTGTTTGTTTGTTTTTGTAAACTTTAAACTGTTTTCCACAGTGGTTGTATTACTTAACATTCTCAACAACAGTGTAAAATTTTTCCCTTTTCTCTGCATCCTTACCAGCATGTTATTGTCTGGTGAGATGATATTACATTGTAATTCTGATTAGCATTTCTTCTGATGATATTGGTGTTGATCACTTTTTCATATCCTTGTTTGACATTTGTATGTCTTCTTTCGGGGAAAGTCTATTGAGATCTTTTGACAATTTTTTCATCAGATTATGAGATTTTTTCTTGTAGAGTTGTTTGAGCTGCTTATCTATTCCAGTTATAAATCACTCGTCAGATAGTTTTCAAACATTTTCTCCCATTCTGTGGGATGTCTCTTCATTTTCTTGATTGTTTCCTTTGCTGTGCAGTATGATCCTATTTGTTCACTTTTGCTTTGATTGCCTGTGCTTGTGGAGTATTGTCTAAGAAGTTTTTGCCCAGATCGATGTCCTGGAGATTTTTTCCAGTGTTTTCTTGTAATTCTTTCATACTTTGAGGTTTTTGATCCAAGTCTTTAATCCATTTGGAATTGATTTTTCTATATGGTAAGATAGGTGTCGAGTATCATTCTTCTGTATGTAGATATCCAGTTTTTTCCAGGACCATTGAAGATACTGTCTTTTCCCTAATTTATGTTCTTGGCATTTTTGTCAAAAATGAGTTTACTGTAGGTATATGAATTTGTTACTGAGTTCTCTATTTTGTTACATTGAGTAATGGTTTTTTATGCCATTATGATGCTGTTTGTGTTACAATAGCTCTGTATTAAAAGTTTAAGCCAAATCAGATAATTTCTCCTCTCTTCCCCCCCACTCCAAGAATAGCTTTGGCTATTCTGAGTCTTTTGTGGTTCCACAGAAATTTATTTTAGTATTATTTTTTTCTATTTCTTGAAAAAATATCATTAGTATTTTGGTAGGGATTGCATTGAGTCTGTAGATTGATTTGAATAATATGGGCATATTAACAAGACAGAATCAATCCATGAACATGGAATTCTTTCTATGTATGTGTCTTCTTTAATTTTCTTCATCAGTGTCTTATAGTTTTCATTGTAGAAATATTTCACTTTTTTAAGTTAATTTCTGGATATTTAATTTTATTTGTGATGATTTTAAATGGGATTACTTTATAATTTTTTTTTTTTTGCAGAGTGTTAACTCTTGACATGTAGAAATGCTACTGATCTTTGCATGTTGATTTTGTATCCTGCAAGGTTAATGAATTTTTTCCTATCATTTCTAATGACTTTCTGATAGTCTTTAGGTTTTTTGGAATTGATTTTTCTATATTCTGTATTTTCAAATACAAGAGCATATTATTTGCAAACAAGGATAATTTAACTTCTTTCTTTCCAATTTGTAAGTTCTTTATTTCTGTTATCTGATTTCTCCAGTTAGGATTCCCAGTGTTATGTTGAATAACAGTGGTGAAAGTAGGCATCCCTGTTGTGTTCCAGATCTAAGAGAAAAGGCTTTCTGTTTCTGCACTGTTGAGTATAATACCAGCTGTGAATCTGTTGTATATGACTTTTATTGTGTTAAGGTGTTTCTTCTATCCCAGTATTTCAAGAGATTTTATTATGAAGGGATGTTGAATTTTATGAAATGCTTTTCAGCATCAGTTGAAATGATCATGTAGTTTTTGTTTTTCATATTGTTGATACAGTCTATTACTTTGATTTACCAATATTGAAAAATCCTTGCATCCCTGGGATAAATCCCACTTGGTCAGAAATGATCTTCTGAATGTATTGTTGAATTCAGCTTGCTATTATGTTTTTGAAATTTTTTTCATCAATATTCATCAAATATACTGATCTGTAGTTTTCTTTTTTTGAAGTGTCCTTGTCTGTTTTTTTATATATGGGTACTACAGATCTTGTAGAATGAGATAGGAATAAATTCCTCTTCCTTGATTTTTTTTTTTTTTTAACAATTTGAGAAGGATTGGTATTAGTTGTTTAAATGTCTGATAGAATTCACCAGTGAAGCCATTGGGTCTTAATATTTCTTTCCTGGGAGTCTTTTTATTATGACTTCAGTCTCATTATTTGTCATTGGTCTGTTCAGGTTTTGGACTAATTCATGGATCAATCTTGGTCCCAGAGTAATTACTAATAATCTTTTGAATTTCCATGTTACCAGTTGTAGTGTCTCTTCTTTTATCCATGATTTTATTTACTTAGATGTTTTCTGTTTTTACTTGGTTTAGCATACAGTTTGTCAATTTTATTTATCTTTTCAAAAAGAGTTTAATTGATCTTTTCTTCATTTCAAATTTATTTATGTTTGCTCTGATCTTTATTATTTATTTTCTGCTACTAATTTTGAATTTGGTTTAATCTTGCTTTTCTGGTTTTTGAAATATGTTATTAGGTTATTTATTTGCAATTTTCTTCTTTTTTATGTAGTTATTTGCTGTAATTTTTCCCCTGAGTCCTGCCTTCATTATATCCCACAGGTTTTGGTATGTCGTGTTTCCATTATCATTTGTAACAAGAAATGTTTCAATTTTCTTCTTAATTTCTCCATTGACTCACTGATCATTCAGAGGCATATTGTTTAATTTACATGTGTTTATCAAAATTCATTCTCTTATTGATTTCTAGTTTTACTATGATTAGAGAAGATGATTGATATTATCTTAATTTGTTGAATTTTGAAGACTTTTTTTTGACCTAACATGTTCTATCTTTGAGAAATAGTCATGTGCTAAGAAGGATGTGTGTTCTCTAGTCACTGGATGAAATGTTCAGTAAATATCTGTTGGGTCAATTTGTTTTGTGGTGTAGGTTATCCCTGATGTTTCTTTAGTAAATTTATGTTTGGAAAATCTATCAAGTGCTAAAAGTGGGGTGCTAATGTCTCCAGCTGTTATTGTATTGGGGTCTGTCTCTTTACCTGTAATAATATGTGCTTTATATATCTGGATGTTTATATATTTGCCATGTTTGATACATAATATGTTTACAATTATATTTTCTTGCTGAATTTACCCATTTATCATTATATAATGACCTTCTTTGCTTCTTCTTACAGTTGTTGTCTTGAAATCTATTTTGTCTGATGTAAGTATAGCTACACCTGTATCTTTTTGGTTCCATTGGCATGTGCTATCTTTTTTCTATCTTTTTAAGTCCATATGCATGTTTATAAATGAAGTATGTTTCTTTTAGGCAACATCATTGGGTCTTGGTCTTTTATCTACTCTTTGTCCTTTTATTGAAGAGTTTAGTCCAATTACATTCAATGTTATTATTGACAAGTAAAAACTTACTCCTAGCATTTTGTTACTTGTTTTCTGGGTGTTTTGTGGTCTCTTCTACCCACTTTTCTTCCTTTTTGTCTTCCTTTTAGTAAAGGTGATTTCTTTGGGGGTAAGATTTAATTTCTTGCTTTTTATATTTTTTCTGTATTCATTGTATGCTTTTTTCATTTGAAGTTACCATGAGGCTTGCAAATATTATTTTATAACACAATATTTTAATCCGATAAAAACAACACATTGTGTATGCAAACAAACATGCCAAAAAAAAAAAAAAAACTAACAAAAACTCTACACTGTAACTTTATATCCCCATTTTTTTTTTTTTTTTGCTTTCCTTTCTTTTTTAATTATACTTCAATTATGGCGTACATGTGCAGAACATGCAGGTTTGCGGCATAGTTATACAAATGCCATGGTTGTTTGCTGCATCAATCACTCCGTCATCTACATTATGTATTCCTCCTAATGCTATCCCCCCAACCCCTGACAGACCCTGGTGTGTGATGTTCCCCTCCCTGTGTCCATGTGTTCTCATTGTTCAGCTCCCACTTATGAGTGAGAACATGTGGTGTTTGGTTTTCTGTTCTTGTCTTAATTTGCTGAGAATGATGGTTTCCAGCTTCATCCATGTTCCTACAAAGGACATGAACTCATCCTTTTTATGGCTGCATAGTAGTCCATGGTGTATATGTGCCACAGTTTCTTTAACCAGTCTATCATTGGTGGGCATTTGGGTTGGTTCCAAGTCTTTGCTATTGTGAACAGAGCTGCAATAAACATATGTGTGCATGTTTCTTTATAATAGAATGATTTATAAACCTTTGGGAATATACCGAGCAATGCGATTGCTGAGCCAAATGATATTTCTAGTTCTAGATCCTTGAAGAATTGCCACTGTCTTCCACAATGGCCAAACTAATTTACACTCCCACCAAGAGTGTAAAAGTGTTCCTATTCCTCCACATCCTTTTCAGCATCTGTTGTTTCCTGATTTTTTTAAATGATTGCCATTCTAACTGGTGTGTATCTTCCCACTTTTTAACATTTTGTTGCTTCTATTTATGTCTTACTGTACTATGTGTTGAGAAGTTGTTGTGGTTATAATCATTATTATTATTGTTATTATTTCAATGGTTTTGGGGGAATAGATGGTGTCTGGTTACATAAATGATTTTTTTGGTGGTGATTTCTGAGATATTGGTGCATTCATCACCCGATCAGTGTATACTATAGTCAATGGATAGTCTTTATCCCTCACTCCCGTTTGTTTGTTCAACCCCTTTGTTGAAGTCCCAAAATTTTATGGTATTGTTTTTATACTTGTGTCCTCAAAGCTTAGCTACCACTTATAAGTGAGAAAATATGATGTTTGATTCTTTATTCCTGAGTCACTTCACTTAGAGTAATGAGTTCCATTTCCATCCAGGTTGCTATAAATGCCATTGCTTTGTTCCTTTTTATGGTTGGGTAGTATTCCATATTATATGAAATATATATATTTTCTACATTTTCTTTACCTACTCATTGCATGTTCGGCATTTAGACTGCTTCCATAATTTTGCAGTGGTGAACAGTGCTGCTATAAACATGCAGGTAAAAATATCTTTTTCTTGTAATTTCTCCTTTTCCTCTGGATAGATATCCAAGAGTTTGATACCTGGATCAAATGATAGCTCTACTTTTAGTTATTTAACTAAAGTAACCAAAGTGGAGCTCCACTCTGTTTTCCATACGGATTTTACAAGTTTACATTCCAATCAACTGTATGGAAGTGTTGTTCCCTTTTCACCACATCCATGTCAACATGTTTTTTAATTTTTTAAATTTAATTTAATTTTTTTGCTGTTCTTGCAGGAGTAAGGTGGTATCACATTGTGGTTGTGATTTGTATTTCTCTGATCATTAGTGATTCTGAGCATATTTTTTTTATATGTGTGTTAGCCAATTGTATATCTTCTTTTGAGAATTGTCTTTTCATGTCCTTAGCCCTTTTTGATGGTATCATTTTTTCTTGCTGATTTGCTTGAGTTCCTTGTAGATTCTAGATATTAACCCTTTATTGGATATATAGATTGGAAAGATTTTCTCCCACTCTGTGGGTTGTCTGTTTACACTGCTGATTATTTCTTTTCCTGTGCAGAAGCTTTCTAGTTTAATTAAGTTCCATCTATTTATCTTTGTTTTTGTTGTATTTGCTTTTGGGTTCTTCCTTATGAAGTTTTTGCCTAAGCCAATGTCTAGAAGCATTTTTCAAAGGTTATCTCATAAAAATTTTATGCTTTCAGGTCTTAGATTAAAGTCTTTGATACATCTTCAGTTGATTTCTTTTATAAGGTGATAGATAAGTATCCAGTTTAATTCTCATACATGTGCTTGTCAATTATCCCAGTACCATCTGATGAATAAGATATCCTTTCCCTGCATTAGGTTTTTGTTTGCTTTTTCAAAAATCAGTTGGCTGTAAGTCATTGGCTTTATTTCTGGATTATCTATTCTGCTGCAATTGGTCTATATGCCTGTTTTAATAACTTTATCACACTCTTGGTGTCTATGGCCTTAGAGTATAGTTTGAAGTTAGGCAATGTGATACCTTCAGATTTGTATTTCTTTAATTAGTCTGCTTTGGCTATGTTAGGTCTTTTTGGTTTCATGTACCTATTAGGATATTTTTTGGTAGCCCTGTGAAGAACAATGTTAGTATTTTGATGGGAATTGCATTAAATTTGTAAGTTACTTTTGGTGGTGTGATTATTTTCACAAACTATTTCTACACATACATGGGATGTATTTCCATTTGTTTGTGACATCTATAATTCTTTAAACAGTGTTTTTTTTTTCCTTGTGCAGGTCTTTTACCTCCTTGGTTTAGTACATTCCCAAGTATTTTATTTATTTTATTTTATTTTTTGCAGCTATTTTAAAGGGTTGAGTTCTTGATTTGCTTCTCAGCTTGGTCACTATTGGTGTATTGCAGGGCTACTTGACTTGTGTACATTAATTTTGTGTCCTGAAACTTTGCTCAGCCCATTTATCAGTTATAGGGGATTGTTGGATGTGTCTTCAGGGTTTTCTAGGAATATTATCGTGTTACCAGCAAACAGCGACAGTTTGGATTCCTCTTTAGCAATTTGAATACCCTTTATTTCTTTCTCTTGTCTGATTGCTCTGGGTAGGAATTTCAGTACTATGCTGAATAGAGGTGGTGAAAGTGGGCATCTTTATTTTGTTCCAGTTCTCAGGATGAATGCTTTCAACTTTTCCCCATTCAGTATAATGTTGGCTGTGGGTTTGTCATAGATGATTTTTATTACCTTAAGGTAGATCTCTTCTAGGCTGATTTTGCTGAGGGTTTTAAGTTTAAGGAAATGATAAATTTTGTCAAATGATTTTGTCACATCTATTGAAATAATCATGTGATCTGTGTTTTAATTCTGTTTATGTGGTGTATCACATGTATTGATATGTGTATGTTAAACCATCTTTGCCTCCCTGGTATAAAACCCACTTGGTCATAGTGAAATATTTTTTGATATGCTGTTGGAATAAGTTACCTAATATTTTCTTGAGAATTTTTTTCATCTATGCTCATTAGGGATATTGGTCTGCAGTTTTTGTTGTTATTGTGTTTAGTCCTCTCCTGTTTTTGTGTTAGAGTGATACTGGCTTCACAGAATGATCTAGAGAGAATTTTCTTTCTCTGTCTTTAGGAACAGTGTCAGTAGGAATGGTACCAATTCTCCTTTGAATGTCTCATAGAATTCAGCTGTGAATCCATCTGGTTCTGGACTTTTTTACTGTTGGTAACTTTAAAAATACCATTTTAATCTTGCTACTTGTTATTGGTCTGTTCAGAGTTTCTATTTCTTACTGGTTTAATCTAGGACGGTTGTATGTTTCCAGAAATTTGTTCATTTCCTCTAGGTTTTCTAGTGTTATGTGCATAAAGCTGTACATAGTAGCCTTGAATAATCTTTTGTATTTCTGTGGTATCAGTTGTAATATCTCCTGTTTTGTTTTTAGTCTAGCTTGTTTGCATCTTCTCTCTTCTTTTCTTGGTTAATCTCAGTAATGGCTTATCAATTTTATTTTTCTTTTCAAAGAATCAGTTTTATGTTTAATTTTTCTTTTGTATTTTTATTTGGTTGTTGTCTCCCTATCATTTAGTTCTGCTTGATCTTTCTTATTTCTTTTTTCTGCTGGGTTTGGGTTCGGTTTGTTCTTGTTTCTCAGCTCCTTGAGTTGTGACCTCAGATTGTCAATTTGTATTTTTTCAGACTTTTTGATGTAGGCATTTAATGCTGTAAACTTTCCTCTTAATACCACTTTTGCTATAACCCAGAGGTTTTGATAGATTATATCACTATATCGTCCAGACCAATTTTTTTTTAATTTTCATTTTTGTTTTATTGTTGACTCAAAGATCATTCAGGAGCCGTTTCTACATATTTGCATGGTTTTGAGGGATTCTCCTGTAGTTAACTTCCAGTTTTATTCCACTGTGGTCTGAGAGTAATTGCTATCATTTTGATTTTTAAAAATTTGTTGAGACTTGTTTTATGGCCTGTCATATGGCCTGTCTTGCAGATGTTCCAAGTACTGAAGAATAGAATGTGTATTTTGCAGTTGTTGGGTAAAATGTTCTGTAAGTATCTGTCAAGTCCATTTGTTGTAGTGTATAGTTCAAGTCCATTTTGTTGTTGTTGACTTTCTGTGATGACCTGCCAGTGTAGTATTGAAATCGTCCACTATTTGCGTTGCTGTCTATCTCATTTCTTAGGTCTAGTAGTAGCTGTTTTATAAATTTGGGAGCTCCAGTGTTAGGTGCATACATATTTATGCTTGTGAAATTTTCTTTTTGGAGTAGTCCTTTTATCATTATATCACATCCCTTTTTGTCTTTTTTAACTGCTGTTGCTTTAAAGTTTGTTTTGCCTGAGAAGAATAGCTACTTGTGCTTGGCTTTGGTGTCTATTTGTATATTTTTTACACCCCTTTACCTTAAGTTTATGTGACTCCTTATATGTCAGGTGAGTTTCTTGAAGACAGCAGATATTTGATTGATGAATTCTTATCCATTCTACCATTCTGTATCTTTAGAATTGGAGCATTTATGCTATTTACATTTGATATTAGTATCAAAATTTGAGGACTATTCTATTCATCATTCTGTTTGTTGCCTGATTACCTTTTGTTTTATGTCATGTTGTTGTTTTGCAGGTTATACGAGATTTCTGCTTCAAGGAGATTCTGTGTTTGTGTATTTTGAGGATTTGTTTCAAGATTTAGTGCTCCTTTTAGCAATTCTTATAGTGCTGACTTGGTAGTGATGAATTCTCTTAGCATTTGTTTGTCTGTAAAAGACTGTATCTTTCCTTCATTTATGAAGCTCGGTTTAGGATACAAAATTTTTTACTGATAATTGCTTTGTTTAAGGAAGATAAAAATAGGATCCTAATCCCTTCACAAGTGTAGGGATTCTGCTGTAAAATCTGCTGTTAATCTGTTTTCCTTTATAAGTAAGCTGTTGCTTTTGCTTCACAGTTCTTAAGATTCTTTTCTTTGTCTTGACTTCAGATTACCTGATGACTATGTACTTAGGCAATTATATTTTTGTGATACATTTCCCAGGTGTTCTTTGAGCTTCTTGTATTTGACTGTCTAGGTCTCCATCAAGGCTGGGAAGTTTTCCTTGAGTATTTCCTCAAATGTTTTCCAAACATTTAGATTTGTTTTCTTCCTTGGGAACAATAATTATTCCTAAATTTGGTCATTTGACATAATCCCAACCTTTTTCGTGGCTCGGTTTTTTTGTTTTGTTTTGTTATGTTTTGTTTTTTTCTTTTATCAGATTTGGTTAATTCAAAAGCCTTATTTTAAAATTCTGAAGTTCTTTCTTCTACTTGTTTTATTGCATTGCTGAGACTTTCCAGTGAATTTTACAATGACCTTCATTTCCAGAAATTGTGATTGTGTTTTATTTATACTATCTATTTCACTGGAGACTTTTTCATTCACATCCTGTGATATGAATAAAAAACTTTTATTTCTTTAAGTTGGACTTCATCTTTCTCAGGTGCCTCCTTGATTAGCTTAATAGTCGACCTTCTGAAATCTTTTTTTTTCTTTTTTTCTTTTTTGGCAATCCATAGATTTTATCTTGGTTTGGATTTATCGTTGGTGAGCTAGGGTTAAAGCTTTTGGGGTTGTTAAAGATTCTTGTTTTGTCATATGACCAGAATTGTTTTCCCGTTTATTATTATTTTTTCTCATTTGGGTAGACTATGTCAGAGGGAAGATATGAGACTCAAGGGTTGCTATTCAGATTATTTTGTCCCATGGTGTTCTCCCTTGATGTGATGCTCTCTTCTTTCCCATAGACATGGAGCTTCCTGAGAGCCAACTGCAGTGATTATTATTTCTTTTCTGGATCTAGCCATTCAACTGAGCTACTGGGCTCTGGGCTGGTAATAGGGAGTGTCATGTGATTTTATCCATCTTCAGGTTCCTCAGCTATGTATACCAGCATCTGTTCCAGGAAAGGTAGCAGAAGAATGCAGTGGGCTCTGTAAGTGTTCTCGGTTGTATTTTTGTTAAGTGCACTGGTTTTGTGTTTGTTGGCATTTAGCCAGGAGGTGGCATTTTCAAGAGTGCACCAGTTGCACTAGTATAGGGAGGATCAGGACACAGGCAAGGGGGCCATAGAGCTCCCAAGAGATTATGTCCTTTGTCTTTGGCTATCAGGCTGGGTAGAGAAAGAGCATCAGATAAGTATAGGGTGAGACCTGTCTGAGCTTAGATTCTTCTTGGGCAGGGCTTGCTGTGGCTGGTGTGGGGAGCCACACATTCCTCCCCACACCAGCCACAGCAAGCCCTGCCCAAGGAGAGTCTAAGCTCAACAAAGTTATGTCCCCAAGGGGATTATGACTGCCTCTATTGTGTCACACAAGTCACCCGGGAAGTGGGGAAAAGCCAGCAACGTGGGTGCTGATGCCTCACCTAGCTCCCATGCAGCCCACAGCCTGAAAGGTTGATCTCACTCCTACCATTCCTCCCCTGGCCTTAGCAGCACTAAGTTTATTTCCAGGGAGCAAGGGCATAGGGCTGAGAACTTGCCCCAGGCTACAAGCCTCCCAGATGAGAAAGCAAGTTGACTCACAGTTCCTCAGCTGTCCCACAGAGCCTGCAGTGGCAACCCACCTCCTGTGGATTCTCTCAGCTTACCTGGTACGTTCCTGCAGTAGTTCTTGGAGTGAAAGTGCATGATGTAGGTCTCCAAATGCTGCTCTGTTTATCTCAGTGGGAGCTGCAGGTTAGTCCTGCCTCCTATTCACCATTTACCCTACCATTGTAGTTATTATTTTTGATTTGTTCATATTTTAGTCCTTCTACTTAAGAATAGTTTACACACCACAATTACAGTGTTATAATAGTATGCATTTTTCCGTGTGCTTACTATTTATTACTAGTGAGTTTTATACCTTCAGATTATTTATTTTTGCTCATTAACTTCTTTTTCTTTCATGCTTCCTTATTCCCATTAGCATTTTTTGGAAGACAGGATGGGTATTGATAAAGTCTCTCAGATTTTGCTTGTCTTAGAATGTCTTTATTTCTCCTTTATACTTAAAAGATATTTTTGGACAGGCATGTTGGCTCATACCTGTAATCCCAGCACTTTGGAAGGCCAAGGCAGGGTGGATCACCTGAAGTCAGGAGTTCATGACCAGCCTGGCCAGGATAGTGAAACCTCGTCTCTACTAGAAATACAAAAATTAGCCAGGCATGGTGGCAAGGCCCTGTAATACCAGCTACTTGACAGGCTGAGGCAGGAGAATTGCTTGAGCCTGGGAGGCAGCGGTTGCAGTAAGCAGAGATTGCGCCATTACACTCCAGCCTGGAAAACAAGAGTAAAACTCCAGCTCAAAAAAAGAAAAAAAAAAGAGAGAGAGAGAGATATTTTTACTAGATAGAATATTATAGGGTAAATTTTTTTTCCAGCACTTTAAATGTGTCATATTATTCTCTTTTGGCCTGTAAGGGTTCCACTAAAAAGTCTACTGCCAGATATATTGGAGCTCCATCCTGTGTTATTTGTTTCTTTTCTCTTGCTGCTATTAGAACCCTCTGTTTTTCCTTGTCTTCTGGGGATTTTATTACTAAATGCCTGTCTTCATGTGGTCTGTTTTGGGCTCAATCAAGGCCTAAGCTTCTTGCAGATTCATAAATGCACTGCACAGGTGGTCTTGAATAAGTTCTGGAAGAATTCTCTGAATCTGCTTGGTGTTTTATAATCTTCTTGTCCTTGAATGCTGAAACCTTTTTCTAAGTTTTGGAAGTTCTCTGATACATCTTTGAATAAATTTTCTATCCCTGTCTTTTTCTTTAAGATCAATAACCCTGTGATTTCCCCTGTTTAGGCTATTTTACAGATTTTGTAAACATGCTGCATTGCTTTTTGTTCTTTTCTATTTTGTCTTCTCTGATTGTATTTTTAAATAGCCTATCTTCTAGCCCAGTAATTACTTTCTTTTCTCAATCAATTCTGCCATTAAGAGACTCTGATGTATTCTTCACTATGTCACTTGCATATTTCAACTTTACAATTTCTGTTTGACTCTTCATAATTTTTCGATCTCTTTGTTAAATTTATGTCATAGAATTCTGAATTCCTTTTTATGTTACCTTGAATTTCTTTGAGTTTCTTCAAAACAGCTACTGTGAATTCTGTCTGAAAGGGCACATATCTCTGCTTCTCCAGGATTGATCTGTGGTTCCTTTAGATCAATGGTGCCTTTGGACCAACTTATCTGTTTGATAAAGTAATATTTTCCATATAATCTTGATGTTTGTAGATGTTATCAGTTTCTTGCCATTGAATAATTGGATATTGAATACAGTCTTTATAGTCTGAGTTTGTTTGTGCCTGTGTTTCTTAAGAAGCCTTTCCAGCTATTCAAAAGGACTTATACTTCAAGTCCAATTATGCTGTAGTTCTTGCAGATTCATATAGATAGTGCATAGGTGGTCTTGAATAAGATCTGGAAGAATTCTCTGAATTACAAGAAATACAGTCTTGTTCTTTTCCCTTACTCTCTTCTTAATAAAGATAATCTCTTTCTCTCTTGCTGTTGAGCCTCCTGGAGCTTGAGGTGAGGTGATGCAGGCACTCCTGCTTCCACCACCGCTGCACTGCCCTGGGTTAGACCTTAACCAGCACAGCACTGGGTCTCACCCAAGACTTGCTATAACTACTACCTGACTTCCGCCTATGCTCACTCAAGGCCCTAGGGTTGTATAATACAGCAAGTGGGGAAGCCAGCTGGGTTTGTCTCCTTTCCTTCATGGTGGTGAGTTCCTACACCCTGTACTGGTCCATAGAGTTTCTCTGGAAGCCAGGGATTGGAGTCAAAACTTTAGAAATCGACTTGTTCGACTGCAGCTAAGCTGGTCTTTGAACTGCTAGACAAAGTCTTTCCTAGTCTTCCCTCCCGTTTTTACAGGCAGAGAAGCCTTTCCCAATGGCCACCAGCACTGAACCACAGGGAGTCCTGCCAGGCCACCACAGCTGTTCACTTAAAGCCAAAGGGCTCTTTAGTGAGCCTGTGAATGCTGCCAGGCCTGGGAGGCAACCTTCAGGGAAGCTGGCTTCCCTTTCACCCAGGGCAGATCCAGAAGTGCTGTCCAAGAGCCTAGGCCTGAACTTGGGGAACCTAAAGGTCTGCAAGGTGTTATACCTCACTCTGGTCAAGCTGGTACCTAAGGTGCAAGACAAAGTCCCCTTCACATTTCTCCCTGCTTTTCTCAACCAGAAGGAGTCTTTCATCAAAGTTACCATAGCTGAAAATGTGCTGGGTCACACCTGAGGTCAGCATATCTCAGAGTCTCACCTAAGCCTCAGAGCATGCTACTGTGGTATTCGGGGCCCAAGGAGTATTTAGTCAGCAGGTGATAAACCCTGGCAGGACTAGGTCCTTCCTTTCAGAGCAGCAGGTTCCCTATGGTTCAGAGTGTGTCTAGAAATGTCATCTGGGAGCAAAGACCTGAGATGGGAGTCTCAAAATGCTGCCCAGTGCCCTAACCTAGTGTGGCTGAACTGGTATTCAACATGCAACACAAAGTCTTCCCTCTCCTCTCCTGGAGGGGAAGGAAGGAGTCATTTTCATTGCTGCAGGCTGTGCTGCCTGGGTTTGCAAAAGTAGTGGTGCAAGCGTTCCTTTAGTCACCCCAGCTGATGTTGTCCTAAGTCACATGCCAGCCCACTGCACTGGCTTTAAGCCCAGCCCAGCAATAATACTTGCCTAAGAATTGCAGTCCTTGTGTCCAAGATCATCTTTCAAGTTTGACTAGGACCACAAAGCCCTTGAGCCCATGGTGGTGATGCTAGCCAAAACTCAAGTTCTGACCAAAGGGACAGGCAATTTCCCTCTGGCAAGGGCTTACCCAAATGCTCCCTTCATAGAGGAGTGCTGGCTGAGATCAGCATAGAGTTTGCCTCTGCTATGAGGGGACAAAACTGTGTTCAATGCCAAATCCTCAGTTGCTGTGCTCGCCCTCACCCAAGGGCACAGATTCTCTCTCCTTGCCACGCACCCACTGCCGTAGGATAAGGAAGGAAGGAATTGACATCATCAATTCAAGACTGTCTTTCCTACTCCTTTCCATAGCTCTTTAAATGATGTGAAATTTTTAACCCAGCGCTGTAATAGCTTATCTGATTTTTTATTCTAATGACAGTGCTTTTTTTGTGAGTAGACAGTTGTTAAAATTTGGTCTTCCTGAGGAGGGGGAGTGAAATATGTTATGCATTGACATCTTTTATATGTTAACATAGAGAATTAATTCTCATTAATTTGGTTAAATATTCTAACTAAAGATTTTCTTGGAGAAAGATAATTTTGAGGAGATGGATATGTTAATTTAATTGACTATAGTAATTATTCACTATGTATATCAAAACATAATATTGTACGCCTTAAATGTATATAATTCTTCTGGAAACGTTTTTAGGAAGATAGAAATTTAGAGACCATTTCTCAGTATTCTACAGGAAACGTTTTTGTGTGCTGTGTATTTAAATGAGAGTAATAAAGAGTATCATGTAAATGGCAATTACTCATATTTCATGTCAACTTAAAACACTTTTTAAGCTGCATATTATGTCCTGGTGAATCTTAAGTAGCAAGGAATATTGTAGTTATTCAGAACAAAAACATTGAAAGATTATCTTTTCATGATTTCTGAGGAAAAATTCATCAATATTTGGTTTCTAAGTAAGAATAATTTAGATTGTAGATACAATGAAGATGTTTTGTCTAACCACTGTTTACTAATGTGCCACAATTTATATAACTCTATTCTACCATTTACTGGAATATAAATCTGATATGCCATTTAATTCTAAACAATAAAAGCATCAACTTATAGAGATGTGTTATTGTAGATAAGTTAGCTGAGTAACAAAATTAACATGAAAAGTAGGTAGGGAAACAAAATAATTCAGGGACATTATTAATACAGATGTCCAAAGTCAAGGTTTTTAGTCTCATACAACAATGTGTTACTGTTCACGTGGCAAAAGTCAGACTTTAATATGTCATTTATTTCAGTGTCTATAACTAAAATACATTCAATTGGTATTTTCCTTTAATTTTGAAGAACATGTCAAATTTTAACTTTGTATTAATAGTTCATGCCGAAAGTCTTCAATGAAGAGGACAACACAAAAACAAACACACACATGACAAACCATCAAAGCATCAACAGGAACACAACCTCTCCTCGCAACAAAAGAATGTCAATATAAATACATTTAGTTTTCAATATATCAAAATGCAAATGGGTCTCCAGTAACACAACCACCTACCCAGATAACTACCAGTGAAGTCCAAGTGATTCAGCATGACCCTCCTTCAACAATCAGATTTATTTGGACCAGAACTGGAAATTTTCTGAGAAAATAGATTTTAAAAATTTACTAGCAAAAGTGCAATTGAGATTTAGCATTACATGGACATTCTTGAATATTTAAATTGAAAACAATTATTATTATTATTGTTACTATTGTACTTTAAGTTCTGGGGTACATGTGCAGAACGTGCAGGACTGTTACATAGGTATACATGTGCCATGGTGGTTTGCTGCATCCATCACCCCATCATCTACATTAGGTATTTCTCCTAATGTTATCCATCCCCTATTCCCCCAATCTCTGCTATCCCTCCCTTAGTCTCACACCTCTGTCAGGCTCTGGTGTGTGATGTTCCCCCCCTGTGTCCATGTGTTCTCATTGTTCAACACCCATTTATAAGTGAGAACATGCTGTGTTTGGTTTTCTGTTCTTATGTCAATTTGATGACAATGATGGTTTCCAGCTTTATCCATGTCCCTGCAAAGGACATTAACTCATCTTTTGATGGCTGCATAGTATTCCATGCTGTATATGTGCCATATTTTCTTCACCCAGTCTATCGTTGATGGGCATTTGGGTTGGTTCCAAGTCTTTGCTATTATGAACAGTGCTTCAATAACGTACTTGTGCATGGGTCTTTATAATAAAATGGTTTATAATCCTTTGGGTGTATCCCCAGTAATGGGATTGCTGGGTCAAGTGGAAAATTTCTAGTTCTAGATCCTTGAGGAATCACTAAACCGTTTTCTACAATAGTTGAACTAATTTACACTCCCACCAACAATGTTTTTGTTTCTTCACATCCTCTCCAGCATCTGTTGTCTCCTAACTTTTTAATAATTGCTCTTCTAACTGGCATGAGGTGGTATCTAAATGTGGGTTTGATTTGCATTTCTCTAATGAGCAGTGATGATGAGCTTTTTTTCATATGTTTGTTGACTGCATAAATGTTCTCTTTTGAGGAGTGTCTGTTCATATCCTTTGTCCACTTTTCGATGGAGTTGTTGTTTTTTTTCTTGTAAATTTGTTTAAGTTCTTTGTAGATTCTGGATATTAGCCCTTTGTCAGATGGGTAGATCACAAAAGTTTTTTACCATTCTGTTGGTTGCCAGTTCACTCTAATAATTGTTTCTTTGGCTGTACAGAAGCTCTTTAGTTTAATTAGATCCCATTTGTCTATCTTGGCTTTTGGTGCCATTGTTTTTGGTGTATTAGTCATGAAGTCCTTGCCCATGCCTATGTCCTGAATGGTATTTCCTAGGTTTAATGGAAAACAAATTTAGAGTTCTATTGATATTGCAAAAAACCCTAGTCTCTCCCATTTTAACGTTAATGAGATTCCTACTCCTTTGCAAACGGATTGTAAAATTACTCTGACTTCGTTTATAGAGCTTAACTACTTCAATATCCAGAAAGAAATAAATGTTAAGTTTCTAGATGGAGGAAAATCCTGTGTGACAGTGTTGAGCAATGACAAGTAAAACAGTAAATGCTTTTGAGACAATGAGAGATTCTGAAGAGATAAAATAAGGAATTTCTTGTGAATCTAGAATGGTCATGACCACTTTTTAGGTTACATCATAACTGTATAATAAATGAAAACAAAATACACTACTGAATGAGAAAATTGAAGAATTCTGGTCATTTTAAAAAATTTAACATACGACATAAGCTCTCTCTGAAACCATTTTTCCCCAATTCCTAATATACACTAAAGTACATCAACAGCAAACAGTATTGTTTACTAATGTGATATACAGTGTATTAGATGGAGAAACCCAATCTCTACTAAAAATACAAAATTAGCCACGTGGGGTGGTGCGTGCTTATAACCTTAACTACTGGGGAGGCTGAAGCAGAAGAATCACCTTAACCCAGGAGGCAGAGGTTGCAGTGAGCCAAGATCACACCATTGCAGTCCAGCCTTGGCAACAAGAGCTGTAATGACAAAAACAGCAATTATTTTTGCACCAACCAATAGCACGTACTATTGACTCAGTGCCCTAAAAATCCCTTCTCTTCTGCCTATTCATTCTGGCTCCTCTAACCCCAAGAAATAATTGATCCTTTTTCTGTCTTCATGAATTTGTCATTTTAAAAATGTCATATACTTGGACTCATATAGTATGTATCTTTTTCAGATTGGCTTCTTTAACTTAGTAATGTGAATTTAAATGTTCTCTCTCTCTCTCTCCCTCTCTCTTTCTCTCTTTTTTATAGATATAAAAATATATAAATATATATTTATTAAAATATATATTTTATAAATATATTCAATATATTTATCAAAATATATTTATTAAACATATTTATATGTACTTTTATATATTTAAAATATGTTTTATATATAATAAAATACATTTAATATATATTTAATATATGATAAAATATATTTCATACATAGAAATATGTTTATATAGATTTATATATCTATATATGTTTATACAAATCTACATATCTATATAAATATATATTTTAATAAATATATAATTATATAAATGCATGTTTTAATAAATATATTTTTATATAACAAAATATATTTAAATATGTTTAATATAATTATATAATAAATATAATATATAAAACATAAATATAGTTATATATTTATATATGATAAAATATATCTATATAAAATGAAATATATTTAATATATTTATATATTAATGTATAAGTATAAATATATTAAATATATTTTAATACATATCAATATATAAAAATTTATTTATTAAAGTATATTTTATATAAATATATTTGAGTTTTTAATAATTTATATGGACTTTTCATAACATTTACATGAATTTTTATATTCATATGAATTATAATATATGTTGAATTTTTCATAATTTTTGTGTTTTATACTTCTACATAATGCAGAGTTTCTCTTTTTACATCTGTTGGTAATTAATATGTGTAGATCTGGGCAATAGATATATATTTCTTTATGCATAATAAAAATATATATTATTATATCTTATATATATGATTTATGTATAAATAAATCATATATATACCTTATATAAATATAAGATATATATAAAATGTATATCTTAAATAAATATGATATATATAAAATCTATATCATATAAATGTAAGATATATATAAAATATATATCTCCTATAAATAAATCTTAATATATAAGATAAATAAAAAAGATTTATATATATGAATCATATATAAATCTTATTTATATATAAATCTAAATCTTATAAATCTTATTTATATATAAATCTTATATCGATATCATATATAAGATTTATATATGAATAAGGTTTGTAAGATTTATATATATAATATATATTACATATATATTATATATATCTTACCTATAAGATATATGTGAATATATTTATATATATAAATCTATAAATATATAT
>NW_022436951.1:16922696-16984390 GCF_009761245.1 Sapajus apella
ATATTTTATATTTATATTTACATATATTATAAGATATATGTATATATATCTCTTATATATATGATATATATAATTTTAAGGATATTATATATAATATATATAATTTATGTATGATATATTAATTATATATAATATATAATATATAATAATATATAAATATATAATAAATTTATATTAATTATATATATTATATATAATAAATTTATAAATAAATATATAATTAATAATATATAATATAAATATATAAGATATATATGTTTATATATAAATAAATCTTATATAAAAAAATCATATATATAAGATTTATATGTGAACCTTATATATATGATATAATTATATATATTTTATTTTATGTATATAAGATAGTAAAATATATACAATATATACAAAAATTTATATACATAGAAATCATATATATAAGGTTTATGTATTAATATATATAAATATATATGATTTATATTCTGTATATACAAGATTTATATATAAATCTGTTTGTATTGAAATATATTTTTAGTAGAGACGAAGTTTCACCATGTTGCTCAGGATGGTCTCAATTTCTTGACCTCATGATTTGCCAGCCGTGGCCTCCCAGAAAGTGCTGGTATTACAGGCGTGAGCCACGCACCTGGCCAATGTCCTCTATCTATTTTTTTAAGGTTTGACGTGCATTTCTCTTTGGTGCTGAATAGTTCTTCATTACCTTGTGTATTACAGTTTATCCATTTGCCCACAGAAGGATATCTTGTTTAATTCTGAGGTTTGGCAATTATAAAACTGCTTTAAACATTTTTGTGAAGGTTTTTCTGTGGACATGTTTTCATTTGGGTAAATACAGAACACAGTTGCTGGACTGTATGGTTAGAGTATGTTTAGCTTTGTAGGACACTGTTAAACTGTCTTCCAAAGTAGCTGTACCATTTTGCATTTCCACCAGCAATGAATCACAGCTCCTGTTGCTCACATCCTTGCCAGCAGTTGGTGGTGTCAGTGTGTTAGATTTTGGCCACTCTAATAAGTGTGTAGTGGTATCCTATTGTTTTAATTCACATTTTCCAGTTGACATATGATGTTAAACATATTTTCATATATTTACTTGCCACCTGTATATTTTCTTCAGTGAAGCAAGGACTCAGGTCTCTTTCGAAAAAGTAATAAAATTTTCTGTTTTCTTACTGTTAAAGTTTAAGAGTTCTTTGTATATTTTCATTAGCAGTCCTTTATCAGATGTATCTTTTGCAAATATTTTCTCCCAGTCTGTGGCTTGTCATCTCATTTGCTTGATATTGTCTTTTAAGGGCCAGAAGTATTTTAGTGAATTGCAGATTATCAATTGTGTCTTTCATGATTCATGACTTTGGTGGTATACCTAAAAAGTCACAATACCCAAGGTCTTCTAGATTTTCTACTGTGTTATCTTCCAGAAGTTTTATAATTTTGTATTTTACATTTTAGGTCTATGATTGATTTTGTGCTACTTTTTGTGAAGGGTGTAAAGTCTATATCTAGATTTATGTCTTTGCATGCAGAGGCTCAGTTGCTCCAGCACTGTTTGTTAAAAAGGGGATCTTTTCTTCATTGTGTTGCCTTATTCCTTTGTTAAAGTTCATTTGAGTATATTTATCCATATCCATTTCTGGACTCTCTTACCTATTTTTTAATCAATCTCTATCATTGTCTAATATTTCCAAAGCTCTAAGACATTGGTTTATTCTTATTTCATTTTATTGATCATAACTCCACAATATATCTTGTATAAAATATTTATTGGATTTAGAATTAAAATTTTACACTGTAAATTCCACTTTGAATTTTTCATAATTATTGCTTTCTATAGTTATACAAAATGTAATTTCTCTTTTTACATCTGTTGGTAATTAATATGTATAGATCTGTAGCTAAATATCATTGATATCACCCTTTCTTTGGAAGAATAGCACACCATTTATTACATATTAACACTGTACCAAATTTAGCATTGGGAACAAAATTCTAAAGAAAATTAGAGGTGTGGAGAATTTTATAAAGAGTTGCCCATATGCTTGAGAAATCCATGTGTGTTAAGAATAAAACAATGAATTTTTGTTAAAACAAAGAAGAATTGAGACAGATGGAATGACATAGTTAAAAAAGTACTTTTGAAAAATGAATTTCTAGAATAATAACACTTCTCTTATTTTTCTCCAAATTCTTAACCCAATGGTGTATTGTCAAATTTATGAAAACAAACAACAATAAAAAGGTATCATGTCTTTAATTTTCTCTTTCATTATAAAATGGGAAAATTTTTCTAGTAAAATATGTGTAATGAATATTTTAGTGATGATGATGATAATTTTATAAATACTGAAATAGATTCAGTAATGTTTAAATTTATCAGTGACAAAGAGATTATACCACTTTCTGAAGCTATATTTTAATGGATATAGTGTGTTATATATCTACTATATTATATTATTATATTAATAATTATAATACAATACAACTATGTTTTATTATATTAGTAATTAATATTTTTATATTAATAATGCCTATCATATAGATTTGAAATAAGATATTATAAAACATTGAACAGCACACAAATGTATCTTTTTTAAAAAACTTTTCTTGTGTGTGAGCTTCAGTACATACTTCACTGCACCAATTGAGATATGATTTAAGAATATTTTGTCAGTTAAATTGTTACCTATCTGTATCTGTCTATCCGGTTTTGTGTCTGTTTCCGGGATTTGATCTTATGTAATAGTCAGAGCTGGCCAGCGTCCTGGTTAGGCCGTCTCTGCAAGTCTCTTTGCTTCTGTCACTGGAGTTGAAGTCTACAAGAGAGGAGTCAGGAAGAAAAATGGATACAAGATAAGGAACAAGAACAAGCTGGAATTCACATCAGAATTGAAGCCTGTGATTATGGACAGAAAACTATACCTGTTTTTGTGGCCTTAGACCCAGTTGACACAGTATCCTGCAGAAGCTGGGGCTTTCATAACAGAGCTCAACACATTCACTTGACATAGATTTGAGAGACGCTTCAAGGAGGATCGAGGGTATGGTAAAACATTTTAAGGCCAAGCTGCTCCTCTTGCTAGTGATGCAATTCCATCTTTATCAACATATGAGAGCTTAAAAGTTGTAGCTTCACCTCTGCTCTCCAAATCAAGAACAATAATTTATCTTGGGTTCCTATTAACCAGAAACATACAGGAAAAGGAATTCTGAGTAACATAGTCGGACATACCAAAATTAGCACGTTGAAAAGAATATAAGTGCCAACTGGGCACTTATACACATCTCCTTACAATCTGCATAATTTCCAAATAAGAAAATAAGTCACCTTTTCCTGGCATCATGCAACTCTTCTGCTAAATGAAAACACTGTAACCTTTTCCCTGTAAGAGGCTTCCAGTCTTGTCTTGTGTCTTCGGATGATGTTCATTCTTTCTCTAGCTGATCCACACTTCCACTTGATATTATATAATTTAAATAGTGAGTTTAAAGTAAATTATAATGAAACATCTCAGATGACAAATGAACGAGAAAGTGAGAAAGAAAAAAAAGTATTTAGTGAAGGTATGTATAGGATATTAAAATAAGGGTGAAATACACAACTATTATGGTCCCCATTTATACACTGATTACGTAATGATAGCTCATATATATGGGGGGTAAAATAATAAAGACCATTATTTAAAAATTATTTGCATGCAAATTTTGAGCCAGTGATATTATATGCAAAAGCTATTAAAAATGTTAGCCAGAATGAGATACATTTGAGTGTTTTTAATTTCTGATATATATAGAACATCTCTACTTTTAGTACCTTATTTTCAACTATTAATATTAAACAAAATACTGATTTTTCTCTGAGTAAGAAATTACTGGAGATTGATTCTTCTTTTAAATAGATAGTTTTCACAAGATTTTACTTTCTTGTAACCTGAAATCTTTTTCTTGTAATCTTTATTTTTAATACAAATTAATGAATAAGAAATATTTATTCAACGTAGATTTACTTTAATGCAAATCCAATGTCAACATAACTCTTCCAATGATTCCAGCCTTCTTATATTTGATTAGGAAAATAAAATTGCCTGATATAATCTATGTCATAATGTTAATTATTCATGCTGTATAAGTTACGTAGCAACTATGAATGGCACTAATAACATCAAAGAGTAGTCATGGCTGTAGATATGTCCAGGAACCCCCCAAAAAATGATATTTTCTGTTTTCCCACAGCAGTTACATAATATCTAAGAAGGGCCCCCAGTTTGGCTCATGCTCTCTGCTCCTTTTGGGACAATGTCTCATGGTCAGAAGCAGTATCATGGCCAGGCCTGGGCAATGTGCATCTAAGAGGTCAAAATGAATGTATTTTTACTGGATATAGAACATTTCTCAAAAATGTAATAGAGAATGGAATAGTCAATCAGGCTAAGCAATAGATGAATTCCAGTGCCTCTAACTTAAAGAGTTTTGCTTTATCCCATTATTAATATTCTATAGGTTGATGCAAAATTAGCTGTGGTGTTTGCCATTAAAAGTAATGACAAAAACACCCTCCATATTATTATTTTCTAGAACATACCCTTAATGTGCTGAATTCATTTAGGGTAGATTTTTATATAACAAAGCAACAAAACACTGAAATCAATAGAAAAATAATCGATAGAAATAATCCTAAATGACGCTGAAAGACTAAATTTCTGGAAGCCTTATTTTTTTTGTAAATTATCCTTAGCTATGGTTTTTTTCTCTGCCTATAATTATATTTGCACACTATAATCCTTCAAGGAACTCATCAACATTTTTTTAAAAAAAGATTTTATTTCCTTTCTAAATTGTGACAAAATCCAAGAAATCTCACACATTGCCCTCTCATGAAGTTTGATTCTCGGCAATATTTTGAGGTTTGCACCTTTTTTTTCTTTGACATGCTTGCAGCAATCATTTTATTTGAATATCTGTTTCGAATAACAGCAGATACTATAAAGCAGATTGTATTTTTCACACTTTTGGCTACATATATATGTATGAATATCTTACTCCTTCCTAAAATAAATCCCACCCTTTGCCAGTTTCTTTAAAATTCTGTAGTGTATTGCTGCTTCATGGCAATGAAGTTCATTTCAAGATTAACTACTGCATTTAAAACACTAGAAAAAGTCATGAAAAATTTAATGCAGTCTTAAATTTCGAACATATTTCTATAAATGAACATGATTATAAGCACATTGCACTTAAAAGCTTACACCACATCTTTAGTTATTTTAAAGACATTAGAATGTACTTAGATTGGTGTGTTTTATTGTTTTCAAAATAAGCCTATTACATGAGGGAGGGTAAGCTCGCCTTACAACATTTGCTGTTTTAAAAGTCTTCTAAAAGTTACCAATATCACTAATTATTGTTGATGAATCATTACCAACCTCCCTGTCACCTCATATGTTTCTCTAAGGGAAACACTATAAGTAATGATCCATAAAAGCCAATTTAAAAGTGGTGTCAATAATAGAATGTATGAACCACTATAGTTATATTTGCACAGTAAGGCATTAAAAAAAACCAGATGGTCTCTTTTCCTTTCTTGAAGATTAAATTGAATGTATATTTACTTTTTCTTTAATTATAACCTTCATCCTACAGGGCAGCTTTTAACCGAAAGACATTGTTGCATAATTTACATGTAATTTGTCAAGGAAATGCATAAATTAAAAAAAATAGTAGCCTGGTGCTACTAATATTGCTAGGCATTGCATCTTTCTCACAATTATAGATTATTTTTTAATTAGGTTGAAGTGAAAGTTGTTTTGGGAGGCGGAGGTGGGCGGATCACAAGGTCTGGAGATGGAGACCATCCTGGCCAACATGGTGAAACCCTGTCTCTACTAAAAATACAAAAATTAGCTGGGTGTGGTGGTATACACCTGTAATTCCAGCTACTTGGGAGGCTGAGGCAAAAGAATCACTTAAATCTGGGAGCCAGAGATTGCAGGGAGCCAAGATCGCACACTGCACTCCGGCCTGACCACGGAGCAAGCAAGAAACTAAGTTATGTGACTAACTTTCTTATCTATATTGAGAGTTTTTTGAGTCTTTGGAACTTGGCAGCAGTTGCTTCTGAGAGTCGTATAGCCCCTTGTAGCTTCATTTGTAATATATTTATGAGACTATGAAAACACAGTTTATTTAGTATCAAATATGGTTACATGGATTAATCAAGCATACTAGATCATATTCAAGAAAACTCCAACTTTTAACAAATGGAATAATTGAAAGCTTGGGAAATTTAAAATTGACCATATCGGCCGGCAAATTTAATTTCTTACCCATGGTTAACTAAAAAATAAAGAATATGTCAGATTCTGAATACTGAATATTGGAAACCTTAATTAAGCCTAGTATTGTTCTGTGTTATATTTCTCTTATCAATATCAACTTGATAAATCAAAGAACTGATGTTTACCAAGCCCTCTTATAATATATGCATAACATTATATGTTTGTTATCTTGATTTTACAGATTAGCAAACAGGAATTTGGGTTTGTAACTTGCCTCAAATTACAAATGTCTCTACCCATTGTTTTATTTTGAGGATAATATCAATTAACAGATGACAAGATTTTTAAAATAAATGTTAAACAAATTTGACAATACAGTTAGACAACATATGTGCAAACAAAGTTGTCTGAAACAAAATCAGAAGCAAATAAAGGCCACCCATTAACAAAAGGGAACACTTGAATTCATTCCTTTTTGTAATGCTTAAAGTTCCTGCAGGCTTGGAAGTCTGACTATAATTGAGGTTTACTACTGGGAAGGGAATAGACTTTATGTGTCTTGCTCAAACAAAGTGGAAAATTTCTCAAAGCCCTGTTTTGAAAATTAGAGTATGAGTGTACGTGTTATGAGGATGGAATGAGATGTAATCTCATGTATTATGTTCTTTCCGAAGGAAATCCAGTTTAGCTAGCCAAGGCTGCTCAGGTTAAAACACTTTATTTCCTGCCTTAATGAGATTAAGATGATACAGATCAAGAGAATGCTACCTGAGGCCTCAGACCAACAAAAATTAAAACAAAACAAAAAACAACCACCAAACAAAAAAATTTATGAGAACGAAAAGAGTTCACTAGGGAAGGCGACACAGCAGTTGCTGGCCAGGAAATAATAAACATTCGAGATAGGACCCCACCTTCTCTTAAGTGATTTTAAGACATATTCCAGGGATCAAACGTTTTAATAGATAGCAGATTCAGTTATTTAATGGCAATATTTATACCTACTATATCTTTTTTTTTTTTTAATTTGGTAAATTCTTTCACCATAAAAGAGGATTTACATATATAAATACAGTTTTAGTTACTATATCAGTTCTGTATGAAAAATGTTTTATCTGGGTCGGGTGTGGTGGCTCATGCCTGTAATCTCGGCACGTTGGGAGGCTGAGGTGGGTGGATCACTTGAGATCAGGGGTTCAAGACCAGCCTGGCCAACATGGTGAAAACCCATCTTTACTAAATATACAAAAATTAGCCAGGAGTGGTGGGGGGCACCTGTAAGCTACTTGGGAGGCTGAGTCAAGAAGAATTGCTTGAACCCAGAAGGTGGAGGTTACAGTGAGCTGAGATCATGCCATCATACTTCAGCCTGGGTGACAGAGCAAGATTCCATCTCAAAAAAAAAAAAAAAAAAAAAGTTCTATCTGTCGCCTAAATTTTAGGAAGAATATTAATATAATGTACATGATTTCTGATGTTGGGGTCAGATCTACCTGAACAATTTTTAACTCTTTATTTGCTTTGGGTAAGTTCTTCACCATTTCTTTGTCTCAGGTAATTACATTGGACACACCATGTCGGAGACTTTATTTAAGAAGATACTTGTATGTCTTCTGTCAAAGTCACACAAATATATATATAATTTTGGATGTCATAATTTAAAGCATATTTACTCTAAGATAAAGGGTATTAGCAAGGGATAGTGAGGATCTAGAAGTTGTGCCACAGAAGAATGTGTTAGAGAACTGAAGTCCTTGCAATGAAGAAATACAGTAGTTCAATATGAATGGGCAAATATCAGCAGCATTTTTTTTAGAATTTTCTGTGGCTATGAAGTGGGGTTTTTATTGTGATTCAACAATGAAAATGAACCAGATTTCTCTGTATAACCTTAGGTTCTAATATTTAATATAACTTTAATTGGTCTAACTTTATAAAACCCTTATGTGGAAATGGCATTATAGCCATAGCTTGAAGAAGTTGAAAGGAAGAAAGAGAATGATAAAGGATAGAGAATTTCCCTATGATGGAATGGAAAACTTTGTCACATTGAAGTGAAATCATGTAAACTCAGAGGAAAGAATTGTCAAGTTTATAACAATAAGGTGTAGGAAAAAGTGCTGCAATAATTATTTCTTTACAAGAGACAATTTTCACCCCTCAACATTTAAAGAAAGCTATTCTAGGAACAAACATGTCAATCATAACTGAGACAAGTATAAATATTCATCATTCTAAATGTGAAGATATAAAAAGATTAATGCAAATATTTTTACCTCAAATTGGGTATTATTATCATCTAAGTATGAATATTGTTATATGTAAGCCATTAATTTCAGTAAATCATATTTCCTAAATTTTTATTTTCATAAGTAAATTAAGAAAAGCAGATACATTTTTTAAAACCTTCAAAGAAATTGGTATAATTGATTGCATCCTGGATGTGACTATGTGTGAAGATAGAATTGTCAGGAGGTAATTAAGGTTAAATGAAGTAATAAGAGTGAAGTTCTAATGCTATAGGACTGCCTAAAAGGAATTTTTCTCTCCTCTTTCTCCCTCCTTCTTCCCATCATGTGAAGACAAAACCAAGAGAACCATCACCATAAACCATACTGAACCTTGATCTTGGACTTTCCAGGCTCCAGATCAAATGTTTCTTTTTAAGCCACCCAGTCTATGAAATTTTGTTACACAGCTCAAACAGATTAGTACAAAGGACAAATTGAATCCAACTCAACAAATTTTTATAAACATTTTATATAAGACATTCTATGAAGTGCTAAGAAACTTGAGATATTATTTTTCATTAAAGTTAAAACTTTTTTTTCTTTTTGTAATTGTACTTTAGGTTCTGGGGTACATGTGCAATTCATTCAGGATTGTTGTTTAGGTACATACATGGCAAGGTGTTGCTGCCTTCATCCCCCCATCACCTATATCTAGTATTTCTCCCCTCATTATCCCTCCCCACCCCCCATTGTCCCTCCACTAGGCCCCACTACTGACCACAGTGTGTGATGCTTCCCTCCCTGTGTCCATGTGTTCTAACTGTTCAACACCCACCTATGAGTGATAAACATGTGGTGTCTGGTTTTCGCTTCTTGTGTCACTTTGCTGAGAATTATGTTTTCCAGATTCATCCATGTCCCTGTGAAGGACATGAATTCATTTTTATGGCTGCGTAGTATTCCATGGTGTATATGTGCCATGTTTTCTTTATCCAGTTTATTGATGATAGACATTTGGGTTGGTTCCAGTTCCTTGCTATTGTAAACAGTGCCATATGAACATACGTGTACATGTGTCTTTATAATAGAACAATTTATAATTCTTTGGGCATATACCCAGTAATGGGATTGCTGGGTCAAATGGTACTTCTATTTCTAGGTCCTTGAGGAATCACCACACTGTCTTCCACAATGGCTGAACTAATTTACACTTCCACCAGCAGTGTAAAAATGTTCCTATTTCTCCACAACCTCTCCAACATCTGTTGTCTCCAGATTTTTTAATGATCGCCATTCTAACTTGTGTGAGATGGTATCTCAATGTGGTTTTGATTTGCATTTCTCTAATGACCAGTGATGATGAGCATTTTTTCATATGTTTGTTGGTCTCATAAATGTCTTCTTTTGAAAACTGTCTGTCATATTCCTCACCCACTTTTTAATGGGGTTGTTTGTTTTTTTCTTGTAAATGTGTTTTAGTTCAATGTAGATTCTGGATATTAGCCCTTTGTCAGATGGGTAGATTGCAAAAATTTTTTTCCCATTCTGTTGGTTGCCAGTTTGCTCTAATGATTGTTTCCTTTGCTGTACAGAAGCTCTGGAGTTTAATTAGGTTCCATTTGTCTATTTTTGCTTTTGTTGTCAATGCTTTTGGTGTTTTAGCCACGAAGTCCTCGCCTATGCCTATGTCCTGAATGGTTTTGCCTAGGTTTTCTTCTAGGGTTTTTATGGTGTTAGGTCTTATGTCTAAGTCTTTAATCCATCTGGAGTTAGTTTTAGTATAAGCTGTCAGGAAGGGATACAGTTTCATCTTTCTGCACATGGCTAGCCAGTTTTCCCAACACCATTTATTAAACAGGGAATCCTTTCCCTATTGCTTGTTTTTGTCAGGTTTGCCAAAGATCAGATGGTTGTAGATGTGTGGCGTTGCTTCTGAGGCTTCTGTTCTGTTCCGTTGGTCTATGTCCCTGTTTTCTTACCAGCACCATGCTGTTTTGATTACTGTGGCCTTGTAGTATTGTTTGAAGTCAGGCAGCATGTTGCCACCAGCTTTGTTCTTTTTGCTTAGGATTGTTTTAGGTATGTGGGCTCTCTTTTGGTTCCGTATGAAGTTTGAAGTGTTTTTTTTTTCCCAGTTCTGTGAAGAAGGTCATTGGTAGCTTGTTGGGGATAGTGTTGAATCTATAAATTACTTTGGGCAGTATGGCCATTTTCATGATGTTGGTTCTTCCCAACCTTGAGCATGGGATGTTTTCCCATCTATACAATCATACATGATCTTACCAAAGAAAATGATAGAAACCTATGGAAACATATAAGTTTATAAGTATAGCAATATATATAAATATGTTGTCTGCACTTGTGTGTGGGGGGCAGTGTATGTGTGTATACCTGCTCTTGTTTAAGGAATTAGATTCTCACTCTAATTCCTAGCAAGTTTAGCAATAACATATTCATGTTTTATCAAGTAATTATGGAGAACCAGTGATCACTTTTTTCTTATTTTTATAGTATTGCCTTGTAAAAGTCAGGTCTTTAAAATTAGAGTCCATAGGTAAAAAGAGTCCAGGTACAAAACATTAATATTCTTTAGCAGTGAAGCACTGACAGTCTTGAGTGTACTATAAATAGCACTAAACTTCCAAATCATATTGCAATGAAAAACTGCTACAGTAAAGACACTATGTCTCAAACAGAGTCAGCAAGTTTCTTTTGTTCCACTTAAACCAACTGCCTAAGTTCACAAACATTGGCTCTTCCTTCTCATTCAAAAAGAAAACAGAGGAATGAGGCAATTTCCTAATTTCCTGAGTGATTATCACAATTCAATGCCTCACTTTTCTACAGAGCTCTCTGTCAATTATTCTTATTTAATGGAAGTAGAATTTGAAAATGAACATATTTGAGTGACAGTAATATTTCTAAAAATTGCTGAAGAAAAGCAAATTGTAAAAAAAAAAAAAAAAAAAAGCCTATCAACTTTATGAGATGCAAAGCAGAGCCTTTGCTCTTTCTGAGGTAATAGCAATGCGATCAGTCAAACAGGGCTTTAACTCTAAAAATAACTTTATTCACCAAATGGATGATAACTACACTCATTCAAAAATGATATCTAGAGAGAAGTGTGTTATGTGATAATTTATATAGGGCAAGATAGCACATTTTATGTATGAACACATTTGTTTCTTTTTTCAATAAATCTGTAAAATACGGTAACATATTAAGACCATGCTGACACATTTATAACAGGAAAATGAGTGTCTGTTCTCTTTGTGTTAAAAATGAGGAGAAAACAGTAATCAAACAACATATACATTTAAATAATTATGACAAAAACGATGAATGCTTTCATAAAAATCTGAAAATTTGATGTGGAAGAGAAGAAATGCAGAGCTTATCTTAAAAAAGTGATCTTTCAAGTAAAACCCAAATGAAAAATACAGCTAGCTGTATTAAAACGTGAAACTAACATTCCAGGAATGAGAGCGGATGAGGAAAAAAAGACTAAGATACAAAAGAATTTGACCTCTTAGGGTTCATAGTGGTAAACTTTTTTCTGTGGAGGGTCAGTTAGTAGGTAGTTTAGGTTTTGCCCTACTACACTCAAAGAGCAAATAAAAGACAAATAGGAATGGGGCTCAGCGATCAGAGCCCAGATTCAAGACAGTCTAATTTAAAAATTTACTGTCAAACACTATCCTATCTTACTTTACAACAATATTTACAATGAGAATAAATATTATTTTGTAAATAACACAAGGATATAGATTACAGTTTTTTTTTTTCTCATAGTATCTTAGTATCTGAGAGGGTTTCTCTTGGGGCGATACCTATACAGACTGTTAGAGGATGATGCCCCTTCATTTTAATCCGTTCTATTTTAGTCTATTTTGATTTTCAGCCAGAAGCATCTATTTTTTTTTTTCTGATGAAGTCCATGAAACGCATATATATCGAGCACTTTTATTATGCCTAGCATTGTGGTAGGCCCTGTACAATGATAATAATACATTGGAAGACTCAGTTTAATGCCCTGGATGAGGCATTATGAAGTGGCTAAAAGAGCCGATCTTTTGAAGTCAGATTATGCTGGGTTCAAATCCACACTGGCAATCTCTTTAGTTGTGTGACCTCAGCTTATTATTACCTCACATCTCTGGTCTTGATTTTCTTTTACTATCTAAAAAGCCTTAATAAAAAGAAATTCACAAGTTCCAAGTTGAAGGAAAAAAATAGAAAAAAAAAAAAAAACAGAGCAAATAAACAGCTCTTCACATACTTCCTTGTGTCCTTTTAACTTAAAAATAACATATCATTTTCTCCAGCTATAAATGAGTAAATAATGTACACATATAACAAATATATTAAACTCGGTATATTTTGGACTATAATATTTTAATATATCACTCTGGTGGCAAAAGTAAAAGTAAGCAAAGAAGAGAAATACATGAAGTTTGAGAGGTGAAACGAAAAATAAAAAGTTTGAAGAAAAGAATATTCACTCCCAAATGTGAACAGAGACATTAGAAAGACACGGAGTAAGTAACATCAACACCATAAAAAAATCCAGAGAAACAAACATAAAAAATTAAATAGAAATTAAATCTCCTTAGGCAGGATACTTTGACAACTTAACTCAAAAACAGCACCACTGAGTCTCCTGTGGCTTAATTTTATTCGGGGTGGGAATAGGAGGTAACTGTGTGAATTACTTTTCTATCACTGCCTGATATGGTTTGGATCTGTGTCCTCATCCAAATCTCATGTCAAATTACAATCTCCAGTGTTGGAGACTGGGGCCTGGTAGGAGGTGATTGGATCACGGGGCTGGTTTTTCATGGTTTCACAGCAACCCCTTTTGGTGTTTTTGTGGTAAGAGTGAATTATCACAAGATCTGGTTGTTTTAAAGACCTGTGTGGCACCTATCGGGTACGGTGGCTCACGCCTGTAATCCCAGCACTTTTGGAGGCCAAGGCAGGCGGATTGCCTGCAGTCAGGAGTTCAAGACCAGCTGGGCCAAGACGGTGAAGCCCCGTCTCTACTAAAAATACAAAAAAAAAAAAAAAAAAAAAGCTGGGTTTGGTGACATGCATCTGTATTCTCAGCTACTCTGGAGTCTGAGGCATGGGAATTGCTTGAACCAGGGAGGTGGCGGTTGCAGTGAGCAAAGATCGTGCCACTGCACTCCAGCCTGGGTGACAGACTGATGCTCTGTTTCAAAAAAAAAAAAAATGTGTAGCACCTTGCCTTCCAACCCTCCCCCTGCTCCTGCCATATAAGATATGCCTGCTTACTTTGTCACAAGCCATGATTGTAAGTTTCCTGTAGTCTCCCCAATCATGCTTCATGTACAGCCTGCAGAACCGTGAGCCAATTAAAGCCCTTTTCTTTAATTACCCAGTCTCAGGTATTTATTTATCTCAGTGCAAGAACAGATGAATACACTGTCATAACAAATTACCACAAATATTGTGGCTTAAAACAATGCTCATTTATGACCTCACAATTTTGTTGGGGCTTAAATCTCGGCACAAAATGGCAGGGGTAGGTTCTCTGCTCAGTGTGTCACAAGAACAAAATAGAGGTGTTGGCAAGACCATACTTTTCTTTCTGAAAGCTTTGGAGGAGTCCTCCCATGTGGTTGCCAGCCATTTGTTTTCTGGCTCTCAGCTGGGGACCACATTTACCTGCTTCCTAGTCTCTCTTGGGACTCTTAGGTGAGTCCTTTATTTAAGAGCTTTTCACCATCTCCCGGCCTTCTTACAGCGCTGTCTCTTCTGCCTCCTTTTGTGTTGCATCTTCTTGACTGTTGTGTCTATTTCTATTTGTAAGCACTCAAGTGATTACAGTGTCTGAATTATACCCAGATAATCCAAAATAATCTCCTTATTCTAAGGTCCTTAACTTCGATCACATCTGCAAAGTCCCTTTTCCCAAGTAGGGAAATATATTTACAGGTTCCAGGAATCAGGGCATGGAAACCTTTGGGTGAGTCATTATTCTGGCCACCACTGGGTATAGAGTAGCAGTATAACTAACTATAGTCAGAGTTATCTAGATATATATGTGTTTGCATATGTATATAGAACCATATACTATATATTATACAGTTTTCATCAGTGCTGAATGGAGAATTGGTAGTAATCTTCAGAAGAGTATGTGATATTCCCAGGCCACTTCTGTTATGCCATACATTATAATATAGATAACTGAAAAGTAAAATAAAATTGCTGAAAAGACGATTTGTCATCATGGCTTATAACCAGACATGTAAGTATCCAGCATGACTTTTACACAGGTCATTGAAAAGGGAAAGAATTTTGAAACTTTACCAATGTAGGTTTCATAGATTGCACTAGATAAATTTCAACCTGAAATTTATGTAACGTTGGGTTACATAAATTCCACTTTCGGGTTGAAATTTATGTAATGTTATAAGGTTTTTCACTGAAGCGACAATCAGGTTTAGGGAATTGTAGATTATGTGTAAGGGGAGTGGTAAAACGATTCTGAATTTAGGGCTTAAATAAGTTTATATGATAAACCAAAAAGAGCTACTATCTATGAGCAGAAGGAAATTACTTCAATGGAAAGTGATGATTAATCCATCAGTTTCCATAATTAACATGCATCTAATCATGAAAGTCATGTCAACAGAGTTGGCCCTGACAATAATATCAATAAACTTATTAAACAATTTTCTTATTGGTTATCCAACTAATTTGTCCCGAGGAAGTCTAGTTTCTTTTAGCCACTTCCATAGATATCAGAGGAAAAGTTTACTCTGTGGCAGCCATTTCTAACTGATTATTGATTAGGATTATTCCACCCACCTTGCTGCTAATGGTTACAGGATTCCATTGGCCTCAGAGAGTGCAGCTTCTTATCATTTCCTTTGCTATTAGACATTCAATTTCTGTAATAGCATCTACTTCTGTAAGCACGACACTACACAGATCAGCCACTACCCACATTCTCAATGGTTTTGTTTACTCATTTCCACCATAACAGAGTGTCCTCGTGTGCCCAGGAAACATAGTCAGCCCATGGGTTTCAGCCTTTATATAGTAGAGTCATTCTTTTAAGTCCAGTTCTCTGAGCTGCTTGACTCATCTTCCACAGTCTGCCATAGTGCTTCTGAAAACTCTGCTTCATTTCATAGGGATTGTTTCTTTAAGTTTCTGCAATGCATCCTTGAAGAATATTATACCTGGTCCCTGATTCTCTTCTCAGCAATTTAGGTATGTGCTATAAAAGAGTGACTCTTTTTGACAGACTTGTTCAATTATAGATTAATGTTTAAATCCCTGGATTCAGAACCATTCCTATGCATATGCTTCAAGTTTGTGCCAGGCTCACAACTACTTTGCGATGTAATCCCATTCTTCCTTTAGATGGGTTCATTGATTTCCCTGCTAAGTCAGGCTGAGTTTTGACCCTAATTAGTGGTTCATTGCCAGGAGTATAACTGAGGTATATAATTAAAAGGGCAAGCATCGTCTTGTGTGATACAGCCTCATTCCAAGTTTCTGCCTAGTCTTCAAGCAAGGGAAGCAGAGGGCTCTTTCATCTAACATTGAAGAATGTGCTATTCCTGCAGATTTACAGCTTTGGAAGGTTTTGGGGCCTTCCCATTTCTCAGTCACCTGTTTTGATATATTTCAGGTTCTACTTCTCTGTTCAGGGCCCAGACTTTGGCATAATAGATTTGCAAACCTAAAAATTCAACCTTTACTGAGGTTCTGCTCCTCATAAATAGGACCTCTGTGTGGAGCTCAGCCCTTCAACTACAGTAGATGAGGACCTTTTGCTGACCAGGAGGACCTCTGGGTGAGACATTTTTCTTTGCATGCATGATGAATTTCCTTGAGTCTAACATTTTTCTCGTTCAGAATATTACTGGTGCTCAGTAACAGCCAATTGATTACATGGTCCTAATAAGTACTACTGCTCATGTATCTCTAATCCCAGCAATATTGTACAAATCAGTGTGTTCCATTCTGTATGCATCTCATCCTAGCTCAATACACATGCACATCTTAATGTTTGTACAGCTATATAATGCCAGGGAATATCAATGTTATACCATCCTCAGTGAAAGTGTCTTTAGTTTTATCCAGGTGGTGAGTGAGCTAAATCCATAAACTCATCTTTAGCATTTCTTCTCTGGGATCATATATCAAAGGCGTCTTTGAGCGTATCTTTTACACATTCTTCAGAACTAAACTACCAGCTAATCCTATCAGCCTTACCTTCAAAGTGTATTTAGAATCCACCTTAGGTAGTCATTCCTGAAAACAGAGACTGAAGTAAGCAATCTGGTGTGCTTGATTTCCTGAGAAAATGCTCTCGTAGAGACACCTGTACAAAACCAAGATAGGCAGAATGAAAAAAGAGGGAAAACCAAGATTGCGTTGGATGTTAGTAAAATCTTGACTTTACTGACCTGATGCATATGGGAGTCTGAATTATAATTTGAACTACAGAGTTGTCATATATTGAGAAAAAAAGTCCAGGTTTTTGTATCTACGTAGCCATTGGTTTATGACTGAACCCAAGATTTGGGGCAGGTGTCTTCTTAGATGGCTTCTGTCAACCAAGAATAATTCCCTGTATACGTTTACAAGTTTAAGCCAGTGTTTCCAGCTCTTGCAAAAGCTTTCAGATGGTTACATCTACAGGTCAAGGGAATCTGGTTGGACACTATAAAGTCCCACTATAATCATCAAACTCAATCAAACCCATAGATGCAAATGCTATGAAAACTTTCACTCATTATTCCTGGGGAATTAATACGATCTCCTGTATTGTCTTATACCTTTCTTAGAGATGTAACCTTTTCTCTCCTGCTTTTCCCTGACTATCTTTGCTTTTAGTTGTTTGGTTTCTCTTTCCTGCTTTTCTTCCAACATCACAATTTTGTAAGGTCACAGCCTACTCATCACTTAACCATTTGTACTACCTGAGCATGAAATAATAGCTGTTTTTGTATTTAGAAAAAAATAATTGCATTAGAGTTACTGGAGATGTTCCCCAGGTTTCTAGGGAATTGCTTTGTTCTTTTCCATGCCATTTCATCTGGTTTCATGGATTTAAATATTACAAATGCTTTTAAAGCAACCCAACTTTATAATCCCACATCTCATTGCTCCCATAAGCCCAAATCCTTGTATTCAACTCTCTTCTCATGAACACCACCAATTGACAATCAAAGAAATTTCAAAACATTCTCCTTACCTACCTTCCCTACACTCTTGCTGTACACATTGTATTTTCTATATCAGTAAAGTTTAATACCTTTATTCCAGGTTTTTAGCCTCAAAACTTGAAGTCATCTTGATCTTTTTCTGTTACCTCCTAACACTCAATACATCAGCAAATGTAGTTGTCTCTATTCTCAAACAATAGGAAAAACTTGAACATTTCTCACCACCTCTGCAGTGATCGATATTATCCATCTACAGGAATATGTCATAAACACATAATAAACACTTCTGCTTCCACGCTCAACTCTTCCCCGATTGTGTCACTCCTCTATTCTACAGCTCATAATGACATCCTACCTACCTCATTAAAAGTGAAACAAATAAACCAATATTTTTTTTTAAGAGGCAGGGTCTTGCTCTGTCTCTCAGGCTGGAATGCAGTGGCACCATCACAGCTCACTGTAACTTCTAGCTCCTGGGATCAAGGGATCCTCCTGCTTCAGCCTCCCAAAGAGCTAGAACTATAGGTGTGAACCACTGCACTCAGCCCTCAAAGGCCCATTTTGTAACATACTATAGGCTTTGTGTGATAGACATTCAATGTGATTAAAAGATAATAATCCAGCATCTGATTTATTTGTCACTTGCAACCCAGGGAACAAGATTTTTGCAGGGTCTACATTTTCTTATCTTCAAATGAGGAACATGGAATACATAATTTTACAAAGTAACTATATTGTATTTAAAATATACATTTATGGCCCAAGTTCAACATAGAAATCCTATTTAAAAAAATAACAAAACTACCAGTAATTAAGCAGTTATATTGAGTCTTTTTAGAAGCCAGCTTTTATCCAAGAAAGATAACAATAATACATTCAAAGCCAAATATGTGGGAATTTTTTCTCATTTATTTTTCCTACTATATTTCTTTCCTTTATCAAATCAGTCACTATTGATTGTTGTGTGTATTATCAAGTTTACATTAGACCCCAATAAATATCTCCCAATTCCTAAGTAATAGTCTGTAACCTTTATCTCCCAGCATTTACCATATTACCACTAATAACACATTTTGACGTTTCAAAAATTTCCAAAGAAAACGAGTCTTAGAAATTTGCTCAAAAGCAAAGTACACATATTTAATCTGGCTGAAATTTGAACTTAGCAGCTTCATTTGAATCTGGTGACTATAACCTTGATTACAATCTTATGTTGACTTTCAAGAACTGAGTTGACAAATGGCCTTGTGATGATGATGATGATGATGATGATGATGATGATGCGTTTCTATTTCTCTTATTTTGTGTAGAGGCATTTACCAGTTTTGAAAAGTTTTTTTTTTTTTTTTTTTTTTTTTTTGTTGTTGTTGTTGTTGTTGTTGTTTTTTAATTTTGTCTTTGACCTGATACTTGGGCAAGTTTAGGAAAAATCAGTCATTTCAAATTCTTTTTGAAGAAAAACACTCTGGTAAGGTGTTTTCAACTGCAAACAATATTAAACTCTAATTCATCTGTTTATTCAATTAGAAATACGTGTAATCTAAAAGGTAAGATGTATGGTTCTGGAGTTCAGGGCCTATTGATTGCTTATCATTCCTGCTAGTAACTCTGGCCTGCCTTCTTTTGAATTCTTCTTTTATCTTCAGGGTAACTTTCTTCATTGTCACAAAGAATCTATCAGCAGCATCCCAGCATCTGAGGTCATACACTTTATCTTTTCTATCTGTGGGAGATTGAGGAAGGCACTTCCCCTATTAAGGGAACAAAATCTTTCCGTTTGAATAGGCCAGCTTAGGTCACATGCGGTTTCAGGATCAATAACAGTCATCAGGAGAATGCTATGTGAACTGTGCTATAAAGTCTGTATTCCTGTAATAAGTATTTGGAGTGAGAGTGGGTGGATATAGATAGATGCCATTAATATGTATTTCTTTAGAGCTTTCTGCATGCTAGGGAATGTTGGTTATGTTGGATACATAACAACAATCAAAACTGACAAAATCTCTGTAATCAAAGAGCTTTTCAAACAGGTAGACAAATAAACAAAGCTTGTTAATATATAATAGGGAATATTAAATTCATATGCTACACACAATGCACTACGGAATATGTTACACACACACACACACACACACACACACACACACACACAGCATCAAACCCATGTAGAAAAATAAAACAGCTATGCAGACTTAGGTGAGTGACCTTTGAACCGAGATCTGAGTGCATTTATCTTTTTCACAATAAATAACAGTGCTTTTAAATTCACATGGAAATAGTAAGAGTCAAGATAAATTAGGAAAATTCTGAGAAAGAAAAAGCAATAGGTGAGGCAAAAGTTGCCTGAATAGATATCGGTGCTTATTTTAAAGCTATGAAACAGAAGTAAGTGTGATCTTGCCCCAGGGATAAAAGAATAGAGCATTTAAAGAGAATATAGAAATTTATTGAAATAATAAAAAAGTCAGTTTTGGCGCTTCAAGTGAGGAGGAGGAGAGATGGCTCAATAAACATTGCTTGGGAAAATAACATTTTAAAAACTTGTAAAATCTCTTGTTTTATATTACGAATAAACATAAATTTCCTATGGATTAAATTAAGTGCAAAAATAACATATTTAAATTTTAGAAAAACTAATATAGCAGATTTTCCTTTTTATGTCAGATCATGATGATTTATTAAAAACAATAAAGTTTTATAAAATTGATTTAGTTACTGACGGATCTTCATTAAGCTAGAGAAAATTGTCTTTTTTATTGTTTATGTCTCCTTTTACAAACACATGGTACACATTTTCCATTTATGAAATATTCTCACAGTTGCTTTCTAGGGTTTTTTTTTTCTATAAAGAAACTTTGCTTTCTATTACGTGATATATTATTATATATTATTTCTAGATATATCTTAGTTTTTCTATCTTTTGGATACTATCTCTCTTGAAAAAAACTAGGTTGGGTGCAGTGGCTCACGCCTGTAATGCTAGCACTTTGGGAGGCCAAGGAGGGGGGACCACCTGAGGTTAGGCGTTCAAGACCAGCCTGGCCAAAGTGGTGAAACCCCATCTCTACTAAAAATACAAAAAAGAGCTAGGTGTGGTGGCGCGTGTCTGTAATCCCAGATACTTGGGAAACTGAGGCAGGAGAATCACTTGAATCTGGGGGGCAGAAGTTACAATGAGTCGAGACTGTGCCACTGCACTCCAGCCAGACTGGGTGACAGAGGGAGACTGTCTCCAAACAAACAAACAAACAAACAATAAATAAAAGAAAGTAAAGTAAAAGTAGAGACAGAGTCTCCCTCTGTTGCTCAGGCTGTAATGCAATGGTGCAATCATAGCTCCCTGAGACTTGGAACTCGTGGGCTCAAGAGATCCTCCCACCTCAATCTCTCAGAGTAGCTAAAACTACAGAAACGTGCCACCACACCTGGCTAATTTTTAGAACTTTTGGTGGAGTTGGGATCTTTCTCTGTTTCCCAGGCTGTTCTCAAAGTCTTGGCCTTAACCAGCTCTCTTGTCTTGGTCCCCCAAAGTGCTGGTGTTACAAGCCTGACCTCTATCTCATTTTTTTATTATATTTTCAATGTGGATTTTGCTCACATGAAGAAAACCACTAAATTTGTTTGATAGGTTGCATCTATATATGTGGCTTATTATAATAATCTACATATTAATTTCTACCTTCTCTCTCTTATACCTTTGTCTTGTTTTACAGCAATACTCATTGTATTGACCAAGGCAGACTTAAAGTTTCCCTTGGCTTGACCAAGTATTTAGACAGGTTTTTTTTTTTTCTTAGCTATAGGACTCTGAATTTCACCTTCATAGAGAATTTTCTTTAGAAAACATTGTAATTTTTTTTTTCTCTGCCTCTTTGAGATAGAAGTGTTTTAAAAGCCTCTTGCCAGTTTCACATCCCAGGAATGTCCTTCTCATGTATCTTGAGGCCATCCCTTTAAAAGGTTATCAGGAAAGATAGATCCTCTCTTTTCCAGTCACTGTGAGAATGTAAAAGCCTAACTTCCATAAGGGCCAATTACCAGCCACAGAGTGTTTGATCACAGGGACCAGCACCACCCCCATACCAACCCAAAGCCCTCCAGTACCTTTTCATTGACTCATTCCAGTGATCAGAAGCTCTTCTGCTTGCCTTTTGCAATGGTCTTAAATAAAATCTCCCTTGCCTATTGTACTAGCCAGTGTTTTCTAAGACAGAGCTAATAGTATAGATGTACATATGAAAGGGAGTTTAAAGGAGAATTGACTCACACGATCACAAGGCAAGTACCCACAATAGGCTGTCTGCAAGTTGAGGAGCAAGAAAGCCAGTGGTGGATCAGTCCAAATTCCAAAAGAAGGGAAGCCAACAGTGCAGCCTTCAGTCTGTGGCCAAAGGCCTGAGACCCCCCTGCCAAACCACTGGTGTAAGTCCAAGAATATAAAAACAGAAGAACTTGGAGTCTGATGTTGGAGGCAGGAAGCATCCAGCAAGGAAGAAAGATGGAGATCAGAAGATTCAGAAAGTCTAACCCTTCCACGTTCTGCTGTCTGCTTTATTCTAGCCATGCTGGCAAGCTGATTAAATGGTGCCCACCCAGACTGAGGTTGGGTCTGCCTCTCCCAGTCCACTGACTCAAATGTTAATCTCCTTTGGTAACACCTTCGCAGGCACCCCCAGGAACAATACTTGGTATCCTTCAAATTAAGTTGACACTTGATATTAACCATCACACCTATTTAACTGTTCAGTTCAATTTCTCTTTTACAATATCCATTATAAAGTTCAACAGAAGTACTTATACTAATGGGAAAATTTTCTTGGAGGAAAGGGTTATATGTTTGTAAATTTCAGTTAAATAAATTTGTAAATATCATTTGCAATATAATTTTTTATTCTATGTGTATGTGGAAACTTTCTATTAATACTTTATTTTTATTAATACATAATTCTACATATTTGTGGGTTATGGTGATATTTTGATACATGCGTAGTAATTGAATCTTATTAACTGGAACATTCATCACTTCAAACATTTATTATTCCTTTGTGACAACGATGTTTCAAATCTTCTAGCTATTTTGAAATATATAATACATTATTGTTAACTAGAGCCACCCTGCTGTCTTATTGAATACAAGAATTGAAACCTATATCTAGCTGTAAGTTTGTATCAATGCACCCAACTCTATTCAACCCATGCCTACATCCTCCCCAGCCTCTGGTAACTGTCATTGTACTACTCTCTACGTCCAGATTAATTTTTTTGGTCCCACATATCAGTGAGAACATGCAAATTTTTTCTTTCTATGCCTTGCTTATTTCACTTAACATCATAGCCTCTAGTTCCAGCCATGTTGCTGCATACAACAGTATTTCATCCGGTTTAAGGCTGAAAGGTCCTTATTTTTATACCACATTTTAAAAATTCATTAATTCATTGATGAATATTTAGGTTGATTCCTTACCTAGGCTACTGTGAATAGTGCTGCAAGAAAAGTAAATGTACAGCTATCATTTTTATGTTCTGAGTTCCGTAATATTGTATATTCAAATGAATATTGTTCTATTCAATAATCAAACTGCAATTGATTGCTTATAAATCTATGCATGTATGTGCAAGCACTTTGACTGAAGTAGATAGTAAGTGGACTATCAATTATTTTTGTATATCAAATACATTTTTAAAGGTTCTGAATACATAGCTAGGATCCGTATAATTATGTTACTTTTTACAAAAGTTAACTATTATAGTGTTCAATATTATACAGAAGTGAAATATGTACAACAATATTTTTATTATATAGTAATCCTGTTACTGGATTAAATTTTATAATCCTGTTCTGTGACTTTCATTAAAATATATTAATATAAAAATGTAGGAATTAATTTTGTTTAAAAGGTTTGATTATTCTTAAATCAATTAGAGTATTTTTGTGACTTCAAGAATAAAAATTCAACAGCCTTTTGGAAAGATTTTGAGTATAACTTATCTATTTTATTGGTCCTAAATGACAATATGTAATTTTGATATAGAGTTGAAAAACAGTCTTGTGGAAAGTTGATGTTGATATTTCTCTTTATTCACTAATCTCCCTGAGAGTACTGATTATGCCAAAATTGTAGGTTTCAATATAAAACCCATTTGAGTTAACGTGAAAAAGAATTGGTGGAAGTGTGTTAACAATACGAAAACCCTTGATAATACAAAAGTTCTTTTTTCAACATGTGAAATTCAAAGGAGATCTTCAATGTAATTATATATTCATTAATAAATGCAATATGAAATCTAGTCCTACAAGTTTCTCTCAAAAGTCTTTATTTGGGGGTGAGCTTTGGTGAGAAGTGTCAAGGGCATCATGTGACTTACAATATTCACATTAAATATCCAATTTAAGGTCCAAGCTTCCTCTGTGTGAGAGAAAAAGGACCAAAAAAAGCATAGTTTATCAATTATTCTGTTTAGCTTTCTAGTAGATGAAATTAAATTATCAGTGCAATATGAAAATAACTGCATTTGAAGAGAGTACATTCTATGTTCTGTACAGGACTGGTGCTCAAGATAAATATAGCTTTAAAATAAAACAACTGACTTAGTAACTTAAATTTATGTATCACTTATGTCTCAGCAACTGTTTAGGAGTGTGTGTGTGTGTGTGTGTGTGTGTGTGTGTGTGTGTGTGTGTGTGTGTATGTGTGTGTGTATGTTCATCACTCTTCTCATCATTACTATGTAGTAGGTAGTATAATTTCCCTAATTTACAAATTACAAAGACAGAATATACATACGCCTTGTCTTTTGGCTGTGAGACATGCAAATAAAATACCTCTAAAACTCAGTAAAAATAATGAATTAACACTGCATTTTCATCATCATTTATCTCAAATTCTTATATTTGAACTAAAAACATACAGCATTTATCAAATGTCTACAGTGAATCAGGCCCATATAGATATCTACGTATCTATCTATGTATACGTAGCTATAGATAGATATAGGTATAGATATAGATAAATGGACATAAAATAGCACTACTTGCTTTCAAGGAATTTAAATTAATGTGTAATCTGTTTAGGGGAAGGCACAAAAATCCGTACTTACAAATACACTGTGTGAAACTGTTAATGAGTGCTTGGAGAATTGCTTCACCAGCCAGAAATCTCTGTGGCCAGCGATGCATTTGCCTGAGTTTTGCTCTAGCTGGCTGGGTTTGTTCCACCCCCTTGGCCTGGCAAGCTGCATTCAGCTTCTGCTACTGGCCTGGATCCCACTCCTGCCAAGGACAAGCCAGACACGGAGTGGAAAGGGCTGTGTGTGTGAACATGGGTTCTGGCCACTGCACACAGGCAGGCACACAGGCTGCCATAGGGCGGGCAGCTCCAGGCACCAACATGGGTGCCAGCTCCCTGCAAGGCTGGGGCTGGACCAGGCATACCGTTAGCAGCTTCCATGGCTGGCACTGGGAAATGTGGTGTAGCACTCAGAAGCTTAGAGATGCCTGGAATTGCAGAGCCCTAACAATGGTGTCACAGCCTTGGTTCAGGAAGCTCTGCGGTCTGGGCTCCCTAACAGGCTGCTGATCTTCTCTCCTTCTCTCCTTCTTATGGCCTGCAATGTGAAGTGCAAGGAACATGTTTCAGCCCTGTCTATGTTACAGCTCTTATAGCCCCACCATTCAGCAGGTCCCCAGGTATTGTCCTGCATCCAGGAATAATGAGGTACACAGACAAGTGGAAGGTAAAATGAAGATAAGCTTTATTGAGCAGTAGTGCATCTCAGAGGAGACCCACAGTAGGCAGCTCCTCACCATAACCAGGTCATCCCAATGAGTGTTAGGCTCTCAGTAGAGAGGGTAGTTTCTTTCTGCAGCTGGTGGTCCCATTGTCTCCTCTGCTTTCAACAGAGAGGATACCCTGGGGTGGGCAGGTCCTCTCTTCAATTGGTTGTCTCATCCCCTTGAGTCTGGCTGAGTCCTGGGCTTTTATGGGCCTCAGTGGGGAGGAAGCTATCACCAAAAGGTCCCTGGACAGCCATAGGTGGGCCAAGTAAAGGTACCACATGTTCCCACTCCAGGCCACAGGACAGGCAGCCTGGCCTCCAGGCATCAGGCCCACCCAAGCTTGAAGGCAGGGCTTTATCAGGGACACACCCCCTTCCTCCCAGGTGTCTGTCTGCCTTCTGTTGCTGTTATGGTGTCAGGCTGTTAATGCCAAAGAACACCTGCAGGCCTGCACCAGGCTGTCCTCAGCCCCCCAGTCTGTCTTCCTCCTGTACTTATTGTACTCAAAGTTCAGAGGCATAGAGGCAGCAGAAGCCTGGCATGTCAGGTATGCCCTGAGTGTGCACACACCCAGCCAGCTTGCAACAGTACCCAGACTTTGCTCTAACCTTGCTCTGAGAATAGAGTGGGCACTGACAGCGGGAAGAAACCAGGCAGCAGGAGCAAGCACTTCTGAGCCAGTGGGGGCAGGACATGGCCTTCCCAGGCCCCTGATTGTGCAGAGATGCCTGGACCTACAAGCCCTGCAGGTTGACTGCAACTGTACCGGGGAGCTCTTTCCCCATCAACTTGGAAGAGGAGGGGTTCCTGCTTGTCCCTGGTACACACTGGCTCTGTGAAGTGTGCAGCCCCAGCCACACCTCCTTGCAGCCTGTACCAGGGACTCCAGGTCCTTGGTGGGTCCTAGCCAGTGTCCAAGGCAGGAGTGATATCACTGTTGTTTCTGTGGCCCTGGAATTCGGAGGCTACCTGGGTTCTCCTTTGCCTGGCTTATGACCCTTCCTGGGGGGCACCTTCAGGAATGGATTGTGGGCACTGCGTCTGGGTGCTGGGAGCATTAGGCTCAGTGGTCACCTGGATGCAGGGTGGATCCTGGATGTGCAGCCTCGAGTAACCCCACTCAGAGCCTTTCTCCAAGGTGCAGGAACGTGGTGTGGCTGACAGTGTGGTATGGTGGCAGCATCACTGGCTGAGTCCTCAAAACAGGTACCACTCCCACTTCCTGACATGGGCTTCTGAATCACGGGCCCAGAACTGCATCTCAGGCCAAACCCCCATGATCCCTATGCAAGCACAGCACTGCTCCACTCCAGCTGCACCTTGGGGCCCCTCTCTGCCTACCCCTCCGTGCCCTACTTTGCTGCTGTTTTGTGACAGGTGGCTTTGCCTGGCACCATTGCAGTAGGTCCCAGGGGGTAGGTTCCAAGAGAGGCAGGTTTTTGGGGAGCTCCCAGGGGCAGGATCCAGGGACTACCTGTCTCAACATCTGTGCCTGAGGACCCACAGCCTGTTCCTATACCCCACTGAAGATGGTGTCATGGCAATGACCACTTCAGACCAACAGCAGCTGCCATCAATCCCCACTCTGAAGAGGTACGTCTAATTGCCATTAGAATAAGAACGATGACTGCTCTTAACTGCTTCATGCTGACAAAGGGCATTGTTTTTGGGGAAAATTGCAGTCAGATCTCCTCTCAGAAGCCCATCTAGACCCCAGTAAATAGGGAGTCATTGTCCAAGATTCCGTCTGTGTGACCACTGGGAGTTTGATGGCCCATCCCTTTTATTTCTTCTGACCTGCAGTCGGTGACCACTGGTTGGTTCATGTCACAACTGACAAAAGTGCAAATAGCTCAAACAAACAAACAAACAACTTTACTGACTCTAGAAAACAAAACAAAGGATCAGCAATCTTCCAAGCAAAAGTTAAAAAGGATTACTTCTATCTTCCACTAGTTCAGTCTGCCTAGTCAACACTTGTTCACAATTTCCAACTTTATCAGTACCCTGTACTGGGAGACTATACTCCATCTTTTGAAAAAGATAAAAAAAAAAAAAGACAACAATTTTCTGTGAATGCCAAAATATCCTAGAGTAGTTATAGTCAAAAACACAAATGAAGAAGAAATTCGGTCACCTCTACCATCAAAGCCATTGGGGCATCTTCAAGAGTCCGGTGAAATGATCTAGAGATGGACATATTTGAAACTCATTGCTGCAAACCTCCTTGTCCCTTATTCTCAATACCACCTAAAACAAACAGAGTACATAACAGAAAACAGAAGACTGCAAGTTATTCATTATGTAATCTGAGGGGGGAATTTTTGCGCCACTCATGCAAGAAAGAAACATGAAATACATTGTAAGTTATTTCATTTTCATGTTTTATGCTTATATTATCTTTGAATTTGGGGTATTTTTTCAAAACCTGTTATATATTTTAGGGAAATAAATATACATTGAGTGACATGTGAATTGAAAAGAGCTGTGTTGTGGAGGTACCTGTGTGTGGCCAAAGCCTCAAGGCAACACATGAGTCTGAACATGATTCTACGATATTTACAAGAACTGATGTGGCTTCAAATATAACACAAACGAACTCCAGAAAACTTTTACGGAAACAGTTAATTAAATATGTTATTTATTTAAGAAATTGAGTCATGTAAAGAAATTAAAAGGTACCCTGGAGTTATAACAGTAAACACATTGAATTCAACATAAATTTTTGGTCAAGCATCTGAAACAAAAGCTTTTCTATTAAACCTCCAAATGTACTGACTCTGCCCCTTTGAATTTGTAAGCTTGCCACATGTAAATATCACTGAATGTCTCATTATCTTTTGACTATTGAATTTAAAGGAATGGTTAAAAAAAGCTAAAAATGACTTTTCCTAATGTATTTTATGCTTACCAAAAGTTTCCATAGTTCCTTTATCTTTACTCTGGTTTCTGCTTTCTGTTAACTTGTCTTGTATAAACTTCATAAAGCATAATTTTTACATTAGTCTCTATCTAATCCTAAATTCGACCCTCTATCCTGAGATTATGCTATTTTGTTTTCTCTGCTATCTAAACAAAGGAGTGACTCATGCCTATGTATTATACAAAAATAACAAATAAAAATATAATCATTAGAATGTACAGGATAATACTAATTAAATGTTAAACTGTTTAACATTTAAACAGTTTAAACGATTAAGAGTGTTCAATGTTATAAAGAGTACACTAATAGAAATGGTATCTAAAATTTGGCATATGACAGGAGAGAAGGAAAGAAATACCAACATATCTATTTTTCACTCTGGAGAGTTACGCTTTCCTCAATACGAGGTTGAAAATAGGAATCATTCACATTTCTAAAGCTATTTCCCACTGTTAAAATCAATCAAAAGAATAAAATTTCTAACTCCGTTAAGAAACCATTCCAGTCATAACTATAATATCCTAAAGGAGAATGAAATCTGAGACTATTTCTTTGAAATGGTTGGTAGAAAGGTTACATATTGGTAGTAGAAGAAGGGTTTAAATTGTTTTGAGAATATATTATTTATGATTTCTATTTATTTGTTCTAGAATTTTGTATTTCTAGATTGTGTATTTGAAGAACAAATCTATTAGAGCACACATAACACAAAACAAGTATACAAAACCTAATCATCTCTTGCACATCAGGAAAGGGCTATGGGAATGTGTAGGCCCCAAATTATCAGGGAGCGAACCTCAATGGAGTTAACAGGAGCCCCATAGGCCTAGATCTTCAAAAGCCATTTCATTTAAAACTGATAGAATAAATTTCAAACAGATATGTTTAAGTATTAAAAGATAAAATTACAACAAATTTGGTTATGGATTTGATTGGCTTATATTCATGCTTCATGAATCAGGGTAGCCTCCATTCCACAAAATAGAATGAAAGCTTCCTCTGGACAAAAGGCAGAAGAGTGGGTTTTGTAAAGTGGGAACAAAGGGAAAAAAGTTGATTGATAGCATTAGGTCACTTCAGGTTATTTTCCTTGTAAGGATTAAAAGAAAGGGGACTTTCTCATTATGCTGATTCAGCTAAACTGGAGTCTTCTATTTTCTGGAAAAACTGTTTCTGTTTCAGAATCTATCTGCTTCCCTAAATTTTCAGTTTGATTATATGACACTTAGCATGAGTGAATCCATTTTGGTTTGGTTTGGTTGATTGGAGCCTAGGGCTCCTATAATTTTGTTTCACTCTTTTTTTTTCCAGAAAGATCGTTTTTTATTTTATACTAGGAAACGTGATTTTTATATACAATGTATATTTTGATAGATAGTAACTTATTTTCCCAATAGAATAATAATAATAATAAACTAAAATATCTATATAGTACCTGTAGAATTAATATAAGCACATGACCTCAAGAATCACCAGATAAAACCCCTTTTGTTCTTTCATGTCACAATTTTAACTGACATGGATAATTGAAAAAGTTTATTCTTTCTAGAAATAATAATGTAGTTATTATGCATATTCTTACACCTTCCCTACAGTTAAAATACATATGATTTATTTCCCTAAGTAGACTATAAATTTTCCAAGAATATAGATACTGCTTCACATGTTAGTGCATCCATGAGAGACTTAATCTCCATCATCACTGTTAGGGATGGATAGGCTTTGGTGCTGTCCAAGTGAGCACCAAAATCTCTGTGGCTTTCTGGTATAAAGGTTTATTTTCAGAGTCCTGTGTTGTTTCAGGTAGTAACTCAGGGCTCTGGACCTTGTGTTTTTGATAACACCACTTTCATCATTTGGTTTCCCAGGTCCTACAGCAGGGCAAGAATGATGGGAGGTGTGCACACTGATATATTTAAGGACAGGCGTGGTGGGGCCTGCCTTTAGCTCTGCTCACATTGTATGGGTCCAAATTCAACCAGAGTCCCCAAGCAGACTGCAAGGGAAGCTAGGCAACGTGGAGGAGTATGTGGACGTTTGGAGAATCCTACTCATTTCAGCCACAGTTATTCTAATCAATTAAATAGCAAATATGTGTATAATCTTAACTAATGCCAGGTTCTGTTCCTGGTGTTAACATCTATTAACCCACTAATCCCCACTTAAATCTATGACATAAATACATTTACAACCACATTGTGTGTGTGTGTGTGTGTGTGTGTGTGTGTGTGTGTGTGTGTCTGTGTGTGCGTACAGATAATTCTATTACAAACAAATTAAAGTCTTAAATCTTTGTATCTTACACGAGGAAAATGTGTTTTTTTCACATCATTGTGGGTTCCACGTGGTGCTTGGAAGTTTCTTCCCCAGACAGTCATGGAGGCTCATTACTATCTTCCATCCTGTAGACTAGGCCTTTTACATCCTCAGAGTTCTTTCCATTTCATTACGTATTGGTGGGGAAGAAGAACACAATTATGCATAGATTTTTATGGGCCAGGCTTGGAAGTATTTTAACTACTTATGTTTACCTTTCACTTGCAGGGACTTTTTCCTGGACTGTTGAGAACGTATACGGGATGTGGATTATAAGTACACTCTACACTCACGAACAAAAGGGAAAAATGGATAGTGATGAGTCCCGGCAGTTGTCACACCCCGTATTTTAGGGAGGAATCAAGAAAGAAAAAGCTTAAATAACAGCTTGCTCAAGTTCACACGGAAAAATGACAGAAAAAGAACTCAAACCCATGTAAATTAGCTTCATACTCTTTGCTCTTACCCACTTTGGTATACTCAATGCACAATTTTTCAATACATATTAACTAGTTCAGTGACTGTAGAATAGATAAACAGATAATTTAACCCAACATTTAGAGCACAGATTTTTTTTTCTCAATAGAGCATTAATGAATGATTGAATCTAGAGAAGATAATTTTACCCAGATGTTTGAGGTAAAGCATTTTGTTTTTGGCAGTCATTTATTGGCATCTTAAGATCACGTGTAAAGTGTAATAGGCCATTGTAATCTTTAATTACTGGGAAATTTTTTTGTAGATATTCAGTTTCATATCAATGAAGCATTTCTATTCCAGATTTGATGAGTAGGTGTGCGGCCTTGCACCCTTCCTTTTAGCATCCTTATCTTCGTCTTCATCTGTTCTACCACATATCCTTTAGTATACAAACAGGCAAACTTAGAATTAGCCCTTATTTTCTCTGATCAATTTAAAAGTCCTTACAGAGCACAGAAACACAGAAAAAATTTTAAATTATTATCGAGAAAAAAAACAGGTGGTGGATTATCAAACATTTCTGTCTCAGCTTTGGAGAAAAATACTGTAGGAAGATACTCTTCTCCTGGAGGAAACCTGGGAAAAAGGAGGATAAATAATGTTCACATGGGATAGGATATAATTTTTGAAACATCTTATTCATTTGCCTTAACTGGCAGTGAAACTGCTATACTGTTAATGGTCTGTGAATGTTTAATTACAGATAAATGCTCATGTTAGTATCTGTCCTCTGGGCAAAAATGCAGACACATACTGTATACACCACTTGAGAAGCAAAGAAATGCATTTATGCTTTAATGAGCTGTGGAGTCTTATTATTCACTTAATATAATATGACGCTTTGACTTTGTACTGGAAATGAACTGGGAATATGAGGTTCAATTTGTATTTGAAATTGTTTACTCTGAAAATGTAGCCAATGATTAATTGGTATTTTCTTTCATATCTTGAAGACTTCCTTTCATTTATTTTTTATTCTATTTTTAATTACTTTAAAGTAATTATTTAAACATTCAACATTAATTTTTCATCTATTCTAGAAAGAAATTATTCATGAAAAAAATCACATTAGCGTTGTCATTTCACTGTGACATTATGTGTTTTGCTATCCATATGTGAACAAGCTAAATCAGATATACTAATTGTCCCAGATGCTAATGATATGTCCACCTAATGAAGTACTTTCCATTATGTCACATTGACTGATTTAATTGAGCATTTAATTCATAGTTTGTCACTCTGATGGTTGCTTAATGATTTATTTATAGCCAATTCTTATACCTAAGCTAGAAGGTAATGTGAATTTAAATGAGATATTAAAAATCAAATATTTCCAAATAAGAAATCAAATATGTATAATAGATATTATATTTTCATTGCTATTGTTTTTATGTTTATTATTGTTTCTTATGCTGCAATTATGATGTATGTAGAAGAGAAAAATAATAATGGTCTTAGGAACTTATGGTTTGACAAATGAAACTTACATTTATTACTATCACAAAATAGAAAATCAAATGTTATTTTATTATTAACATAAATTATTAAATTTATTAAATAGTCAATTAAATAGCCACAATTATAAAATAGCCAATCAAAGTTTTATTTCTGTTAGAAGGTAAAACTTAGCCTTTAAAGTTATAGTAGTAGTTCTATAATACAGATTATTATGTGGAAGTGCAGAGAAAAGGAAACATCTTTCTTCTTCCTGAGATTTGACAACAGTTACACGGACTTGCAGCTGCAAATCTAAGTAAAGTCCTAGAATCACAGTAGTTAGTACTGAGATAGAAAATCAATTCCGGGGAGCTAAAAATTAACAATAAGGATAAGAATGAATAGGACAAAAAAAAGATAACATAAGACATTTTATGTTTTATACATTGCATAGGCATTATCATCTCCAGTTCTAAATTGAGGAGAATAAAGCATATGGGTTTAAGTATATTTATTCATTCAAAATGTATTTATTGGGTTCCAGTTGGTGATAGAGACTGATATGAAGTAAGAATTATAGCTTTGATAAAGTGGCCTTATTCTAAGCTTGGGTGGCAACTTAAAATTAAAAACAGCCCCCAAAATATGTACTTACTTTAAATTGTATGAAGCCCCCAAAAGAGAATTAGAAGGTGCTAGGAGATATAAAACAAGGATTTGATCTTTTACGCAGGCCAAGGAAAATATTCATGAAGAACTGCAATTTTAAAAGTCACGTAAAAACGTGCGTACTTGTTTAGTTATGTATGCACAGGTAAATGTGAGAGAGAAACAGACAGGGGAGAGAGAAAAAGAGAAAGGGAGAGACAAAGAGGGGTAACCATTTGAGAATTTATAATACCTTACTACTTTTTGTCAGGGTGGCAGAGTGAAGAAAATTGCTTGGACTGGGGAAAATACTGTCTCCTCATACTGTAAATATTTTGATTTAACTGTCTAGTTGCACAGCAGGAAAAGGATTTACAGATAAAAAGATACATTTGTGAAAGTACTGTAGTGATGTTCATTCATAGAACAAATGAATTAATATATAAAGTATATTTTGGGCCAGGCGTAGTAGTGTCACAGTGCATTGGGAGGCCGAAGTAGGAGGATAACTTCAGGCCAAGAGTTCAAGACCAGCCTGAGAAACAGGGAAAGTCTGTCTCTACAAAAAGTAAAAACATAGAAGAAATTATAAATAGCCAGCACATGCCTGTAGTACCTGCAGAAGTCTTCGGGAAGCTGATGTGGGGGAACTGCTTGAGCTCGTCAGGTGGAAGTCGATGTGCACTGTGTTTGCTCCACTGCACTCCAAACTGGGCAACAGAGTGAGACCCTTTCTCAAAAAAAGTATATCTACATAGATATAGATGGGTATGGATATAGATACATACATATATACACACACACATATATACATCTACATATATAGGCATATTCTTACACCACCCCTACAGTTAAAATACATATGACTTATTGGAGATTACATGGACATATATATAGTTTATCTAGCTTTCATCTATACAGTTTTTGAGATGCATGAAACAGGATCTTAAATGCTGAAATAATCATGTGTATGTTTCTCATTTTATGTCTACTCTGGTTTACAGATTAGTGTTTTCATGCTACCTCAACCACTACACTTACTATTTCTACTTTATAATACCTCAAATCTCTATTTCAGTTGCTGAATCTTTCCTTACATTGTTCTAAAATCAAGTACTCTCCCATTTCCTATTTGAAAGCCATTGAGTATTTTACCATATTGCATTTTCATCTTTCTCTATTTTTACTTTTATATTTGATAAATTTTTGTCAATACTATTACCTCCAACATACACTGACTTCAACACATATACTTAACAAAAGCCTTATTTTTTTACACATTACTATTTGCAAATGCTCACCTATTCATGGAACACTTTGTCCGTAAAACACATATTTTAACAGCCTAGAACATTTCTTGGTAGAATGCAGCCACTCAATAGCAATGACCTTAATTCATAATTGTATTCATTGATAGAAGAAGATAAATATTATAAATCACACAATATATGGAAACATTATTATTTTGTGGCATAAAGACACAGTATATAAATGTTAGTAATTGAAAAGACCATAACATGTCATGATAGCATAAGAAAATCGTCAAATTTTAAAATGTCAAGTAAAGTTGAATATATAAGAAAATGTACAGTCTTAAAAACATGTTATTTTAACTTAGTCTATGTCTCTCTATCCCTCTGGCTATTTATACTAAGAGAATTTCCATTTTTCATCCTGTGTCCTTTTACATTAGTGAACTAATTAATTCATTCATTAATTAACATTTTAACCAAAAGATGATACTTTTTTGTCCAAACAAATATGTCCTGCTCTTTCCGTGTGCCCCAAAACTGGATTACTTTTTTATTAAATGTATCTGTAAGCCACACATAATCATTTTTTAGTTTAAAATAAATTTGAAATGTTATTTCAACACTTTTTCTTATAAGTATAAAGACTTTTGTTTTTCCAAGTGAAAATCTTCCTATTAATATCCAGATTGTATTATATTTGCTGGCTATATTTTGAATAAATAGCATTTTTAAGATAGTTTGTAAGCATATATAATAATTTATAAATATATTAAAAATATAAATAATATTTATAATATATATTACAATATTATAAGTGTTTTAATACATAACAGTATATTTTTATATTTGTCAAATTATATTTCTCACATGTGTGGATACCTTTTGGCAATGATGTGTTCAATTATTTGAATATCATTTAAATTCTGTAATAATCATTCTAAGTGTTGGGTTTGGTTTTTGTATATTAGTAATGAATGTTGAAACTATCAAATGTTTTTAAATGATTTATTCTCTCTCTTTTCTTGCTTTTCTTTATACTTCTATATTTGGCAAGACATGTCATTAATATACTATTTTGACTTTGGAAAGTTAGAATTTGTAGTTATTTTTTCTCATATGGGTCACTTTAAATGACAGAACATATATAAGTCTTTAACATTTGAAGTGCTTTAACAAAGAAAACATTTCTGTAATTTACAGATACGTTTAAAATTATGATCATATTTTTAAGTCATTAATTATTTTATCTTTTTATTAACTCAAAAATTTATAATTTTCTAAAAGTATAATCCATTTTATGGTTTTTCAAAGGTATAGATATTTATAGAGATCTGTATGTGATCTAATTCTGAAGTCCTTGTATAGTTAAGAAACATTATTTAGGGAGCTGCGGTGGCTCAGGCCTGTTGTCCTGGCACACAGGGAGGCAAGGCTACACGTTTGGGGTCAGCCTGGGCACCATAGAAACTTCTCAAAAAAAAGAAACATTACTCAATGCCTTCTAGTCTATATTACTTTAGAGGACACTTCAGATTCTGACTTCCCTGGTCCTTCTACACTTAACAGTCAGGCAGGGAATCACCCATAAGAAAATGTGTATTGAGTCACTATGAATGCCAGTCCTGTTCTAAGTACTGAAGGCATGGATGTGAAGCAAGGGAGAGTAGCTTTCAATAGATTCACATTATATTGAAAGTTACAAGATTATAAGAACAAGTGAATAATAAAGATAATTTTACGTACTGATGGTAATTAAAAAACAATAAAATCATATGTGATTGGCAAAGTAATTATTTTAGCAGGCAGGGAGGAAACAGCTTCTCCATGAGGTAATTTTTATTTGTGAACAAATGACAAGAACAAGGAATTTCATGCATAAATCAGGGAGATGTACTTCTAAAAGAAGAAATGTGCAAAAGCTTTATACTCAATGTGAAGAAAAGAGAGACTGAAAGATAAAATTGGCAAGTTTAGCAACAGATTACACAGAAGGGAGACTCTGTCAACATTACACACTATTTCAACAAATCTGCACAGATCTATTTTCTGATTTAGACATCTGACCCTAGACATTCTGCTGTATGATCAACTTCCAAAATAATTTTTGGACTTCTGTATTTCTCCTATCTATCTGCTTTTTTGTGCTTTATTTTTCCAAAATATTCTATTCAAATATCATTTCAATAATACTTTTAAAAATGTTTCTTCAAGGTGCATAAGACTTGGAAGACCACCCAATAATGCTGAAGTAGACCAAGCTGATCTTCCTGAACTTGTCTCAGATTTTTGGTAAGAACATGTATATAACCATCCAGTGCAAAAGGGGAGGTTTTATAGATTCCTCTTTGCATCGTTTACTCTCTGGTGTGAGGAGATAATACTCCACAAATTCTGAGAAGATCTTCTGATCCATTAGGGAAATCATAGGATGATTTTTGAGATCCCATCTGTTTTCTTCTTAACTATCCGTAAATTCCATACATCATTTCTGGCCTGATAATATTTATGATATCTAAAACTTGTCTAATAACTTTGTGAAGATTATATACATCCAGGTTTCAAGTATAATTTTTATAGATTAATTCATGTATGTTTATAGTGGACTATGTTTTTGCTTTCTAGTTAAATTTACCCAGGCTTTCCTTTAAGAATTACATTTTTTTTCTGTCAATTAGATCTCTTTTTGAGCAAGCCTCACTACTCTCTCTTTTTATATTTATTTATCCACATGTTCTGACTGGAAGGCTAATGAGTTTTATTTTTATTTTAATTCTTTCAACAATTCCATTGTTCTTTATTTTCCTGAAGAAACTTAGTTTTTTTTTTTTTAAGAAAGTATTAATAATAATCTTCTTTATATAATAATATTACTGGGTAAATACCCAAAGGACTATAAATCATTCTACTATAAAGGCACATGCACATGTATGTTTATTGCAGCACTATTGACAATAGCAAAGACTTGGAACCAACCCAAATGCCCATTAGTGATTGACTGGATAAATAAAATGTGGCACATATATACCATGGAATGCTATGTAACCATCGAAAAGGACGAGTTCATGTCCTTTGCAGGGATATGGATGAAGATGGAAACCACCATTCTCAGCAAACTAACATGGAACAGAAAAACAAACACTGCATGTTCTCACTCATCAATGAGAACACATGGACACAGGAGGGGAACATCACACACTGGTGCCTCTTGGGGGTGAGGGACTAGGAGGGATAGCATTAGGAGAAATACCTAATGTAAATGATAGGTTGATGGGTGCAGCAAACCACCCACGGCATGTATGTATCTGTGAAACAAATCTGCATATTCTGTATATATATCCCAGAACTTAAAGTATAATAAAAAATTGAAATAATTTTATAGATGTTTTTGTTTCTCTACTTGATTGCAACATTACAGTGCTGTTTCTACTTTCCTAATAAATGTTTTGTCTTAATAAAATATACTACCTTCCAAAGGAAAATCTAAGATTTCCAGATTTTGAGTCCTTCCCATAAATTAAACATTCAGCTACAGCTGCTTTTAATGGATAGGGGTAGAAGTTTAAACTTGGAGCACCTGATCAAGTGCTGTCAACTTGAATCTCATTCTAAATATTTAATGACATATTTTCACTTGTGTAGAAAACAAAGACCTTTGCAATTTAAAGGCCATGATACTCATAACCTATAAACGTGGCTAAGACATATAGTAAAAGCAGTAAATAACATTCTAATGTAATCCTAAAATGCCTGTATAAAGAAAAGATGATATAATAAGGCATACTTTAATCTGCTAAAGCTGGGGAAGCCCATATGTGTTTCCAAAGCTCTGCAGTAGAAACCCTGTGTGTATGCAAGCATTTCTCCCTTACATAAAAATTACCCACCTCTCGCCGGAGGACAAACTACTGCACATTGCACAGATCTGCCTCAAAAACTTTTATAGCCCATCTGGTGGGAAGTGAGACTTAACATGTGACCCTGTTCAATAACACTGAAGTTAATTTGATTGCTAATAGTAAACCTCTATTTTTCATGATTCCTGGTTTCGTAACCCAGATACTTATGAATGGCAAGGCCATAGCACAATACTTCCCCTCTCTGTTCACGTTTTGGAACAGCTGAGGACTAGACAGTGATGGAACACAGATTAGAATCAAAATACTATCTTTTAGACTGATTAAAAATATGTTAGAATATATGGCTTAGGAGTGAGGACCAAATAAGCCATGTTGACATTACTTCCTGCCATTGCTAGCTTTCATTAATGCAGCCATTACTTCCACATCCTAAATAGCTATCCCAGCCCTTCAGGGTTTACTTATGTCTTCAAATCTGTCCAGAGTTTCTTTGAAGAAAAATTTTCTTTTATCTAACTTAAGTAGGTCAAATTAATTAATCCAAATTCTATCCTAAATACTTATTCTATTTGATTTTTTAAATTTATTTTTCTTCTAAATAGAAAGTACTTTTTGCTCATTTATTTTATAAATCAATTCAGCCTTTTAATTCTTCCAATGGCATATTTTACTTTTTGTATTTATAGTAGCCTCATTTGTATTTTTTCATCTGTTCTTCCAGCTCCATTTATAATACACTCAATTAAAATTTCTTCTTTATTTAATGTCATCACACTTTGTATTTCCTCAAGGGTTAATTGCATTTGTTGACCATAATCTTTTATATTTTCTTGAAATATTTTATTAAAATATACTTTTATTTCCATTAAGGCTATTTAATAACTTCCATTTTTGTATACTGGAATTTTTATATATATGTTTTTTGTTATTTTTTCTTGTTTCTTCATCTTTGATTGTGGAGTCATACCTACTTAGGTTTTTTTTGTTTGTTTGTTTCTTTTTTTTTTTTTTCATTAAATTGTGCAGGAGATAACTCCTTAAATGTATTAGTGAACATCAATTTAAGGTCCATATGATATTTTGAGTTCAGTTCAGTTGTTCAGCAATCTAAGGCAGCTCGTGAAGAAACTGATTTGTGTGTAGTCTAAAGTAAAATAAGCTTTCTGTTTCTGGACAATGACCTGCCTCAACTCTCATTTATTTATCCAACCAACAAATACTTGTTAAACTGTGAATTCTTCCAGGAGATCTTCCATGTGCTGTGAAAAAACAATGAAACCAAGAAAAAACAAACAAACAAACAAACAAACAACAACAAAAAAAATCCTTATATTCCATTGAGAAGATGTACAGTAAATAAAAAAGTTAAAACGTACTAAATGTTGGTGTAAGTGATTAGGAGAAAATGAAGCAGGGAGAGTATGTGGTACTGGCAGATGTTATCTTCAAAGACAGTGACAACTAGATCATCCATCCTACATGTGATGACGTTACCACCTTGCCGTTAAAAGTAGTATCTAGGTGACATCCTCTTGAACCTTGGTGGACTTTAAACTGTTTTATCCAAAAGAATACAGTTGAACTGACAATATGTGGCTTTGCAGGTAGGTTCACAATAAATATTTCACTTTGTCCATTAGTACACTAGCTTTTGAAACTTTCTGCCCCCATCTAAGAAGTCCAATTGCCCTACAATTTCTATTTGGTGAGTTAGAGCAGGGCATCCGTAGATCATCTGATTGAAAATCCCTTCTGAGGATCCAATTGAAAACCAGATACGTAATTGAAGATATGGCCAGATAATTTCATGTTGGACTTGCCTTCAAGTCCCCATAGCCATAGATAAACTATTCTATTCTTGTTCTTTCTTAATTCTTGACCCAAGGAATCTGTGAGCTTAACAAAATGGCAGTGTTATATTCTACCATGTTTTGGGATGATCTATTACCATAGTAACTAGAAAGTGAGATTTTACATTTTAGACAGGATGACCAGGGAAGGGTGATCTTTATGTAAAGTTTGAACTGCCTGTTAGATATTCAATGGAGTTGTCAGCAAAGAAGAGAATACTTGAATCAAGTTTAAGGAAATGTTTCAGATTCAAGGGAAGACTCTAGTGATTGTCCCTTCAAAATATGGCATAAAAATGAAGTGTATTGGCCGGGCGCGGTGGCTCAAGCCTGTAATCCCAGCACTTTGGGAGGCCGAGGTGGGTGGATCACGAGGTCAAGAGATCAAGACCATCCTGGTCAACATGGTGAAACCCCGTCTCTACTAAAAATACAAAAAATTAGCCGGGCATGGTGGCGCATGCCTCTAGTCCCAGCTGCTCAGGAGGCTGAGGCAGGAGAATTGCCTGAACCCAGGAGGCGGAGGTTGCGGTGAGCCGAGATTGTGCCATTGCACTCCAGCCTGGGTAACAAGAGCGAAACTCCGTCTCAAAAAAAAAAAAAAAATGAAGTGTATTCAAAGATCTACTACTCTCTGTACTATTTCACATATTAAGAAAATAAGTATGATTTCCAACTTCTAGTATCTTCTTTCTCTTTTATCCATGGAATGCTATGTTGGATATTTCAAAAAATTTCAACCTGTTCTACTCATCTTAACAATGATTTTTCATTGTACTTTTATTCTTATTATTTAAGTTTCAATATCAGTTAGTTCAGAAAAAAAGAGTGAAATTATTAGTAATACTTTATATTGTCCACTAAGTTGCATATTTTCTGCATTTTAATTGTCTGTACTTAACGTTTATCATTAGATATTTTCAAAGTCTGTCCTATTATAACTTTTGAGGCTTTTTTTGTTGTAAGCTACATTGATTGATATGTTAATTGGATTCTCACTACCAAGCTGTGAAAGTTTTCACCTAAGCTGTAAGGTTTTATGATGGTTCAATAGCCAATTATTTATGCTAGAATTCATAGTTAATTGTGAGACCTTCACACACCATAATCATGCAATTAATATTCAACACAGAGGCAGTAGTAAAAGGAGGCTAACAAACCACAGTGATAGATGGGAGACCAGCACGCCAACAGACTGGTGCAGTGGGTCCTGCAGTCCTCTGAATGCAGGTCAGTGAGTGGGTCACTGCTTCTCTCCTGCAGAGCCTTTGGTCACAGCTGCTGAGGTTGGAAAAATGCCTCAGAGTTTTGTTTTGTTTGTTTGTTTTGGAGACGGTGTCTTGCTCTGTCACCCAGGCTGGAGTGCAGTGGTGCTATCTCAGCTCACTGCAACCTCTGCCTCCCTGGTTCAAGAGATTCTCCTGCCTCAGCCTCCCAAGTAGTTGGGATTATAGGCACCTGCCACCACACAAGGTTAATTTTTGTATTTTTAGTAGAGACAGGGTTTCACCATGTTGGCCAGGCTGGTCTCAAACTCCTGACCTTGTGATCTGCCCGCCTACGCCTCCTGAAGTGCTGGGATTACAGATGTGAGCAGCCACATCGGGCCCCAGGGTTTTTATGGGCAGAGTCTCCATAGATGTCTCAGACAAGGCCAAGTCTTAGCTGTTTTTATGTCTTCTTCAGGTTGGTCTATTCTCATTATTTCAGCCATTCTTCATCTTCTATGGTGTGTCTCAGGCCTCCTATGGTAAAAAGGGGGTGTTCTCACCTCAATCGATTACACGAATGCTTTTCATTTTGAAGAAGGGGTGAAGAACTTCAATGTGGCCTCAATGCTACTTGACACAAATGACTCCATTTTGATATAAGATCACAAATCATTATGATATATCACCTTCATACATTAGTGTAATTGTATATATTCACATTTTCTATTTAGAACAAAATATTATCATTCTGGAGAAATAAAAAATACAAAAAAACACATTAAATGTGTCTGTAATAGTACAATATGGAATAACTGTGGTTTATGATTATTCCATTTCGTTCATTACTTTATACTAAACATGCTTTTTCTTGACTAAGTTGCCTATGTGGGAGCAGGTTCTTAGCTGATCTACGTAGGGTCTGGCTTACGTTGGATGGGTTTGTTCAAGTGTCCGTAGGTGGCTGGTTTCCTCATGCACCTGAAATTTGGTCAGGGTCCTGGTCTAGGTTGTGCTTACCTAGGGCACCTGAGTTGATATTTCTCTGCTTCAGATGTTGTTCATCCTCCTCACAGCACCATAGGGCTACCCAGAGCATGATTTTGAGGAGGAGGAAATGTGAAAAGCTCAAGAGCTAATGAGTTCAACCTGGCAAAAACTTCTCAAGACACTGCAGTTGTCTGGTCATATTGGCCAAAGCCAATCACAAACCGAGCCTAGGGATAAAGAATGATACCTATGCACAGTAGGAGAGAATTAAAACCTTAGAAGAAGTTATGGATAGATGAAGCTGTAAGGAATTGGGATTATTAATGCAATCTACACCAAGTCCTTAATAATGCAAATTCAGTCTTCCAGCTGTTCCCTGCTTTTGTTCCAAGTCCCAAACTGCTTTTGTTTCCCAATATCATACATATATTGTTTATTTCTGTACTGCTTTTCTATGGTAAAATATGTACATGACAAATAAATATTTTGATACTCTGTATCTTCTCAATTAGCAATGCATCATCAACAAAGGAAATAAATTGTTTAAAATAAATATATATGTATTTTTATTTTTATTTTCTGTATTTTCTTTTTGTATTTCTATAATTATAATTATAGAAATGAAAATACAGAAAAATAAAATAAAAAATAAATATATATTTATATCTATATATTAATTATATAATTATAATTATAGAAATACATAAAATATAGAAAACAAAAATAAAGAAAATCTATATATAATTTTTCCAGTTTTCATATGTGTATATATACATATATATACACACACACACACATATATATGTTGTACCAAATTGATAAACTAGTCTGGAAATGTATCAATTTGGTACAATAAATTGAATCATTAAAAAAAAGTCTTGGAATGCCCATCTTTAATGTTATTTATTGCATATCTAATGACTACAGTCTTGAATATTTATGTTATTCTCTAATTAGCATACTAATGTTAATATTTCTAGATAGATTTATATGGTTGAATAATGTATTTTGTATTTCTTGTGGATTATATGTCATTTTAAATTGTTTTTTCCAACAATAACAAAATATGATAAATTTTACTCTGCTTTCTACTATTTACTAGATGTCTCAGAGGCATAGTTTAGAGATGCGTTGTGTGCAATAGATGTATAAATGATTTGTTTACATTACTCCATATAAATGATTTGTTTGTTTAATGTCTTGGAAATTATTTTATGTATTATGGTTGCTGATCCTGTTGTCATCAGATTAGTATAATAAACAAGATCTGTATCTAATCTGATCTTCTTGTAACTTCCCTAAGCCAAATGCAGGTACTTTTATCTCTAATATTTTTAATGTTAGAAACATTTACAACAATTTCACACTAAAATATCACATTTATAATATTTTAACTTTTCCTTATTAAAAATTATTTTTTCAAAAATTATAAAATATTTTGAACAAGAAAAACATAACACATTACAAGAAATATCCATGCATAACCTTCCAGGAAGTAAGAAAACTCAGAATTTGGATACATTTGCATCAACCCTATTCTTTTAAAAATGCAAACTATTATAAATGAAAGGGTGCATTTTTTGATTTCTCAATAATTCTTCATTGAGGCACCATCCTGGTGTTGGCTTTTATACCATTGATTAACTTTGTAATATTTTTGCTATATATATATATATATTTACATATAAGATATAATGTTTTCCTACTTTACTGTACAAGAATAAAATTATCTGTATATGTAATTTGTGCAGTTTAGTAGTTCTACTAATAATTTTGTGTTCAGATTGATCTATGTTTATGCAGCTAAAAGCAGTTTATTTTATAAATTGCTATTATTTAGTCCATTTCTTAAGGTCACATGAGCCATAGTGTTTTCACAGCATATATGTAGATCTGGACTTCTTCAGTCTGATAGAGACCTTTCAACCATTGTGAAAAGCAGTATAGTTATTCCTCAAAGAGCTAAAAGCAGAACTACTATTAAACTCAGAAATACCATGACTGGGTAAATACCCAGGGGAATAGAAATTGTTCTGTCATAAAGACACATGGATTCATATGTTCATTGTAGCTCTATTCATAATAGCAAATGCGTGGAATTAACCTAGATGCCCATCAATGGTTGACTACATAAAGAAAATGTGGTATATATACACCATGGGATACTATGTAGCCATTAAAAAAATAAGGTCATGACTTTTGCAGAAACATGAATAGAGCTGGAGGCCATAATCCTCAGCAAACTAATGTGGGAACAGAAAACAAAATACCACATGTTCTGTCTCATAAGTGGGAGCTGAATGATGAGAACAAGTATTAGCCTGTTTCCACACTACTAATAAAGGCATACTCAAGACTGGGCAGTTTACAAAAGAGAGGGATTTAACAGACTTACAGTTCCACATGGCTGGGGAGGTCTCACCACCTCACCATCACGGTGGAAGGCAAGGATGAGCACATCACATCTTACATGGGTGGCAGCAGGCACAAAGAGAGCTTGTGCAGGAAAACTCCCTGTTTTAAAAACTTCAGATCTCATGAGGCTCATTCACTATGGTGAGAACAGCAGAGGAAAGACTCACCCCCATAATTCAATCACCTCCCACCAGGTTCCTCCCACAACACATGGGAATTGTGGAAATTAAAATTCAAGATGAGATTTGGATGGGTCATGGTAACAACAGACACAGGCCAATTTGAGAATAGAATTGGGAGGAGACAGAAGATCAGAAAAAATAACTATTTTGTATTAGGCCTAGTACCCAGTGATGACAAAATAATCTGTACAGCAAACCCCTATGACAAAGCTTAACTATATAACAAACCTGCACATGTAGTCTTGAACCTAAAATAAAAGTTTAAATAAAAACAAATAAAATTTTAAAATAAAATAAAAATTATTGTTTTGATGTATTTTCTGCCTATCACTAACCATCTCATTATTTGTAAGTTTTTTTTTTCAATCATGAGATTTTACTAAAAATATAATGTTGATTTTTCATATTCCTTTTAGAAACAGCATCTCAGATAATAAATTTTGATTATTTTCTTATAGGTAAACATATACATATTCACTAAATGATCATAAAGGGATTAAATACCTACCTCCAAATAATGAGAATAATGAGTTTTATTAAATCATTTATAGTAACAGAGAAAGCAGAAAATAGGCTTTCATTGGACAATGGCTCATACTAATATTTGAATAAAAGCATTTTCTTTAAGTGTTTAATCAAACAGTAAATTTTGTCTATTTTTTTTTTACCATTTTTTAAAAGTTTCCACTTGGACATTTTTTTCTTTCATTTTCAATTATATAAATCAAAAATTGTTTGAAGGAAACAAATCTGTTAAGCAGTATTTTTAGATATTCCCTAATAGGTATATATTTAATTACTCATAAAAGCCATTTTTACACCTCACTATATATTGCCTGCATGTTCTTATATGTGAATATCATCACTTTGCCTCTCTTCTTGTAAATTCACCTTTCTTAAGTCACAGAGAGAAGGCTCTGTTCCTTCAATTCATGGTAAAACACATCAAACGTAATCATGATTCTTACCAGTTTCTATGGCTTTTACACTCAATTTCATTAGTTAAGACATATATGCACTAATTGCTACAAGGTCAATCTAGACACATTTATAAACCGAAAGTGTGTGTGTTACACTTGTCAACTTTTCTATAAATATATATATAGCCAAATCTCCATTTCATATACTCAGCTGAAAGGCAGATTGGTAAGATTTACTCTGAATTAAAATGTCCTAGCTGGAATTTATTTAAAAAGAAATGTGATCATCTTGGTTTATGTTATGTCTATCCCTCACAGCCAGAGCTCCAGTATTTTAAAGCAGTAAAGTATAAGGCATCTACTTCTCAGCATGCATTGCTACTAAAGTTTTTCTTTTTCTAACGGTCAACAAATTCTAATATAGATACTACTTCTACTACATTATATTATTTTCAGTACCTCCCATCCTACTTCCAATCCCTTAATTGCTTCATTATCCAATTAAAGTAACCAGTACTCTTTAGAGCATAGACAGTGGTCTTAATATAGAGAAAGCTGGTAAATGTATATTATTTAATTGCTTTTTGGAAAGAAACATAAGTTTTTAAAATGCTTGGACTAATGTAAAAGTGTACAAAAATGCCAATCTAAGGAGGACTCTCACATATAATATTTTTCAAGTTGTGATAATGTAAACTTATAAACACATACACGTACATAATGATATGCAGTTGATTGAATGAATCAGTAAGTGTGTAGTTCATGAAAATAAAAAAATAAAAATGTAATATAAAGTATATTAAAATTTTTGTGATGTATACTACTTTAGCATCCAAATTATTTATCATAAATATTGCACATGAATCAGTTTAAATACTATATCTCCTGTGCTCAAGATTTGATTGACCTCTAGTCTACTAGTCCTCTGTTGTAAATTTTAAATGGGAAAGGAAAATATTTAAATCAGAGTAGTAATTATATTTGAGAATATTGTTTTGTACAAGATAATGGAAACACATGAAATGGCAAAACAGCTTAGTAAGATGGTGTTGTAAAATGGTGCAAAAACAAAAACAATTTGTAATGCTAATTTTTAAATTACTTTTGAAAGCAATTTGGAGTCATGAACCTATATGCATTTACCTTTGATACTATGTAGAGATATATACCTTTCTATTTGTGTAAGCAGAAACAGATGGATAGAGAGTAGCTTGTATAGAGTCCAGATAGTTCTAGAAACAGCAGGATCTTAAATAAAATAGGAAGTCATACAAGTAAGTCACACTCCAAATACAGAGTAAAAGGAAAGTTCAACCTTGCTGCATGGGGAACACTGTTAGGAAAATTTTATTTGGATTGCATTTCTCACTTTGGAGATAATGCACGTAGGGTACAAGCAGACAAACAGAGAAGGAGAGAGGGGGCACCTGAACTTATACTTCTATGTCCAAGAATGGATTTTCTAAACACCTTTGAATCTTGCCAGGTCTGGTCTCTCAAATAACAATAAAGTGAAAGTAATTGCCCTTGAGCTTTTCAAACAGGAGTAAAATACCTGGGATAACTGGACAACAATACTGCTGATAGAATATTATGTTTTGGTATAAATTCGAAGCTGTCCAAAGCCATAAAACCAGGATTCCAACTAACACCAGAGGCCATCTGGAGAAGAACTGTGTTTTCTTCACTCTCATTTTCTTCGTAATATACTTTGGTCAGGATTTCATCTTTTTGCTTTCACTAATTATGTCTTGGAAGAACTCCTCAATTATTTCCTAATTATAGAAACATTGAGTTAATTTCATTTCCCAACATTGTTTCTATTATTTCCATTATGAACTTTCTCTTATTATTGTCCCTGTCTTGGCTTTTGAACATTCTCAGTAGGTGCCCATCTGCCCTCTCTTAAATACTGATGCTTCTGTTCTCTCATGCTACATATTCACATCTACCTTCATCACAATATCTACATCCTTATATTTCCAATGGATCCCACGTAAATGGCTCCTGGATTTCAGCAAGTCATTATATTACACACTCTACTCACTAGCAGTAACACAGAGCACCTTTCACTTCTATTTCATCTGAGAGTCTGACATTTTCATATCATCAGTCACAGAAGGTAAAATCCAGCAGTTGTCCTAGACATGTCTCATTCTCATTCCACCTACATCAGATTTGTCACTTTTTTCTATACATGTACTTCGGTAACATTTTTCAACACTCACTTCTGACTTCTATTTTTAACCTCTCCCATGAATTATTGTAATAGATTCCTAAATTTCCCCTTGCCTGAGATTCTGCATCCAAACCAACCAATTCTCAGCACTTTAGTTATACAGAGTTTCTAAATTTTCTGCCCATCTACCAGCATTTGACACATACACTCTGCCTTTCCTCCTGTGGTTCTAGATAAGAACAGTCTTCCAATTTCGTGCAAGATATTATTCATTCTTGCCTATTCCAGAATGTAATTCCAAGTATTCTCTCTGCTGTCTTATAGTTTTCACTTTCTACTGCATCAATTTTATCTGCATGACAACATGCTATTACCTTTATCTTATTCTAAAAACTCTCCCTTGACTTGACCTTTTTCTGAAATCTAGTGCTCTGTTCCATCCTCTGATCCGCTTTATAGAAATTTTTCTTGGTATCATCTATCCTCTGTGACTCCTATTCCTCCTTCCCTGATCTCTCTTGAACCTCTGGAATAAATAGATTTATGCTCCAGAGATTACCACTTTCATTCCCTCACTCCCAATCCCCTTTTTCAACTTTACTCTTTTCCCATATATCATGTCCCACTCAATAGCATAGAAATATATTACCGATGATTTTTAGTTTTTATTTCTATATCTTTAGGATATAGGCTCTATTCAGCCAGGTTTAGCCTATTGTATTTACTGAGTTTTCTAATAACCTGTGATAAATTCTAGAACATAGAATAGGCTCAGTAAATGTTTACAAAATGAATTTATGTATATTTCTGACCATAATACTGCCATATTTGAAATTCATCTATGGACCTCCTTATGTACACAGAAGTGCCTACTCCTCTCTATGACTTCAGGTTTTTTTATATGGGATCCTAGAAATTTTCTCTCAGCCTATTTATTTTCACTTTTTTTTTTTCAAATTCCTCTGATTCATTCTTTACACTGCTGCCTTATCGAAACACTAATAATTTCCATACTGTGTCATATTTTTTTCATTCACCAAAGAACTTATTCAGAAAAAAATCCTTATACTTATATTTTTTCTTCCATAGCTAGTCCTTACTTTTATTAGTCTTGGAGTACATATTTATATTAATTACATACTTTATCTCTCAATACTTTTAGGGCCTACCAAATATATCTGATTTTGTCCTCCGTCAGATATTCATTATGTTTCATTCAATCCTCTAATGCATTATTACTATACCTAAATAAGTACATTTTGTTATCAGAAATAAACGTTGTATATCTTTGTGTTCGATGTAGGACACAGCATAGTAATTGTTTTCAATTCCTGACAATTAAATTTAAATATATTGAATATTTCAAAACAACATCTCTATGTCTACACTTAGATTTGCATAACTACTTATACATGTGTCAGCCATGAATATGTGGCTGTAAGTTCTCTGACTATGGAGAGTACAGCCACTTGACTGATGGCTCTAGCTGTTGTACTCTGTAATTTATCACTGTGTTCACACTAACGCCCACTTCACACAAGACTTCATCCAAAAACGGAGCATGGCAGAGATACTCAGTCCATTTTTTTCCCTGGGTGACATGAGACTCAACTGAGAGGTGACTTTGGATTAAAAATGGCCTTCCTGGACTCTTAGACCTTATTTGCACTGTAAGATGCCCACTCAATCTTCCTTTTTTTAATCATCCTCCTTCATCTGAGATCTGATCTGTATCATAGTCTGGTAGCTCTCCCAGTCTTTCTCGGCTCTTTCTCCATTTTCCTTCCTTAATCAATCGAATGGACCACCAATTCTGTTTAGGAATCTGCTTCTTAGAGGATTGAGACTAACACAAGTGATACCTGAAATGTTTCAAGAATACAGGTGATAAGATATGGAATTAGGGACTGGCTCAGTCATCATGCGTTACAGGTAGGATACAGTTGCTAGGTTAGGTGCAGATTACTCTGGCACAAGATAGGGTCTCAACTGCCACATATTCTGTGGGCCATTACCTTGGTAAAATTCCAGTGGAGGAGACTGCTGTAGCATATGTGACATACAAAAAATATGGGGGGCAGCAGGAACAGTGCCTATAAAGACCACAGAACTGGCTGCTCACTGCTAAGTTGTATGGATGCTATCAGAAGGATATTAGGGCTTTGTGGATCATATACCAAGAATTATAACAAATAGCCAGCATCTATGGACTGAAGCCAGGAGAACATTCTTAGGATTGGATCTTGAAACTTTTTTTTTATCAAGTGGACAAAAATATAAAAGTAAGAAAGTATTGACTGAATCGGGGATCCTTTTTAAGGGCATAGGACTTAACACACTGGGAGCAAATTTAAGTGATTGAAATAAATTGCTACTGCCTTGGAAGCCTGGGAAAAGCAATGGCAAACAATAAATGAGGGGAAATTGTATGAGGCAACACAAAAAGGAAGAAGGAGGTTAAGGGAAATAAGCATTCTGGTGTGGATATATTGTATTAGATCAGAAGACCCATCAGAGATTTGTGTTCCATGGGAAAGACCAGAAAGCTCATCATTCACCAAGACCATGAGGTGGGGAGGCACTGATATCACGAAGGACTTTTTCTCTGCAGACCAAGGCTGACATAGGAGGGACAGCCACACAGCTGGATGATGGGACCCCAGTGGATACAGGTCAGGAGTCAGCACTTAACTGCCAGGAGACTGCAAGGTCAAAGGCGGAAGATAACGGGCTTAACTGACAAAGATTTGTGAAGATGGTTAATAGTGTATGGCCTTGCTAGGGGCAAGGTAGAGGGACAGCCCACACACATGCTGCTTAATTTGTCACCAAGTGACTTGTTGGTCTCTGTGACCAATAGCGCATGCCTTCCCCGAGCTCAACATCAATCTGTCATGACAGGTTGAATTCTCACAGTCACAGTAGCTAGGCCAGCCTTGATACATGGGACTTCTTGTCATGGGATCACATTAAGCTTGGCCATTTTGGCTGCTTCATTCAAGTGTTCATAGTGCCGTTCCACTAACTGAAATAATAAAGGTGCATTTAAAATGAATAAATGTATACAGATATTTAAAATTCATGCTTAATTTTTTGAATGCTTATAAAATTTTCTTTATTCTGAATTTGCATTTTCTTATTCTTTATACTGAAAAGTCTAACTTTATCACAATTACTTATCTGTTACATCAACATCTATCTATACTCAACATACATGTCTAATTTCAAAGTAATAATAACAGTGTTAATTTCAACAATATGATGCCAGAATAAATTCTGAGATGTATTTGCATTTTTTTGACTATAAAACATACTCAACTAAGAATAAACTATAAGAATACAGTGTTCTAAAGACCTTTGAAGTAATTTTTATGCAGTGTGGTTATATAAGCAACTTGATATATAGTTAGAGTCATTTGTTTTGATAGCCTTTCAATTTTTAAGAAATGTCTTTTTTCTTGTTGCTTCAATCCTGAATAGATTCAAATGTTGTATTGTCACTATGATTTTTTTAGCTGAAATTTCTTACATCTATTGACTTTCAATGAAGTGTTTTCTAGAATTATATACATACAATTTTAAAACATACATTGGTCATACATGTTTCTGTATAATCTTCTTAGGCTTATATATGAATAACTTTTAAAATTATTAAAAGGTTTGGGAGTACATAATTATGTAACAACCATGCAGGCTGAGAAATATTAGAACTGTCCCAAAAATGGCTGAGAGAAGACAGCACTGGAATGCAGCTCCCAGCGAATGAGACACAGAGGGCTAGAGGACTTCACGGTTCCAAACAAGGTGCGAAGTTCATTTCTGTGGGACTGCTAGGGCTCTGAAAATAGGCCCAGGAAGGAGCTGTCCAGGGGGGCAAATCAAGACGTGGGGGGAACTTCCCCATCTGAAACATGCAGCAGGCTAGGAGGGTTAGGGGACTTGAACTCAGTGCTCTGATTAGATTCTATGCTTACCTCATCCCTCCTACAACCCACGGTAAACAAGAGCCCTGCCAGATGGTGGGACACCATGGGATGTTGATGCAAATCTGAGCAGTGGCTACCACCAGGCACGGCAAGTTGTCACAGGGACGTGGGCGGGAGTTTGGACTAACATCAGCAGGATGGACCATCCCACAGAGGGAGACACAGTTGAAAGCAGGGAAACAGACCATAAGGCCTGGCAGGCCCCACCACCACAGAACTCAAACTGAAGCCCTCACTAGAGAGCTTGGCACCCAATACACCATCTTGACCCCAATCAGGAAGATCCAGCAGAGGAAGGAGAGACACCATCGGGGAGGTGGGGCCAATCTTACCTGCAAACAAACTCTAGGGAAGGACCACCCACCCAGCAACCTGACTGAATCCTAGAGAGCCCAGCAATGCCCTCTACAGGCTAAAAAAGATAGAGCTTCAACCTCAACAGAAAAAAAAGTCCACTCAGAGGCTCCTCCTGAAATCACCAACATCAAAGATTAAAGGGAGATAAATCACCAAAGATTGGAGAAAACCAGCTCAAAAAGGATGAAACCATCAAAGAACAGAACACCTCTTCTCCTCCCAGGGATAACAACTCCTCACAATCAAGGGAACAAAAAAAGACAGAGAATGAATCTGACGAATTGACAGAAGCAGGCTTCAGAAAGTGGGTAATAACAAACTTATCTGAGTTAAAAGACCATGTTCTAACCCGATGCAAAGAAATTAAGAACCTTGAAAAAAAGTTAGATGAAATGCTAACCAGAATAACCAGCCTAGAAAAGAACATAAATGACTTGATGGAGCTGAAAAATACAGCACAAGAACTTTGCGAGGCATACACAAGTTTCAAAAACTGAATCAATCAAGCAGAAGAAAGGATATCAGAGATAGAAGATCAAATCAATGAAATAAAATGAGAAGAAAAAAGAGAGAAAAAAAAATGAACAAAGCCTCCAAGAACTATGGGATTATGTGAAAAGACCTAATCTACACTTGATCAGCATAGCTGAATGTGATGGGTAGAATGACTCCAAGCTGGAAAACACTCTTCAAGATATTATCCAAGAGAAGTTTCCCAACCTAACAAGCCAGGCCAACATGCAAATCCAGGAAATACAGAGATCACCACAAAGATATCCCTCAAGAAGAGCAACCCCAAGGCATATAATCATCAGATTCAACAGGGTTGAAATGAAGGAAAAAATGCTAAAGGCAGACAGAGAGAAAAGTTGAGTCACCGACAAAGGAAAGACCATCAGATTCACAGCAGATCTCTCAGCAGAAATCCTGCAAGCTAGAAGAGAGTGGGGGGCAATATTCAATATCCTTAAAGAAAAGAACTTTCAACCCAGAATTTCATATCCAGCCAAACTAAGCTTCATAAGTGAAGGAGAAATAAAATCCTTTACAGACAAGCAATTGCTGAGAGATTTCGTCACTACAAGACCTGACTTACAAGAGCTACTGAAGGAAGTACTAAACAGGGAAAGGAATGGTCAATACCAGCCACTGCAAAAACGTACCAAATGGTAAACAACAATGATGCAGTGAAGAAGCCACATCAACTAATGGGCAAAACAACCAGCCAGTAACAAAATGGCAGAGTCAAATTCAAACATGACAATATTAATATTTAATATAAATGGCCTAAATGCCCCAATCAAAAGACACAGATTGGCAAACTGGATAAAAAGTCAAAACCCATTGGTCGCTGTATTCAGGAAACCCATCTCACATGCAATGACTCACATAGACTCAAAATAAAGGGATGGAAGAAGATTTAATGAGAAAATGGAAAGCAAAAAAAAAAAAAAAAAAAACAGGGGTAGCAATCCTAGTCTCTCATAAAATGGACTTTAAACCAACAAAGATAAAAAGAGACAAAGAAGGGCATTACATAGTGGTAAAAGGATCAATGCAACAAGAAGAGCTAAGGATCCTCAATATATATGTACCTAATGCAGGAGCACCCAGTTACATAAAGGAAGTTCTTAAAGGCCTACAAAGAGGCTTAGACTCCTGCACAATAATAGTGGGAGACTTTAACATTCCACTGACAATACAGACAGATCAACGAGACAGAAAGTCTACAAGGATATCCAGGACTTGAATGCATATTTGGACCAAGCAGACTTAATAGACATGTACAGGACACTCCACCCCAAATCCACAGAATACACATTCTTCTCAGCATCATATTGCACTTACTCCAAAACTGACCACATAATTGGAAGTAAATCACTCCTCATCAAATGCAAAAGAAAAGAAATCATAACAAACAGTCTCTCAAACCGCAGCACAATCAAATTAGAACTCAGGATTAAGAAAATCACTCAAAACCGCACAATCACATGGAAACTGAACAACATGCTCCTGAATGATGAATGGATAAACAATGAAATGAAGGCAGAAATAAAGATGTTCTTTGAAACGAATGAGAATGAAGACACAACGTATGAGATCCTCTGGGACACATTTAAAGCAGCGTCTAGAGGGAAATCTATAGCAATAAATGCCCATGTGAGAAGAAGGAAAGATCTAAAAATTGACACCCTATCATCAAAATTGTAAGAGCTCGAGAAGCAAGATAAAAAAAACTCAAAAGCAAGCAGAAGACAAGAAATAACTAAGATCAGGGCAGAACTGAAGGAGATAGAGACACAAAAAACCCTTCAAAAAATCAACAAATCCAGGAGCTTATTTTTTGAAAGATCAACAAAATAGATTGAAGATGAGCTAGACTAATAAAAAAGAAAAGAGAAGAGTTGAATAGATGCAAAAAAAATGATAAAGGGGAGATCATCACCAATTCATCGGAAATACAAACTACCATCAGAGCTTATTAAGAAAAACTCTATTCACATAAATCACTAAATCTGGAAGAAACGGATAAACTCTTGGACACTTGCACACTCCCAAGACTAAGCCAAGAAGAAGTTGAAACCCTGAATAGACCACTAACAAAGTCTAAAGTTGCGGCAGCAATTAGACTACCAACAAAAAAAGTCCAGGTCCAGACAGGTTCACAGCTAAGTTCTACCAGACATACAAAGAGGATCTGGTATCATTCCTGTTGAAACTATTCCAAATAATACAAAAGGAGGGAATCCTCCCTAACTCTTTCTATGAGACCAACATCATCCTGATACCAAAATCCAGCAGAGACACGACTGAAAAAGAAAACTACAGTCCAACACCCATGGTGAACATTGATGTAAAAATCAATAAAATACTGGCAAACTGAGTCCAACAGCACATCAAAAAGCTTATCCACCATGATCAAGTAGGCTTCATCCCAGGGATGCAAGGCTGGTTCAACATATACAAATCTATAAAAGTAATTCACCATGTAAACAGAACCAAAGACAAAAACCACATGATTATCTCAATAGATTCAGAGAAGGCCTTTGACAAAATTCAACAGCCATTTATGCTAAAAACTCTCAACAATCTAGGTATTGATGGAATGTATCTCAAAACAATAAAAGCTATTTATGACAAACCCACAGCCAATATCATACCAAATGAGCTAAAATTAGAGGCATTCCCTTTAAAAACTGGTGTTAGACAAGGATGCCCTCTCTCACCACTCCTATTCAACATAGCATTGGAAGTTCTAGCCACAGCAACTAGGGAAGAAAAAGAAATAAAGGGCATTCAATTTGGAAAAGAAGTCAAATTGTTCCTATGCAGCCATGAAAAGCAATGAGTTTGTGTCCTTTGTAGAGACACGGATGAGCCTAGAAACCATAATTCTTAGCAAACTGACACAAGAACAGAAAATCAAACACAGCACATTTTCACTCATAGGTGGGTGATGAACAATGAGAACACTTGGGCACAGGAATGGGAACAACACTCACAGGACTAGGTGGGGTGGGGGGAGTGCCGGGAGGGGAAGGAAGGGATAGTGGGAGGTGGGGAGGATGGGGAGGGATAACACTGGGAGAAATGCTTGACGTAGTAGGTGATGGTTACAGGCCGGGGGGTGGGGCAGGGACCGACACAGCAAACCACCATGGCATGTATGTACCTATGCAACAATCCTGCAGGATGCAGGATGTGCATATGTACCCCAGAGCCCAAATACAATACAAAATTTAAAAAAGAATAAAAAGAACTGTCCCTTCATGTTCCTTACAAATACTTTTCCTTCCTTCCCAAAGTAATCACTAATTTTACTACTTCTAATACCATAGAACCATAATTGGTTTTGATTATTTTTGACATTTATAAAATAAGATTTTTGAACATATATTAGTACCCATTATACTGGCATAAGCAGATATTTATTTTTTGATTTACTTTTCTGTATAGAATTTTATTTAATAAACATAATCATTCTTGCATTCATTCTGTTGTTGAAGAATTGTATTCAGTATTTGGATATGAATGTGTTTCAGATGCCTTTTGCTACAAATGTGCATGCATATCTTCTAATTTAGCAGATAACTCTTAATGCACTATCCAATAATTTATACTAACTTACAGTATTGCAGAAAATAAAATATGAGAATTATCTTTCCTTTCTTGCCAACTCTTGGTATTGTGAGTCTTCTTTCAATTTTAATCTTTCTTTTTTATTTGTAGTGTTACGTCATTGAAGTTTTCATAGAAATTTCCCTGATAAGTGACATAATGGTGAAAGTTTTCATAGGTTTACTAGCAATTTATTTATCTTCTCTTTTGAGGTAACTCTTCAAGCCTTTCTCTATTGAATTTTCTGCCCTTCTGCAATTAATTTATAGTAATTCTCTGTACCTCCTAGATATAAGACATTTATGACCTATATATACTACAAATAGCTTCTGTTACATGTTGTTGGCAGAACACAGCAAAATAGACATCCAGAAACAGATTTCCACAGAGCTGGTCATTTGATTTATGACAAAGAACAGTGGAAAAGCTTTGACTTTTCAATAATGGTGCTGAGTCTTTTGGATCCTATAAGAAAAAGAAAAACAAAACAGAAAGAAGCTTGACCCTTATATACACCACAAACAAAAATCAATCTAGGTAAAATGGTAAAATAATAATACTTCTAAAAGATAACATTGGAGAATATCTGCTGACTTTGGAGTAGGGATTGTTTACTTAAACAATATTATGAAGTAGAAAATTGATATGCATGGCTACGTTAATCAAGAATGCTTCTCACATTTAAATGCAAATGGAAAACCACAACAGAGTGAGAGTAGCAATACTTATACAAGATCATAGAGTATAAATCAAGGACTGTATAAAGAAATAAAAAGGTCAGTATATAATAGTGAAGGGATCAATTTAGTAAAAAGATATTACAATTTTAAAAACCTGTGTACTGAACATCAGAGCTCCCAAGTATTTAAAGCAAATATTAACAGATCTAAAGGGAGAGATACACTGCAATACAATAATAGTGGAGAATGTTGACACCCCACTCTCAGTAATGGACAAATCATAGAGATAGAAAATCTACAGGAAAACATCAGCGTTAAACTACACGCTATACCAAAGAGGCTGAGCTGACACTTACAGAACATTTCACCCAACTGCTGCAGAATACATATTCTTTTCATTTGCATATAAAACATTCTCCAAAATGAACCATATCTTAGGCTACAAAACAAATCTGAAAAAATTCAAAAAATGTAGAAATTATATAAAGTATTTTTTTTTCTGATCACAATGGAATAAAACTGGAAATCAATGATAAGAGGAGCCTCAGAAACTTCACAAGCATTTGGAAATTAAACGGAATCCTTCTAAATAACAAAGAGGTCAATGAAGAAACTAAGAAGAGGCCTCAGAGGCAATGCCACACATCTATAACCATCTGTTCTTTGACAAACCTGACAAAAACAAGAAATGGGGTAAGTATTCCCTGTTTAATAAATGTTGTTGGGAAAACTGGCTAGCCATGTGCAGAAAGATGAAACTGGACACCTTCCTGACACCTTACACTAAAATTAACTCCAGATGGATTAAAGACTTAAACATAAGACCTAACACCATAAAAACCCTAGAAGAAAATCTGGACAAAATCATTCAGGACATAGGCATAGGCAAGGACTTCATGACTAAAACACGAAAAGCATTGGCAACAAAAGCCAAAATAGACAAATGGGACCTAATTAAACTCCAGAGCTTCTGTACAGGAAAAGAAACAATCATTAGGGTGAACTGGCAACCAACAGAATGGGCAAAAAATAAAAAATTACAATCTACCCATCTGACAAACAGCTAATATCTAGAATCTACAAAAAATTAAAACAAATTTACAAGAAAAAAAAACCCATTCAAAAGTGGGCAAAGGATATGAAAAGACACTTTTCAAAAGAAGACATATATGAGACCAAGAAACATGAAAAAATGCTCATCATCTCTGGTTGTTAGAGAAATGCAAATCAAAACCACATTGAGATACCATCTCACTCCAGTTAGAATGGCCATCATTAGAAAACTTAGAGACTACGGATGCTGGAGAGGATGTGGAGAAATAGGAAGAGTTTTACACACTGTTGGTAGGACTGAAAATTACTTCAACTATTGTGGAAGACAGTGTGATGATTCCTGAAGGATCTAGAAATAGAAATTCCATTTGACCCAGCAATCCCATTACTGGGTACATATCCAAAGGATTATAAATCATTCTATTATAAAGACATATGTGCATGTACGTGCATTGCAGCACCCTTTACAATCGCAAAGACCTGGAACCAACCCGGTGAATGTTGAACAATGAGAACACAGGGACACAGACAGGGGAGCATTTCACACTGGGGTCTGTTGTCTGGGACCAAGGGAGATACAGCATGGGGGGTGGGGAGGTCGGGGAGTGATAACATGGGGAGAAGTGCCAGATGTGGGTGCTGGGGGCATGGAGGCAGCAAACCACCTTGCTATGCATGTACCTATGCAACAATCTTGCATGATCTGCACATGTACCCCAGAACATAAAGTACAATAAAAAATAAATAAGTAAATAAAATATATATTAACAAGAAGAAAATTCACATAATTTCTTGAAGCCAATGGAAAGTAAAATACAACACACTAAAATCTATGGGATACAGCAAAAATAAAAATACTTAGAACAAAGTTTGTAGCAATAAATTCTTATGTTTAAAAAGTATTACTTCAAATAATCTCAAGGAACTAGAAAAGCAAGAACAAATGAAACCTTTAATTAGTAAAATAAAAGAAATAGTAAAGATTGGAGAATAAATACATATAATTGAGATAAAAAGTAATATAGAAGATCAATGAAATTAAAAAATAGTTTTTGAAAAGATAAGTAAGATTAGAAACTTTTGTCTAGATTAAGAAAACAGAGGAAACCCAAATAAATAGTATCAGAAATAAAAAAGGATACATAACAAATAAGAACAAATAATATAAAGAATCTTGATATTCTAATATGAACAACTTACATCAACAAATTGAAAAACTAGAACATATGCAACCTACAAATATTGAGCCATGAGAAATTGAAAACTTCAATAAACCAATAACTAGTAATGAGATTGAAACCATGAAAAAAAATCAAAATATGATGGCTTCACTGCTGAATTATACTAAACATTCAAAGGAGAACTAATGCCAATTCTATCCAAACTGTTGAAAAAACAAATTGAAGAGAAGGAAATATTTCCAAACTCATTCTCTGAGGTCAGCGTTATCCTGTTATAAAAATCATGTCTTTTGCACGGACATGGGTGGAACTGGAGGCCATTATTTTAAGTGAAATAACTCAGAAACAGAAATTCAAATGTTTTCACATATAATTGGAAGATAGATAATGTGTACACATAGATATAGAATGTGGAATAACAGCCCTTGGAGACAGAAGGGCAGGAGGTTATAAGGGGAATGAAAAATGAGATATTACCTAATGGATACACTGTACATTATTCTGGTGATCCTGACACTGAAAGCCCAGTCTTCAACCATTATGCAATATGTTTATATAACAAAACTGCACTTGCATTCTTTAAATTCCTACTAGAAATAACTTTAAAAACCAGAATACAAATGCTGGGTATAGTGGCTCATGCCTGTAATTACAGCAATTTGGGAGGCTTAGGTGGGCAGATAACCTGAGGTCAGGAATTTGAGACCAGCCTGGTCAACATGGCGAAACCCTGTCTCTACTAAAAATACAAAAATTAACTGGGCATGATGGCATGTGCCTGTAATCCCAGCTACTCAGGAGCCTGAGAGAGGACAATCCCTTAAACCCAGAAGATGGAGGTTGCAGTGAGCTGAGATTGCACCATTGCACTTCAGCCTGGGTGACAGAGCCATACTCAGTCTCAAAAAACAAATAAACAAAGGCAGAAAAAAATAAAACTAGTATCTATGATGAACACAGATATAAATATTCTTAACAAAATATTAGTAAACCAAATTCAATAACTCACTAAAAAGACCATTCATCACGTTCAAGTGGGATTCACTCAGGAATGCAAGGATGGTTCAATATATTCAAATTAATATACATAATACATCACATTAGCAGAATCAAGCACAAAAACATGAATTTTTAAATATATGCTTAAAAGTTATTCAGTAAAATTCAATATTCTGTTGTGATAATATCCCTCATGAAACTAGGTATAAAAGAAACATACCTCAAGATAATAAAAGCCACACATAAAACACCCACACTAATATAATGAATGGTAAAAAAATAAAGGTCATTTTTCTAAGGACTGGAATAAAACAAGGATGCTCACTTTCACAGCTTATATTATTAGTTTGGTGCAAAACTAACGGTGGTTTTTGCCATTACTTTAAAATGAAGTCCTGACCAGAGTAATTAGGCAAGATAAAGAAATAAAGGCCATTCAAAGAGGAAAGAAGTCAATTGTTCTTTGTTTTCCAATAACGTAATCTTATACTTAGAAAAATCTAAAAACTCCACCAAGAAATTGTTAGGCTTGATGAATGAATTCAGCAAAGTGATAGGATACAAAAAGCAACAAAGAAAAATCAGTGGCATTTATGTACACCAACAGCAAATGATCAGAGAAGAAATCAAGCATGCAATCTGATTTACAGTAGCTGCAAATAATATAAATATCTAGGGATATATTTGACCAAAGAAGTAAAAAGATCTACACAAGGAAAACTATTAAACACTGAAGAAGAAAAAAAGGACACAAAATATATAAAGATATTTTATGCTCACAGATTGGATGAATTAACATTGCTGAAATTACCATACTAGCATTGCTAAAGTGACCATACTACCCAAAGCAATTTACATATACAAACTAGTTTCTGTCAAAATACTAATATCTTTATGCACAGAAACAGCAAAAAAAATTCTAATATATATATGTGTATATATACATATATATGTGTATATATACATATGTACATATATATGTATATATACACATATATATATTAGAATTTTTTTGCTATTTTTGTGCATAAAGATATTAGTATTTTGACAGAAACTAGTTTGTATATATACATATATATATATATATATATATATACATACATTTGAGTTTCTGGAGTACATATACAAAACATGAAGGATTACTATACAAATACATACATAAAATACATAGC
>NW_022436951.1:16984490-17144309 GCF_009761245.1 Sapajus apella
ATATATATATATATATATATATATACACATAATTGCATTTGAGGTTCTGGAGTACATATGCAAAACATGCAGGATTACTACATAGATACATACATACATGGCAATGTGATTTGCTCCTTCCATTTCCATCACCTATATCTGGCATTTCTCCCCATGTTATTCTTCCCCTACTCCCTACCACCTACTGTCCCTCCCATAGTCCCCTCCACAGACCTCAGTGTGTGATGCTCCCCTCCCTGTGTCCATGTGTTCTCATTGTTCAACACCTGCCTATAAGTGAGAACATGCAGTGTTTGATTTTCTGTTCTTGTGTCAGTTTGCTGAGAATGATGGCTTCCAGGTTCATCTATGTCTCTACAAAGGGCATGAACTCATCATTTTTTTGTGGCTGCATAGAATTCCATGGCGTATATGTGCCACATTTTCCCTGTCCAGTCTATCATCGATGGGCATTTGGGTTGGTTCAAAGTCTTTGCTATTGTAAACAGTGCTGCAATGAACATATATGTGCATGTGTCCTTATAATAGAATAATTTATAATCCTTTGGATATATATCCAGTAATAAGATTGCTGGGTCAAATGGAATTTCTATTTCTAGGTCCTTGAGGAATTGCCACACTGTCTTCCACAATAGTTGAACTAATTTACACTCCCACCAACAGTGTAAAAGTGTTCCTACTTCTCCACATCCTCTTCAGCATCTGTTGTCTCCAGATTTTTTAATGATAGCCATTCTAACTGGTGTGAGATGGTATCTCAGTGTAGTAGTTTGATTTGCATTTCTCTAATGACCAGTGATGATGAGCATTTTTTCATATGTTTGTTGGCCTCATATATGTCTTCTTTTGAAAAGTGTCTGTTCATATCCTTTGCCCACTTTTGAAAGGGTTTGTTTGTTTTTCTCTTGTAAATCTGTTTTAGTTCTTTGTAGATTTTGGATATAAGTCCCTTGTCAGATGGGTAGATTGCAAAAACTTTTTCCCATACTGTTGGTTACCAGTTCACTCTAATGATTGTTTCTTTTGCTGTGAAGAAGCTCTGAAGTTTAATGAGATCCCATTTGTCTATTTTGGCTTTTGTTGCCAATGCTTTTCATGTTTTAGTCATAAAGTCCTTGCCTATGCCTGTGTCCTGAATAGTTATGACTAGATTTTCTTCTACGGTTTTTATGGTGTTAGGTCTTATGTTTAAGTCTTCAATTCATCTGGAGTTAAATATAGTGTAAGGTGTCAGGAAGTGGTCCAGTTTCTGCCTTCTGCACATGGCTAGCCCATTTTCCCAACAGTATTTATTCAACAGGGAATCCTTTCCCCATTGCTTGATTTTTTTTTCTTTTTTCTTTTTTTTTTTTTTTTTTTTTTTTTGAGATGGAGTTTCACTCATGTTACCCAGCCTGGAGTGCAATGGCACAATCTCGGCTCACCGCAACCTCCGCGTCCTGGGTTCAGGCAATTCTCCTGCCTCAGCCTCCTGAGTAGCTGGGATTACAGGCATGCGCACCATGCCCAGCTGATTTTTTTGTATTTTTAGTAGAGACGGGGTTTCACCATGTTGACCAGGATGGTCTCGATCTCTTCACCTCGTGATCCACCTGCCTCGGCCTCCCAAAGTACTGGGATTACAGGAGTGAGCCACCGCGCCCGGCCGCATTGCTTGTTTTTGTCAGGTTTGTCAAAGATCAGATGGTTGTAGATGTGTGGTGTTGCCTCTGAGGCCTCTTTTCTGCTTCGTTTGTCTATATCTCTGTTTTGGTATCAGTACCATGCTGTCTTGATTACTGTAGCCTTGTAGAATAGTTTGAAGTCAGGTAGTGTGATGTTTCCAGCTTTGTTCTTTTTGCTTAGAATTGACTTGGTTATGAGGGCTCTCTTTTGGTTCCTTATGAAGTTTAAGGTGGTTTTTTCCAGTTCTGCGAAGAAAGTCATTGGTAGCTTGATGGAGATAGCATTGAATCTGTAAATTACTTTGGGCAGTATGGCCATTTTCACGATATTGATTCTTCCTAACCATGAACATGGAATGTTTCTCCATCTGTTTGCGTCCTCTCTTATTTCATTGAGCAGTGGTTTTTCGTTCTTCTCGAAGAGGTTCTTTACATCATTTGTCAGTTGTATTCCTAGGTATTTTATTCTCTTTGTAGCAATTATGAATGGCAGTTTGTTCTTGATTTGGCTCTTTTTAAGTCTGTTATTGGTGTATAGGAATGCTTGTGATTATTGCACATTGATTTTGTATTCTGAGACTTTGCTGAAGTTGTTTATAAGTTTAAGTATATTTTGGGCTGAGATGATGGGGTTCTAAATATACAATCATGTCACCTGCAAATAGAGATAATTTGACTTCCTCCTTTCCTAATTGAATACCCTTTATTTCTTTTTGCCTGATTGCTCTGGCTAGAACTTCCAATATTATATTGAATAGGAGTGGTGAGAGAGGACATCCATGTCTAGTGTCAGATTTCCAAGGGAAGGTTTCCAGCATTTGCCCTTTCCGTATGATATCGTCTGTGGGTTTTTCATAAATAGCTTTTATTATTTAGAGGTACTTTCCATTGATACCTAGTTTATTGAGGGTTTTTAGCATAAAGGCTGTTGAATTTATTCTATGGCCTTCTCTGCATCTATGGAGATAATCATGTGTTTTTTGTCTTTGGTTCTGTTCATGTGGTGAATTACATTATGTTGAACCAGCGTTTTATCCCCAGATGAAGCCTATTTAATCATGATGGATAACCTTTTTGATGTGCTGTTACAATCGGTTTGCCATTATTTTTATTGAAGATTTTTGCATCTATGTTCATTATGGATACTGACCTCAAGTTTTCTTTTCCTGTTAACCTCTGCTGGGTTTTCAAGATGATGTTGGTCTCATAAAATGATTTGGAGAGTACTCCTTCTATTTGATTGTTCGGAATAGTATCAGAAGGAGTGGTACCAGCTCCTCTTTGTATGTCTGGTAGAATTTGGCTGTTAACCCATCTGGACCCAGGCTTTTTTTGGTTGGCACGCTATTAATTGCTGTCTCAACTTCAGCCCTTGTTATTGGTCTATTTCGGGTTTCCTCTTCTTCTTGGTTTAGGCTTGGGAGGTTGCAAGTGTCCAGGAATTTATCCACTTCTTCCAGGTTTACTGGTTTATGTCCATAGAGTTGTTTGTAGTAATTTCTGATGGAGGTTTGCATTTCTGTGGAATTTGTGGTGATATCCCCTTTATCATTATTTATTACATCTATTTGATTATTCTTTCTTTTCTTTTTTATTAAACTGACTAGTGGTCTTTTTGCTGATCTTTAAAAAAAAAAACAGCTCTTGGATTAATTGATTTTTTGAAGGATTTTTTTTGTGTGTGTCTATTTCCTTCAGTTCTGCTCTGATCTTAGTTATTTCTTGTCTTGTGCTAGCTTTTGAGGTATTTTTTTTTTTTTCAAATCTTGCTCCTTTAGCTCTTTCAATTTTGATGATAAGGTGTCGATTTTAGATCTTTCTTTGCTTCTTATGTGGGTATTTACTGCTGTAAATTTTCTTCTAGACACTGCTTTCACTGTGTTCTAGAGATTCTGGTGTGTTGTGTCTACTTTCTCATTGGTTTCAAAGAACATCTATATTTCTGCCTTCATTTCATTGTTTGTCCAGTCAACATTCAAGAGCCAGTTGTTCAGTTTCCATGAAGTTGTGAAGTTCTGAGTTATTTTCTGAATTATCCGTTCTAATTTGGTTTCACTGTGGTCTGAGAGACTGTTTGTTATGATTTCTGTTTTTGCATTTGCTGAGGAGTGTTTTACTTCCAATTATGTGGTCAATTTTAGAGTAGGTATGATGTGGTGCTAAGAAGAATGTATAATCTGTGGATTTGGGGTGGAGAGTTCTGTAAATGTCTATTAGATTTGCTTGGTCCAGATCTGAATTCAAGGCCTGAATATCCTTGTTAGTTTTCTGTCTCATTGATCTGTCTAATATTGACAGTGAACTGTTGAAGTCTCCCACTATTATTGTGTCAGAGTCTAAGTCTCTTTGTATGTCATTAAGAACTTGCTTTATGTATCTGGGTGTTTTTGTATTGGTTGCATATATATTTAGGATCCTTAGCTCTTCTTTTTGCATTGATACTTTTACCATTATGTAATGCCCTTCTTATTCTCTTTTGATCTGTGTTGGTTTAAAGTCTATTTTATTAGAGACTAGGATTGCAGCTCCAGCTTTTTTTTTGCTCTCCATTTGCTTGGTAAATCTTCCTCCATCCCTTTATTTTGAGCCTAGGTGTATCCTTGCATGTCAGATGCGTTTCCCAGATACAGCACACCGATGGGTTTTGACTTCTTATCCAATTTGCCAGCCTGTGTCTTTTGATTGGGGCATTCAACGCATTTACCTTTAAGGTTAATATTGTTATGTGTGAATTTGATTCTGTCATTTTGATGCTGGCTGGTTGTGTTGCCCATTAGTTGATGTAGTTTCTTCATTGTGTCGATGCTCTTTACCATTTGGTACATTTTTGGAGTGGCTGGTGCTGGTTGTTCCTTTCGATGTTTAGTGTGTCTTTCAGGAGCTCTTGTAAAGCAGACCTTGTGGTGATGAAATCTCTGAGCACTTGCTTGTTCATAAAACATTTTATTTCTCCTTCTTTTATGAAGTTTAGTTTGGCTGGATATAAAACTCTAGGTTGAAAGTCCTTTTCTTTAAGGATATTGAATATTGACCCCCACACTCTTCTGGTTTGTAGGGTTTCTGCTAAGAGATCTACTATGAGTCTGATGGGCCTCCTTTGTGGGTAACCCGACCTTTCTCTCTGGCTGCCCTTAGCATTTTTTCCTTCATTTCAACCCTGTTGAATCTGATGATTATATGCCTTGAGGTTGCTCTTCTTGAGGAATATCTTTTTGGTGTTTTCTGTATTTCCTGGACTAGAATGTTGGCCTACCTTGCTAGGTTGGGAAAGTTCTGGATAATATCCTGAAGAGTATTTTCTAGCTTGAATTCATTCTCTCTGTCACATTTAGGTACACCTATCAAACGTAGTTTAGGTCTTTTCACATAATCTCATATTACTTGGAGGCTTTGTTCCTTTTTACTCTGTTTTCTTATCTTGCCTTCTTGTTTTATTTCATTGAGTTGATCATTAATCTCTGATATCCTTTCTTCTGCTTCATCGATTCAGCTATTGAAACTTGTGTATGCTTCTTGGAGTTCTCATTTTGTTTTTTTCAGCTCCATCAATTCATTTATATTCTTCTCTAAGCTGTTTATTCTCGTTAGCATTTCGTCAAACCTTTTTTCAATGTTCTTAGTTTCTTTGCATTGGGTTATAACATGATCTTTTAGCTCAAAGAAGTTTGTTATTACTCACCTTCTAAAGCCTGTTTCTCGCAAGTCATCAGACTCATTCTTCATCCAGCCTTGTTCCCTTGCTATTGAGGAGTTGTGATCACTTGGAGGAGGAGAGGCATTCTGGTTTTGGGTATTTTCATCGTTTTTGCTCTGGTTTCTTCCCATCTTTGTGGATTTATCTACCTGTGGTCTTTGTGGTTGGTGACTTTCAGATGGGGTCTCTGAATGGCATCCTTTTTGTTGCTGAAGAAGTTATTTCTTTCTGTGTCTTAGTTTTCCTTCTAGCAGTCAGGCACCCCTGCTTTAAGACTGCTGGAGGTCCACTCCAGACCCTGCTTGCCTTTGGGTCACTTGTAGTGGCTGCAGAACAGTAAGGGTTGCTGCCAGTTTCTTCTTCTGTTATCTTTGTCCCAGAAGGATACCCACCAGTTGTCAGCCTTAGCTTTCCTTTATGAGGTGTCTCTTTGGTTATATGGGGTCAGGCAGCTGCTTGAGGAGACAATCTGTCCCTTATAGGAGCTCAAGTGCTGAGCTGTAAGTTCTGTTGCTCTGTTCAGAGCTGCTGGGAAGGTATGTTTAAATCTGCTGCAGCGGAGCTCATAACCGCCTTTTTTTCCCAGGTGATCTGTCCTGGGAAGGGACTTTATTTGCAAATTCCTGTCATACTGCTGACTTTTTTCAGAGATGCCCTGCCCAGCAAGGAGGCAGGCTAGTCACAGTCTGCCAACAGAGGCATTGCTGAGCTGCCGTGGGCTTTGCCCAGCTGCTGTGTGAATTTGCTTGCAGTTTTGTTCATAGGGGAATAGTTAGAACTGCCTCAGTAATGACAGTCTGCCTCAATAATGGTGGACCCCCTCAGTAATGGTTGCCTGCCTTGGTAATGGTGGACTGCCTCAGTAATGGCAGTCTGCCTCGGTAGTGGTGGGCTGCCTTGGTAATGGCTGATGCCCTTCCCCACACAGAGCTGGACCATCCTGGGTCCCACTGTGCTTGCTGTGAAACTCTCAATCCAGAGCATTTCAGATTGCTGGTCTTTGTGGGGGTGGGACCAGCTGAGCCAGATCACCTGGGTCCCTGTTTCAGTCCCACCCTTTTTTTTTTAGTTGAATGGGCGACTCTGTCTCCCAGGTGTTCCAGTAGCCAGTTGAAACAGCACCCAGATTTGGGTGAGTTTTTGTGCAGAGACCCACTGTGCCAGCTGAAACAGCTGCACTGGAGACTTGTGGTGCTTTTCTGCCCAGGGAATCTCCTGGTCTATGGGCAGTAAAAATTCATTTGGAAATGTGGTGATCACTCACCCTCTGCATTTTCACTGGGAACTGCAATCCAAAGCTTTTCCTATTTGGCCACCCTTGATCGGACCCCCAGAGCAGGCTTGAGCAAGTGGCTCAAAAGTAACATTCTAAAATTTTTATAATCACAAAAGATGCTGAGTAGCCAAAGTAATTCTAAGCAAAATAGAAAAAACTGATGTCATCACACTACCTAACTTCAAAATTTACTACAAAATTATAGTAACCAAATCAGCATGGTACTGTCATCAAACAGACACATAAACCAAAGAAACAGAATGGAGAACCCAGATATATATTTATGCATTAAAACAAACAATCTTCAACAAAAGCACCGTGAACATCCAATGAGAAAATGACAGTCTCTTTAATAAACGGTTCTGGGAAAACTGGTTATCTATATGCTGAAGAATAAAACTAGGCCTCTATTTCTCACCATACATAAAAATCAAATCAAAGTGAATTAAATACTTACATCTAAGACCTAAAATTATAAAACTATTAGAAGAAAACACTTCAGGACATATGTTGGACAAAAAATGTTCTTATCTAAGGCCTCAAAAGAACAGGCAACCAAATAGAATAGAGCAAAATGAGATTATATCAATCCAAGAAGCTTCTGTATCACAAAGGAAGCTGTCAACACAGTGAAGAAAGATCTCACAAAATTGGCAAAACAAATATTTGCTAACTACTTTTATTAAAGGAGTATAAAGCCATATGTTGACAAGATTCAAATTCCACTAACTACATTTTTCTCCTATTGGTATGTTTTCCTTTTTCAAGCTATCATTTCTTGTTTAATATTTTTTTCATAGTTTATGTTTTTCCAATTTTCTATTATATAAAATAAACATTTTTGTCATTTCTGAACACTTACCTATTATTTTACATTCTTGGAAGCAATCATTCTTATTACTTTTCTGAAGACTCTCAAAGTGGTTCAATAGGCTGTGACAGTGGCTATAATTTCTGTTCGTAACATTTCTTACACAAGAAATTATTTTTCTACCTTTACTTAGATTACATAAAAAAAAATCTATCTAAAAAGTATTAATTTTCTCTATACTGCTAAGATCTCCAGGTACTTCTGGTTCTAAATTTTTAAGCTGAGTTCTTTCCATTGGATTGTGATTTGGAAAAATGCATTTCAATTCTATGCAATTGAGGTATACAGCTTGGGGTTCTTTTCCTGTATGGTAAAGTCCCCTCACCAAAGCAAAGTCCTGCTGTAGGCAATATATCAGCTGTCTAGGTCTACCATAATAAAATACCAAAGACTGGGTGGCTTACACAACAAAAATTTATTTCTCCATACTTCTGGACACTAGGTTTGGTTTTAAATGAAGTTATTAGCAGAACTGGTTTCTTCTAAGGGCTCGATCTTTGGCTTGTGGATGGTCATTTTTATGTTTACGTGGCATATTTCTTATGAATGTGTGTATACCTAAATTTCCTCTTATAAAGACACAAGCAATATTTAATTAGGACACAGCCTATTAATCTAATTTTAACTTAATTACTCCTTTAAAACTCTATCACCGAATATAGTTATTTGAGGTATTTTATGTGATATGATATGTGTATCTGCTCAGTGGAATAAGTTGGTATAGCCAAAGGTCAGTATATCACTCTTGTAAATCATTTATCAACATTAATCTAAACAATATATCAACATTCTTTGCAATATTTCAAACCACGTCAAGTTCTAAAATCATATGTTTTATATAAAATCTATAGCTGTCTGTCTGTCATCTACTTACATATAGAGGTTTTGAAACAAACAATAAAAACTTTAATACTCTATAAGTTAATTGTGGTTAAATTTGGGTGCTTAAATCTGGTGGGACATTAAATTTCATCTTTTCTGAATGATTCCAGTAAGCACATTTGGATTGTTCACAATGAACATTTGTAGGCAGCTTTGATTTCCCATAGACTTTTGTTTCTAAAATAAAATTTTGTCAGGCTAGAGAAAAAGTGCATAAACAAGGAAATTCATTCCAGCTACAGAATATTTGAAAAATCAAATACCTGACAAAATGGATTACCTACCAAGAATTTATATGTATTTTGTTTAAATTCTATATGATTATTAAAATATTTTTTGGAATTTGTAATAGTATTTATATAATGTTATCTAAACACAATTAGGACATATAATGTCTATGTAGAAATGTGTGTCTGTGTTACATGATGTTCATGATGATGTACAAATACATCATGTGTACATGACATGGTAGGTATGTATAAAAATGTACATGTTAATACATGAAAATCTCATAAATTATTTCTGGTAATAATCTAACTGTGTATGTCTCTTCCAAACTTTTTGACAATTTTCTAAGTTTTTTGATAACTTTCAGTAGAAGAGCTGGCGTACCATTTGATGTGACCGTTCTTTTCAAATAAACTAGATCAAACATATATGTTATAAACTAAGTAGAATAGTTTATCCTATGTATTCAACAGATAAATTACAAAGAGGTACTCAGTTTCAGCAGCATTTGTTTCTGAAAATCTATTGAAACTTTGATGTTTTAAACAAAATATAGCACCATTTACTTTAGTAGGACTAACTAATCTGTAGAAGTAGAACTAACCAGTCAAGGCAGATGTGTATAAAACATTTGACTTCTCTAAACACAATAGTTATCAATTCCAATAGAATTTTTTCTCTATTGGCAAAATGCCTACTTTTATCTTTATTGTTTGATATTATCTGGAAAACAGTGATCATGACATCAGAATAACCATTGATAGAATATAAGTTTTTTTGCATTCTATTTTAGCAGTCAATTGGGAAAAATAAATTTGAATGGAATGTGCATTGTAATAGAAAGACTTCATGATGGAGCAGAAAAAAAACTGTGATGCTGCTGCTTGGGCTTTGTCCCCTTCTAAAAGCAGTAGTTTCTCTACTTAATGATGTAGCCTCTTCTGCTTCATTCAGTAGAGAAGCCACTTCCGAGTATATTTAATGGTATTCTAACATAAACTCTTCTAGGAATCCAAAATGTCCCTGACAGCAAGAGGTAACTGAACACATTGTCAGCTAAGATTCAATTTTAAATCTTCACGGAGCATACAAAATACTACATTTAAAAAAAATATATACAGTACTAAAATTGATCCAGCAAGCAAGAGTTTAGCCATATTTATTTTTAATTATTTAAATACTTTCTTCCTTTCAGTTAATAGTTATACTGCCTCGGTTCAGTTCATAAATCCATACATCCTGCCTCTACCACCATGACAGAGTCCTAGATCCCCACCCCCGACCTCCGGTGTCTTTAGTACCACCCACAACCAAATTGTTAATTCAGCAACCAAATTGTTAAAACTGGACACAATAAGGTCCTCTTCACCCGTATTCCAACACCATGATAGATGTCTATCCTTATTAATAATAACTGTGGTATTGCTTGTTGAATGATTTGAATGACAGCCCTTCTTATATGAGGTTATGTAATAGTTTAAAATATGTTATACATACTTCAGGGTTCCTTGATGTTGTTTCCTTTAAAATTTATTTATTTTTAAAATTTGCTCTGTGACACTGTATATCTTCAAAGTTCTATCTGTTACAAGAGGCTTTTATTTTTGACTCTTTCTTACTATGAATTCCTCTTCTTTGAATGCTTTGAGTGAGGCCCTGTGCTGCCCTAGCCTCGTTTAAATGTCTGCAATGAACATCTAGCAATCTCTACGCTGCCATAACTTGCTTGGAGCAAAAGGATTCAGCCTGGAAGGATGTGAATCAGTCAATGTAGTTTGGAAACATGTTCTGCTATTAATTGTCTGAGAGGTGAGGTAGCTAGAGGGTAAATACAGTTACAGCAGAATTTCATATATAGGATCATTTAGGCTTTCCTGCCTGTGTTATGCCACTTCTCCAGCTCTCTCATTGGCCTGCACCTAGCTTCAGATCAGGGCAACTGGGATCCTGATTGTGTCTGAAGTGTTTCCATCCTGATCTTTTCTCACCTATCTGGGGCTTGCTTTCCTTTAAATCTGATACACCTGGAACTGCTTTCCATTTTCTTTGACCATCATTTGTCTCAATGTCGACTTCTCCTTGAAACCTTTTTAGACGGAAAAACATGAATTTGAGAGTAAAATTATTATTGATGGTGTTTATAAGCTGTAATTTATCTTCCCATGACAGATGCTTGTTGACACAAGTTATTTTAAGTAACCAAATAAAGTTAAAAAAGCAAATATAATGTTTGATATTATTAAGTTTAAACTTAGACTTTCACATATCCCAGGAATGCTAATCATCAGAGTGATAAAAATAACATATGCCTACATGTTCAATAAATGCATTTGGAGCCAATGAATACATCAAATAATGGATATCTGTACATTGTTTTAATGCTAAAGGCAGTATTTCTGCATGATATACAGTATCATTAAGAAGTATATTATACATATCCTTCTTATATACATATTTTGGAGTTCTTTTTAGAATAAGATTATATCTCCATTTTAAAAATCAACGATAAAAATTTTTGATTTACTTATATGCACGTATCCCACAGCATATCATTTTTCTAAAGGCAGACCATAGATCATAGAGAGAAAAATCTCCCATCTTAATGATTACTGAGGAACATCCAATTGTTCTATTTCCAATCAAGTGATAGAGGTAGACCTCAGATTTGGAAATGTGCTTTTTGGAGTTTGCTATTACTTCATTTTTAATTTAACAAACAATTTTCCATTGGGATCAAGTATATACATAACATGAAATTGATCATTTATACTATTTTAAGTGTACAGGTCTGTGATACTGACTATGTTCACATGGTTGTGCAACCATCACCACCATCCATCTCCAAAACATTTTCATCTTCCCCAACAGAAACTCTGTGCTCATTAAACAATGACCCCCTTCCCCTCAGACCCTGTCAGCCACTATTTCACTTTTATCGCTCTGAATTTGTGTTTAAGTGTCTCATATAAGTGGAACCACAAAGTATTAGTCCTTTTGCCATTGACTTATTACACTTAGCAAAATGGCTTCACGTTTCATCCATGTCGAAGCATGTAATTCTCCAGCACAGAATTTCCTTCCTTTTAAGGTTTCCATTTTATCTACATGTTACATTTTGTTTATTCATTCGTCTATCAATAGACTTTTTTTTCACCTTTTATTTTTTGTAGAAAATGCTGCTCTGAGTATGGGTATAAAAATATCTGTTCAAGTTCCCCTCTCTGACCTCTTTTGGATGTATTACCACAAGTGGAATTGCCAAATCATATAGTAATTCTATACTTAATTTTTTTTAAAGATTTGACATCCTGTTTTCTATAGTATCTGGACCGCTGTACAGTCCCATCAACAACACACAAAGCTCCAAATTCTTTACTTCTTGTCCAATTGTTTTTCATAATATCTATCCTAACTCGTGTGAAATGGTATGTCTTAGTGGTTTTGATTTGTGTTTCTCTAATAACTAGTGATGTTGAGCATTCCTTCATGTCTTTATTGGCCATTTGTATATCCTCTTTAAAGAAATGTCTACTCAAGTCCTGTTCTCATATAAGTTATTTTATTGGTTTTATACACATGAAATGAAACATTGAAAGCAGAATTATCAATAAGGCAGAGAAACATCTGTGGGGAATGTGGAAATCCAAGAAAACTATATTATCTCATTATTGAGGATATGTGATTTAAATAAAATATATTCCCATCTCTATAGACTATTGTTTTTGTATTAAGGTGCTCAGCATTTCATTGTGTTGATCTGGAGGTACAAATAAATATGCGTATACTCTGGCCATTAGAAGATCAATAGTTGAGTAGAGCAAAAGTTCGATGTCTCCAGTAACATGACTTGGAATGATGTGACATCAATTTACATGATGTAAATTGAGGGAAACTTGATAGACCATTACTTTTTATAAGGCCTTGAAGCTTTATACACACATGAAGAACAAAATAAGACTGGCTTTCCTCTCTCTAAATACTTCATTAGCTAAAAATCCATTTTAGAATTCCAATGTAGAAGCTTGGATAATCCAAATGGGAGAAGCCATTGTAGGTCAACAAAGGCTGAGTCACAGCCAAGAACCAAAGAAAACCAAAAAATTAATTTCTTCATTTTTTCCACCTGACTCTCCATGTCACCTCTGTAACTTAAGTATAAAGTATAATAAAGTATATTTCAATACAAAGAAGTTAATTCATATTTATTTCCGAGTTTGAGGAAGAACTTGTCTGTATACAAGTAATGTCCTGAGTATAAATGTTTGTGTAAAAACCTCTACTTGAGAGCTTTGGAAGAAGAGAAAGGGACATGTACCATATACAAATGCTTTTAATTATTTAAGGTCTTTAATAACTCTTTCAACCAAGTCTAAGGTGGTCAAGTTCAAAATTCTGAAATTTGGACAATCCAGATTAACCCTCTTCTTGAAGTCTAGGGAGAGATTTATTAGCAGGAGATTTAGGAATGGAAGGCAGTGCTTTAATGACACATGCTGTAACAGTTTCTGCAAAGTTGATTGGTATCAGTGATTCAAACTAGAAACATAGGTTGCAGCTAGGTTATTGAATGAAGGTCATAAATCCTAAAATGTGCAGTGACAGTTCAGCCTATTCGTAATACAAAGTGAAGAAATGACTTTGAATGCGAAAGTTAAATGATAAAAGGAGAAATTTGCAAAAGTAATTTAAAGGGAGTGTGCTAGATGAACTGGGGTGGGAAGGCACTGAAAATGAGGAAGTCAATTCGTGACATTTTCAGGATATATTACCTCTTTTTTTCTTGACATTATTGTGCATATGTTTTTATTTCCTTGCACCACTATTCCTTCATCTGTAAATAAGTTTTTCCACTTAGCATCATTGTATTACCTCAAATTTCTATATAATTTAATAACTAAGCACAATTTAATGTTTATCTATCTTCCTTGATTTTATTTATTGCCTGGCTCCTTTAACATCTCAACATTTCACTAAACAGTATAGAATATATTCCTGCCTTTTGACTTACATGCCTGTGTCACAAATACGTTTCCATATTGTTTTATGAAGAAAGCTGTATGTTCATACACCAAGTCACTAAAAAGTCAAGTGAAAATGATAAATTCATATAAACAACCACCAATAAGTTTCTATAAAAATAAACTGGGTCTCATTGAACTTTTATAGTTATTCAAATGAAAAAGTAGGAGAAAATTTTATACATATTTGAATTAACTATTCAGAAATATTCCACAAAAGATGGTCAATAGTCATTTAATGTAACGCCCAATTTATTTGATTAGTAATAATTATGCACATAATTGCTATAAAATAAGTAGAAAATTCAACCAAGCAAAATAGAAAGGTAAAGTTTACTGATGATTCTAGACTAGCCAGATTTAGCTTTGTATTTTTGGAGTACATCATCATATACCTCCGTACATATGTTGAAACGTACGTTGATGTTATCTAAAATAAAGATTATAGCTATATAATAATCACGGACCAGGAGTTCAAGACCAGTGTAGGCAACATATGGAGATCCTATCTGCATAATATTTTTTAAAATAATTAACTGGGCATGGTGGCAAGTACCTGTAGTCCTAGCTGCTTCAGATGGAGAATGGCTTGAACCCAGGAGTTCAAGGTTACGGTTAACTTTTACCATACCACTGCACTCCAGTCTGGGCAACAGAGTGGGACTTGTTCTCTAATAATAAAAATAATAATAATAATGAACCTGAACACTCCATATATTTTATAACTTTTAAAACTCAAAATCATTGCATGAAGGCATTATGTCATATTTTTGTTTCGTTTCGTTTTCTTTGAGATGGAGTCTCACTGTATCGCCCAGGCTGGAATGCAGTGGTGCAATCTTGGCTCACTGAAACTTCTGCCTCCTGGGTTCAAGTGAGTCTCCTGCCTCAGCCTCTTGAGGAGCTGGGATTACAGGCGTGTGCATGTAAAAATACAGGCATGTGTATTTTTAGTAGAGAGAGTGTTTCCCTATGTTGGTCAGGCTGGTCTCAAACTCCTGTCCTCAAATGGTTCACCTGCCTTGGCCTCCCAAAGTCCTGAAATTACAGGGGTGAACTACTGCTCCCAGCCAAGAGATATATGTTTATAATATTTTTTTACTTTGAACTTTTACTCATATGAGTCCCAGACAACTTAATTGAGTTATCTAATATTAGATATTTATACTGTATCCCTTGCTTTACAAGCTCTTATGAACAAAACATATTGCTCCTTTATAGTTAAACCTTTATTCATATACTCAATTATTTGCTATTGCTGTATTCCTAGGAATAAAACTGCAAGGTAAAAGAGAATGTATCTTTTTGGTGGCTTTTGACAATTGTCAACTGAAAGGTCATATGACTTTATTTTCCACTCACTCTATAAAAAATTGTATCAATAAACCTTTATCAAGCATAATAGTTATTATTAACTGAGTTATTTAGGTAAAACAGGCACCTCCCCATATACAAAACAAAACAAAGCAAAATGAGCAAATATCTTACACTTTGTATGGCATTGCTTTAAATCGTAGTAACATCATTTTTGCCTATAACTTAAACCTTCTTTAGTATTTGCTTGGATGATATGATTTTTATCTATTTTATGGATTTAGTGATAATCAGTATGTCATTAGTGGACATGTGACATAAAAATATGTCTTATCAAATTGCCTTCATCTCTATTTTTGTGTTATTGGCCCCACTGACCCTTTGCTTCGATTTTCCTCTCCTCTCTCACCAACACTTATTCACTGTCCATTGCTCAGCTTAAAACTCACAAAAAGGCATGCCCCGAAAACCTGCTGAATGGCATTTTGACTCTGATATGGTAAATACAGCAAACTTTAATGTTTTTTAATAGTACTCCTCACAATGTGTAGCCACACATTTTGTGTGTGTGCACTTAATTTGATTAATGGATTGATCTTTCTCTAAATGTGCTAGTAACTTTTCTGAGAACGGAAAATCCTCACTTTTGTTACTCACCAAATCATAAACATAATTTTTTTTAGGTATTCAAAAGTATCTGTTGAATAACTTCATGGCTGAGTTTAGGCAAGGAGAAGAACTGCCAACAAATAACATTATTACAACCACTGTACTGGAGTTCAGGCATAGGACAGCAGATCCTGGGAGAGCCATGTCTTAGAGAAGAGAACAGCAAAAACCTGCCTTAGACACTCTGGGGGACTTTTAAACACAACTGACACTTATTAGTCTTTTTCTTTTGTGACCTTTCTATGCCATTTGATAGTGCTGACTATTCACTTCTTAAAATTTTTCCTTCCTTGGCTTCCCTCATTCACCTATTTGTAATTTTCCTTCAAACTTTTCATTTTCTATGGGCTTCTTCTTATTGATTATAATTATAAATGATTGCTAGACAAAAGAAAAATGACCATTATTTAAGTCAATAGACAACATCTACTTCTACATAATCAAACACCAATACAAAGAGAACAAAAAGGCACAATAAAAGTATCAGAATATCTTTATGCTAGAAAATAATAAACATGAAAATATTTAAGATTGAGGAAATAGGGGAGGGACGGTGGGGGGTGGGGAGCTGGGGAGAGGGAGAGACAGCAAGAGGAGAGATGCCAGGTGTAAATGATGGGGAAGAAGGCAGCAAATCACACTGCCAAGTGTGTGCCTATGCAACAATCTTGCATGTTCTTCACATGTACCCCAAAACCTAAAATGCAATAAAATAAATGGGGAAAAAAAGATTTTATTAATGTAATTACCAATACTGATATAATTAATTAAATATGATTAAAAGTATGGCGTTTCCAGCAATATATATAATAGTAAAATAGTGTGTGCAGTAAGAGTTTTTTTTTAATATTTTTTAGATTACTAATGTAACTTCTCAGGATGCCCGAGTGAAAATTCTTTAGAATTTTGGAAGCTAAATCAGTGTCCTTAAGTTAGACCTTAAAATCTGGTTGCTTATAGTGGCTGTAGGAATGGCGGGATTGGAGAAAGCTTTAGGTCAGCAGTTCCCAAGCTGGCATCAGGAACCAGTTTCTTGGAAGACAATTTTTTCACAGACTGGGGCTGGGAAGTGGGAGATGGCTTTGGGATGATTCAGATACATTACATTTATTGCATACGTCGTTTATATTATTACTGCATTGTAAATATAGTGAAAGAATTGTACAACTCGCAATAATGTAGAATCAGTAGGAGCCCTCAGCTTTTCTGGAAGTGGACAGTTTCATCTGGGGGTGATGGGAGGCAGTGACACCTGAAGTGTCCTGCTTATGTCCAGTCTACTCGGTCATCTCGTTTTGGTTGCTGTCGCTACAGAAAACCCTGCTTTACAAAGAGAGGGTGTTGGAAATGAAAGCAGGCTTGTCAGTGCTGTTGTGGCAATCTCAAGATAATCTTCCTTGACTTGAATTCAAAACATATGGACTTTTGAAATTATCTCAAAAATACTTTTCAGGTCACCATAATTTGCAATTGCAAGAAGTTGATCCTCTTCTAGCACAAAATTGATTCACCTTGCTTATTCACAAATGTGTTGTGGATCCATTGCTTCCCACTTCAGGGTTTTTTTGTGGTTGGAGAGTAATGCTCAAATTCTTTTCAAAGCCGAGAGGAGCGATCATGTATCAATTGTAAGGAAGAAGTTCCCGGCTCAATCTCTTTCAAAATCTCTGCTAATGTTTGACACATGTCAGAAATGCCAATGCTCACTCATCGTCCCCACAATTCCAGCTTGGCTTTGAATGCTGTCACTTTATCTGCCAACTTGAACACAGTTGTGGTTCTCCCTTGAAGTGACAGATTGAGTTTGTTGAGCAGGTTGAATATGTCACACGAGGAAGCAAATTTTGCCACCCATTTTGTTTTTCTAAAAGAAATTTCTGGAGCAGCCCACGTAACTACAAACCTCTGGCCAGTGATCTATCTTTAGAAAGTCATCTCACTTCTGTGTATAAGAGAAGATGTGTGTGCTTTGCGTCCATTTCCTCACAGAGCTGAGCAAACAGTTGTGGGTTAAGGGTATGTACTTTCATGTGGTTGATAAGTTTAACCTTGTTAAGGTTAAAACTTGTTCTGGTTAAACTTAACCAGAAAGTCGTCCAGTCATTGCAGCTGCTCTGGCCATGCATATACCTATGAAAAATGACAAATTACTTTTTTTCTAATATGTTATCATTCAAATACTTGAACAGTTCTGTGGCTGTGGTGTTGGCTGGCAACAAAAGTGCACATCACATATTCTTATGCACATCCTCCTGAAAAATATATTGCACAAAAACAAGGATTGTTGCTTTGTTGTCAATGTTGGTAGACTCATCAACCTGGATTGCGCATCATTGAGACTCATTAATTCCCTTTAACAATTGTGCGTCCTTGTCCTCTATTGTTTTCTCAATTTGTCAGTTATGGTGTTAGCTGAAAGAGGAACATCTACCACCTTTTGAACTGCAGCCTCTCCTATAAGTTTACAACAAATTTTCTTACCAGCAGGTAGGATCAGCTCTTCACCAATAGTAAAGGGCTTCGTAGCTTTAGCAGTGTGGTGAGCCAATAAGAACGATGCTTTCAGTGCAGACACATTTGATGACATTGTGGCCTTCAATAATTGCTTCTGTTCTTCGTCTTCACAGTTTTTTTCGATCGAGATCGGAAGTTTTTTTTTAGAACTGCTAAAGCGTGTCTTTTAATGCAGGGTGCTTGCTTTCCATGTGTCAAAGCAGTTTTGAAGGTTTCACGGCTTTGTTGGATAACTGGTAGCCTCATAACATACAAACTGGACATAGATAATGTGAATCACCTGTTGCAATGAAATCATAATTTAAGTAGAATTTTGGTATTTTCTTTTAAATACACCTTTCTCTTTGTTGGCAGTCTTAGAGTCTTCTGCTGTCTCATCATTGGGTCTTTCCCACTTTTCAAAGAAGCTGCCAAGTGATGTCTGTTTTTCACTCATTTTGGCTAGCGTTAGCTCATGGGCTTACCAATACTGTGACTGAGACAAGTGTGCAGTGCAGAAAAGAGGCATAGAGGGAAATGGTAAATAAAATAATGGGCAGGCCATGTGCAGACTAAAATAAGTGTCGAATTGGAACTTAGAGCTTGACACCAAATGGAGCTTGTTACTTGCTATTCACTGATAGGATTTTGATATCAACCTGCAAACAATTGATTCATCATGGCCTTTGTGCAGTCAAACCTCTCTGCTAATGTTAATCTGTATATGCAGCTGCTCCCCAGTGTTAGCATCACGCCTCAGCTCCACCTCAGATCATCAAGTATTAGAGTCTCATAAGAAGCCTGGAATCTAGATCCCCCACATGTGCAATTCACAATAGGGTTCATGCTCCTATGGGAATCTATTGCCACTGCTGACCTGGCAGGAGGCAGAGTTCGGGTGGTAACTCAAGTGATGGGGAGCAGCTGTAAATAAAGATGAAGCTTAGCTCACTGGCCTGCCCTTCACCTCTGCAGTGCAGCCCAGTTCCTAACAGGCCATGGACTGGTACTGGTCTGTGGCCCTGTGGTTGGGGACCCCTGCTTTAGATTATATCTAGGCTTGAGCAGGAAGGATTGCTGTAAACAATGCAGCTTCCCTGAATTGCCTGAGCATTTTGATGGCCTGGAAGGTAATTTACAGCACCCTCCACTTAGCAGCACCCAAATACTTATGGTTGGGGGTTGACTTATAAATACCCAAATTCCCTGACTTTTCAGGGGATCACTGAGTTGTGGTTAGTGTGTTATAGTTCTTGGATTTTTCTTGCAGGATTGAGCTCACGTCACCCACAATTGTATTGGTAATAACAGAAGATAACATTCATCCATCGCCTTCTCTTCTCTACCTGTTTCCCTCACTCCTAGGGCTAGATTTTCAGCACCAACAAAGTAATCAAATTATATGCAGAGCCTTACCTCAGAAACTGCTGCTGATATAAACCCAAACATAGGATAAACTTTTCAGTAGATGAAGAAGGAAAATATCCTAGCATGTGTTTGTTTAGTTTTTGCCATTACAGATTTCCCTTTTAAAACAAGTTCTGGGACATGCAAAGATAAAAATCATTTAATTCACAAGCTAGTAGATCTAAATTTTATATTCCTAATAAAATATGTTGGTAGAATATATTAGATGCATTTATAAATTACTAACTTCTACATATAGGCACTTTAAAAAAAAAGACATTTGGGTTTCTTCTGTGCATACCCCTATCTTTTGTTACTAGTTTCAGAGGATAAAATGCAGCCTCCATAAAGTGTTCCTCAGAAATTCTAATAAGACAAAATACTAGATAGCCAGGTAATGTGATACTCATTAAAAAGAGTCTTATTATGTTATGTTCAGAATTTTCTAATTTATGTTTTTCTTTTTTTGTCATCAGACTTTATTGAGTTTTAATCTCATACAGTCATGTGAATAGATCTATAATTAAATAACAACTTTAGAATTCTTTCTCAGAATTCTAAGTCATATTTCAGGGATATAAAACACACATATTATCTATTATCTCTCAACATATTATATGTAATTAAGAATTTAAATATGCTTATTTCAAATTAATATAAATGTATAAATGTCAATGGATTAGACATGTTAAATAACAAAATCTTTTTGATCTCTTAAAAATGCTCATACTGTGTATATTTTCAAATATATTGGCGTGGTGGTTAATTCTGAGTGTCAACTTGATTGGATTGAAGGATGCAAAGTATTAATCCTGGATGTGTCTATCAGGGTGTTGCCAAGGAAGATTAACATTTGAGTCAGTGGGTTGGGAAAGGCAGACACACCCTTATCTGGGTGAGCACCATCTAATCAGTTGCCAGCACAACCAGCATAAAAGCAGGTAGAAGTATGTGAAAACACCAAGACTGGCTTAGCTTCCCCTCCTACATCTTTCTCCCACACTGGATGCTTCCTGCCCTGGAACATCAGACTCCAGGTTCTTCAGCTTTGGGACTTGAACTGGCTTCCTTGCTCCTCAGCTTGCAGGTGGCCTATTGTGAGATCTTGTGATCCTGTGAGTTAATACTCCTTAATAAACTTCTGTTTATATCTATAGCTCTATCTATCTATATCTATATCATCTATCTCTCCTATTAGTCCTGTCCCTCTAGAGAACCTGAACACAACTGGTATTGTAGAAAAGTAATTAATGAATAATTAAGATCAGGTTTTCTATATAGCTTATTTTATGATTTATAATTTAAGTATTGTAAAGTAAAAGGAAGCTAATCCTTTTACTTTATTATCTAATAAAGAATATGTACATTCTAATTTCAAAAAAAAAATGAAATCATTAGTGTTACCTTTCTTAGGACTGAATTGTGCCTAGCAATTAGGAAATAATAGTTTTTAATTTACACAACAAACATATTCCTAATGATATCCAGGGCTAAAGATTTTATATTTTTACATCTTAGCAAATAGACAATCTTATGTGTTTAAAAATAAGTCATCCAAAATAATAGGCACCCATAGTTTAAGAAAAAGTTATTAAGAATTAGGGGAGGTAACTCATGTCTGTAATCCCAGCAGTTTGAGAGGCCAAGGCAGGAGGATCACTTGAGGTCAGGTGTTCAAGGCCAGCCCGGTCAACATGGCGAAACCCCATCTCTACCAAATATACATAAATTAGCTGGGCTTCTTGGCATGCACTTGTAATCTCAGCTACTTGAGCAGCTGAGGCAGGAGAATCACTTGAAACCCAGAGGTGGAGGTTGCAGTAAACCATGATTGTGACACTGCACTCCAGCCTGGGTGACAGAGTGAGACTCCATCTCAGGAAAAAAAAAAAGTAAGAAAGAATTAGGTAATTGATTATGATATGGGGTTCCAAAGACCTAGTGATGATGTGTTGTATGTATGAACTTTTTGTAAAATAAAATTTGCACTGGCACCTCTTAAAAAAACATCAAGTATGACTTTACTCAAGACTTGTACTACAAGGGCTCAAGACTATTTTTAAACATTAGCTGAGCTAATAAAAAGTTCTGGAGATCTTGGTCAATGTGATTAGATCATCTGTGTTTGCTAATGGAATTTAGGTTTCTACCCCACTACGGAAACTTGGAGACAGGGCCCTATATTTTTTGATGAGTGCATACCAAAGAGATGGCTTCCAGGTTGTGGGAAAAACATTTCTGCATTGTGAATTTATATTTCAGAAGAACAGAGTGGAAAACAACCATTACAAGTTTTCTAAAGTGAATGTTCTAACGAAAGGAAGGTTATAGGAATTTACGGTCAGGAAGAAGTCTGAAGTTTAGTCAGGCTGAGGAAAACTGTAAGGCCATCTTGCCCATTATGTACAGAGGTTAAACATGGTATTATGATTTCACTTTCATAATTACACACACAATGCACACATACATAAATTCCATATTTTGTGGATTGTAGATAAGACCATGTTAAAGGAAGTGCTGCCAGGGAGTTGTGCCACTCATGCTTATGTTTGAGGCACCAACCAATCACCAAACATGACCATACTGGATGCCTGTTGCGATGTTTCATAGGCTTGGGTACACAGACACATTATCGGTCACAAATATTCTGAGATTTGAAAAACACTAGACTAGATAATAAAACGTGACTTCTAAACTTCAGAACCTGGATCCTGGTTTTGCCTCACTAGTAGTTGGCCTCCTAGTGGTTAGTCATGGCCAGGGAATTCTCTACTGACACATTTTTACATTGAATTATTCAACTAAAGAGTCCATCTATCAAGGTTGTGTCCTTTTCTGGACCGCCATAAACAAAACTCCAATACAAGGCACCCACACATTCCAATATTGGTTGCTGCTAAAGCCAATTCTATACTCAGACAAAAAGTTGACAACATAATTAGCGTGAAGAAAAAACACTGCATTGTCGTATACTTTCATTTTACCTAGGGTTATTAATGGTTCTATTAAAAGAACAGAAAAGAAATGTTATAATATTTGTTCTCATGGTAACTCTCATGAAATACATAATGGAAGGCAATGTTTAGTCATTTTTATTCATTTAATAATCTGTGTGTTCACTTGCTGAAGCACAAAGGCCAGAAAAGGAATTAACCTTTGCTCTTGGTTTGATAGGAATGCAACTAAAATAAGAACCACCGAGCATTAATATTGTTAAATTGAAAGTGCTTAGAAGACGGATGTGGCTGGAAAATAATTCCAGATGGTTACTGGTATATCCCACTCATAACAAAAATGCCAGTCTGTTGGGTTCAAAGATCGTTAGTTCCCTTATTTGACAATTTGGGATTTTACATCTCATAATGTGAAAAATGCACTGTGTTATCTAGCACAGTGTGTGACCCTGGGCTAATTAAAAGACACACAGGAGCAGGGCAGGGTGAAGCAACGCCGCTTCATTGCTAGTGGTGGTTGATCCCCAGAGGCAGAAATACCAAAATATTTCTGGAAGTGGTCCAAGGCATCAGTCAAAGCCATGCACTTCCCAGATAGCAAGGCCACTGTGTGAGATCGCAGCACCAGGAGCTGTTGGATCTCAGTATGACTTTTTGTTTGTTTGTCAGGTTGGTAAAATAGGAGACCACAGAGGGACTTGAACATGCAGATGAAGCTGAATGTGACCTTCTTAGCTGACAAGCCAGACTTGGGGCTGGGGATATTGGGTGGGCATTAGCACCAGTGTGTTCTGGACTACCTTTAATATAAGTGTGACAGAGTAATGGAAAAGGGGAAGGAGAGAATACGGGGGTTCTCCTAATGCTGGGATTCCCATTCCTTGGATCCCTTATCTCTTGAGTTAGCTCTGCATTTCTGTCCCTATTTTATAATCTAACTGGAAGCCAGGCAATCAAGGAGAAGCAAGGCCATACATTTGACCAGACTGGGGCTAAAAAGAATCAGACAGAGCCTGAAAACTTGTGATTTCCAACACTAGAAATCTCTCCATGAGAGTAATACAACTTATGCACAGAGATAGGCATTTCAAAATTATTTGTAGAGGCAAACAATGACACTTAGAAACTTATCAATAGGAGGACAGAGGTGAAATATGTAGCATCCATGCCATATGCCATATACATAATATATAATTATATTATAGAATATATAAGCATAAAAATCCATGTAATGGACAGCTAAGCAACATAAAAACAAAAGCAGTGAATGAATGTACTAATGTAAAATTATGGTATATAAATATATGTGTTTATTTATAGTTATAAGGCAATATGTAAATTCTGTTCCTTTTTATAATATATGTAATATAGTGTGTGTGTATATATATATATATATATATACACATATGCACAATGCATTTTGTAATACAAATGAATATATTATAAATATTATATTTGTGCATACACTCATACACAAAGAAATATACCATATCATACCTTGATACCTATGCACATGCTATTGAGAAACAGGCAGAAAAATATGAGATCAAGAAAGCTTGTGTATTTGTGTACACAGCTTAACCATGTTGTTCTATAGGGATGTACATGCATGGGAATGGAGTCCTGAAGAGGCAGGGAGATTTTTCCTATACATTTTAGATGAATTTATATTTTCAAAATATAAAAATAAAAAGGCATTTGTAAAGGGAAACATATAAAAAAAAAAAAAGAAAGAAAGAAAGAAACCAAGAAGAGAAAATAACTGGCCATATTTCCTCTGGAGAACGAGTGGTTGAAGACCATCATCATTTTTTTAAGGTTCCAGAGTAAGATTTAATTTTGCTCTCTTTTTCACCCATTTCATTTTATTCTTTTTAAATTAAGCAATCACCAGAGATTCCTTAAATTATAGTTTTGATTTAAGAAAACCTTCTTAGGTGGTTAATGGAAAAAGTTGTTATGATATTAACTTGAGATCTTTTTAACTTTTTGATGTGGGCATTTAGTGTTACAATTTTCCATTTTAACAATGCTTTAGCTGTGTCCCAGAGATTATGGTGTGTTGTATCTTTGTCCTCACTAGTTTTCTAGAAATTTTTGATTTCTCCCTTAATTTCATTGTTTACACAAAAGTCATTTGGGAGCAGGTTTTTCTATTTCCATGTAATTGTATGGTTTTGAGTGAATTTCTTTTTTTTTTTTTTTTTTATTTTTTTTTTGAGAAGGAGTTTCACTCATGTTACCCAGGCTAGAGTGCAACGGCGCGATCTCGGCTCACCGCAACCTCCGCCTCCTGGGTTCAGGCAATTCTCCTGCCTCAGCCTCCTGAGTAGCTGGGATTACAGGCACGCACCACCATGCCCAGCCAATTTTTTGTATTTTTAGTAGAGACGGGGTTTCACCATGTTGACCAGGATGGTCTTGATCTCTTGACCTCGTGATCGACCCGCCTCGGCCTCCCAAAGTGCTGGGATTACAGGCTTGAGCCACCGCGCCCGGCCTTGAGTGAATTTCTTAGTCTTCATTTCGAATTTTATTGTGCTGCGCTCTCAGGGACTGTTAAGATTTTAGTTCTTTTGCATTTGCTAAGGAATGTTTCACTTCTGATTATGTGATTGATTTTAGACTGAGTTCCATGTGGTGATGAGAAAAATGTATATTCAGTTGTGTTAGAGTAGGAAGCTCTGTAGATACTTATCAGGTCCAATGGATCCAGCACTGAGTTCAGATCCTGAGTATCTTAGTTAATATTCTGTCTTAGTGATTTGTCTAATATTGTCAATGAGGTATTAAAGTCTCCCACTATTATCGTGTGAAAGTCTCTCTTTGAAGGTCTCTGAGGACTTGCTTTATGAATTTGGGTGCTCCTGTGTTGGGTACATATATATTTAGAATAGTTTACTCTTTTTTGTTGAATTGAACCATTTACCATTATGTAATACCTTTTTTTGTCTTTTTAAATCTTCATTGGCTTAAAGTCTGTTTTATTACAAGCTAGGATTGCAGCCCCTGCTTTTTCTGTTTTCAATTTGCTTTGTAGATTTTTCTGCATCACTTTGTTTGAGCCGATGTGTGTTACTGCATGTGATATGGGTCTCTTGAAGACAATATACTAATAGGGCTTAGTTCTTTATCTAGCTTGTCACTCTGTGTCTTTTAATTAGGGCACTTGACTCATTTACATTTAAGGTTAACATTTATATGTGACAGTCTGATCCTGTCATCATGATGTTACCTGGTTATTTTGCAGACTATTTCATGGGGTTGCTTTATAGTGTCATTTGTCTGTGTGCTTCAGGGTGTTTTATAGTGGCTGGTAACAGTCTTTTCTTTCCATATTTAGTGCTTCCTTCAGGAGCTCTTGTAAGGCAGCATGGGTGGTAAAAAATTCCCTCAGCATTTGCTTATCTAAAAAGAATCTTATTTAACCTAACATTAATACAAAAAATCCAGAGGGCCAAGAAAAATCAAATCCCAAATCCAGGAGAAAACAAAGAAAAAACAAAATCAGAGCTGAACTGAAGGAGATGGAGACAAAAAAAAAAAAAAAAAAAAAAAAAAGTTAAAAAATCCAGAAGCTGGTTTGTTAAAAGCATTAATAAAAAATGTATATAGAGAGAAGAGTCAAATAAACATAATCAGAAATGACAAGGGGGGATATCACCACTTACTCAAAAGAAATGCAGAGAACCATCAGAGAATATTATTAAAAATTCTACGTATATAGACTAGAAAATCTGGAAACATACGCCCTCTCAAGACTCACCCAGGAAGAAATTGAATTCCTGAACAGACCAATAATGGGTTCTTAAATTGAGACAGTAATAAATAGCCTATCAACCAATAGAAGCCCAGGACAAAACAGATTCAGAGCTGAAATCGATCAGATATACAAAGAAGAGCTGGTACAATTTCTACTAAAACTATTTTAAAGAATTGAAGAGAAAGAGACTTCTCCCTAACTCATTCTATGAAGCCAGAATCATCCTGATACAAAAACCTGGCAAGGACAGAACATAAAAGGAAAACTTCAGGCAATATCCCAGATCAATGAAAAAACTATCAACAAAATACTGGAAAATTGAATCCAGCAACACATTAAAAAGCTTATCCACCACAATCAAGTGGGCTTCATCCCCAGCATGCAAGATTGGTGCAACATACACAAATCAATAAATGTAATTGATCACATAAACAGAACTAAAGAAAAAAACCTACATGATATCTCAATTCACACAGAAAAAGTTTTCAATAGATTTCAACACCTCTTTATGTTAATAGAAACTCTCAAGAAACTAGGTATTGAAGGAACATACCTCATAATAACAAGACCCATTTATGATAAACCCACAGACAGCATCATATTTAATGGGCAAAAGCTGGAAGAATTTCCCTCGAAACACTGCTTGTAGTTGTATAAATTGATTGAACCATTGTGGAAGACAATGTGGTGATTTTTCAAAGACATAAAGACAGAAATATCCTTCAACCCAGCAATCCCATTACTGAGTACATACCCAAAGGAATATAAATCTTTCTGTTATAAAGACTCATGCATGAGTATGTTTATTGAAGCAACTTTCACGATAACATAGACATGAAGCCAGCCTAAATACTCATCAATGATAGACTGGATAAAGAAATTGTGGCACATATATACGATGGGATACTATGTAGTCATACAAAAGGATGACATCATGTCCTTTACAGGGACTTGGTTGGAGCTGTAGGCCATTATCCTTAGTATAACTAATGCAGGGAGAAAGAAAACCAAATACCACATGCTCTTACATATAAGTGTGCATGAGCACATAGAGGGAAACAACACACACTGGGGGCTGTCAGGTGGTTAGAGGCTAACCTGTCAGGGAGGAGGAAAAGGATCAGGAAAAATAACTAACAGGTACTAGGCTTAATACCTCGGTGATAAAATGATCTGTACAACAAACTCCCATGACACAAGTTTACCTATGGAACAAATCTGAACATAGTCCGTGGACTTAAACTTTAAAAAGAAGAAAAACAAAAATTGGTTTAAGTGTGTATTTCCTAATTTAAGGATGCACACAGAATTTCATTTAAAATATACACAAACATTTTATTCTCTCAATGTTGACTTTCAACACTGAGAGAATAAAATGTTTGTGTATATTTTTGAGTATGGGGGATTATACTCAATTGAGTTTCACACTGTCTTTCTTGTATACCCAGAAGACTTTTTTAGCAACTAATTTTACTTTCCTACAGTGGGAAAGAATGTAAGTACTTTTTTGTAATAGTTTGGTCTCATCATCCTTTGAGTTTTATGCCCTTATTTTCCTCAATTACATCTTATATTTATCTCACACTACCTTGACAGTGATTATTCTGATTCACCTTTATTATTTCCAAAGCATGCAATTTTCTTAATAGAACTCTTTTTCTAATGATTTTAAGTGCTTACTTAATTTAATTAATGCATATAATTGAAAAGAGCAGTAAAATTGGCTTGAACAATTTTACAAGAGCTAGCTGAGTCTTAATAAGCGTTAACATTTAATGCAGAGAGAAGTGTGTGGCTCACCAGAGAATAGCTACAAGCATAGTGAGTTAAGAGAGCTTTGGACCCTAGCCAGGATGTGTAACAGAGGAGTGGTTCTCAAATATGGTTGATTTTTCCCCTCGGGGACATTTGGCTACGTCAGGAGACATTGGCACGACTGCTGAGGGTAAGGTTGTTCTTAATACCTGGTGAGTAGAAGCCAGGGATGCTAGCAAACATCATGGAGGGTACAGGGCTGTCCCCAAACAAGGAATTGTCTGTTAATAGTTTCACTGTAACGGTACCTTGTTTATAGAGGAAATGGAGAGCTTCTAAACCTCTGTGCCCTTTAAGAGGAATACATATTGCAAATGGTATTGTTTCAACTACTAGGATTTGTTTGCATCCAGAGGCAAGCTGAAAAGTCCTATTTTCTTCAACCTTTCATATTCCATAGCAAAGTAAATATTAGGTTGTACACAGAAAGTACTCGATAAATTCTTGTTCAGTGATACAGAAACAGGATGCAAAAATGATTTGTTACATGCTGAAGGGGAGGTAAAAAAATATTATAGTGAAAATATAGATGGAGCATGAGAAAGCCGTAAGAAGGTGCAAAAGTGGCAAAAGTCAAAAATATGTTTCCAAAAAATTTCAGTCATGCTCTCCTTTGTAAGCAAAGAGTCTCTTCTATTACAAACTGTTTAAAACACCCTAAAATCTCATTTCTGTTATTTTAGAAGGTTGCAAGTATGGCGGCAGATGCACAATAGTTTTACTTGAGATTAACCTGAATTACTGCTAAATTTAATCTTTCTTACACATACATACAAGCTATACTAGCAAGTTGAATTGTTTTAAAAAGGGATGAATAATATTGAAAATAATTTTATATCAATAGGAATGAATAAAAAACAGGATATTTCTTTAAAACATATTTTATATGATATTGCAACTCTCTACTTGGAAGATATTTTTACTTCTAGGTTTAGAACTAATTTTCTAAAAATTATACTCATTTGAATTTTTAAAAATCATTATGTTTCGTTTAGGATATAATATTCATAAAGTGAACAAAATGTTATCCTATCAATAGCTTTACCCCATTTGTTAAAATTTGTGCCTAATTTGGAAAGTTGACATACCAGGAGAATTTATATAAGCAGCAATCCATTCACTGTTTGCAAAGCAATTGGTTTAACAACTAAGAGACATGTCATATTGGTAGAGGGATTAAATAGTCATAGCAGAAGTGCACTTCATATTTGCTTTAGTAATACTGGCAGAGAGATAACACCTATTTGAGACTTACTAATGGTGTTTCATTTCCTTCAGCTACATTATACTGTATTTTGAAGGCGAGTGATTTTGGCAAGCTTTTGTCTTATGCAAGCATACTAGCAAACCCAGCAGGATGATGAGTGCCAGATAGTTGCAAAATTAATATTAGAAGAAATGTAAGTAATTAGATTTTAACACCTTAATATTGAGTTTTGTCCGAACATTTACATGTAATATTTATTATGCACAAGCAGATATTGATATTCATGTTGGAAAGGTAAAAATCTTTGGAAAACTAAACATGGAAACTCCCTGGTAACTTCACTATTGAATAGTAACATCCTTTTTTTGTTTGATCGTTATCTACAAATGACATTTTAGAATATTATTTGTCTTAATTTGCTTTGAAAACTCTTAAGTTTTTATCCTTGTACTGGTTTTGAACATTATGCAACTTCAGCCCTATCTTTAGCCTGACTGCCCTCTCTTCCATAAGAACCAAGTATTGAGTCACGGGAAACCAATCATTTGCCTGTGTTTTAGGACAGAATCACAGGCAGGCCATGGGTCTAGGAAAGTACCATAGCATTATAGTCTGACATCAGTGTGTCTGAATTACAGACACAAGCTCCCCTGAAAAAAATAGCCAGGTTCTGGAAGTATGCAAACCCTTAAATGTCATTCCGGTTGCACAATTTATATAGTTGCAAAATGTCACATTTATTTTTAAATTTATTTTATCTAATATATACTGAAACAGAATAGTATTTTTCTTTTTAAAAGATGAAATTGAGATTTTTAAGCTGAAGGTAATAAGCCAGATGCTGAACTGGGAACTAAAGTTTTAAGAATACAGGAAAGATAAATCCCAGGATAGGTAACAAAATGATTTGCAAAGCGCAAAAATAAATTTAAAAAACTATTATGCAGAGGCAATTGATGTAAAAGAAATCACTAGAATCACAAAAATGAAAAGGACTTTAAGTGATCACTACCAAACCTACTCAGAAGGAAGCTTTTTAAAAGGAACATTGCACAAAGAATGTCATAAATTGAGAATGTGCAGCGTGCCATGGACAAAAACATCATAAAGATAATAGCAGATCCTGATATGATGCCACTTTTTCTGGAAGCTTCCAAGGAATACATGCTAAAAGATTGCTCTATGTAAAAATATTCTGAGATATTTTGAATCTTTGTCCTAAACGTAATAAAAGAGTCCACTGGTGAACCGTGAGAGGCTATAGGATGCTTTCACTAATTTTTGGAAAAGTCCTAAGGTGTTCTAAAAATAAGCTGAAAGTTTTTTTTTTTTTTTTTTTCCTTTCTAAGTCTAAACCAGATTCTTATACCTTATAACTCCAAAACGTCTGACATGGTAAGACGATTTATATGCTGTAACAAAAAAACACCAAGAAATAATAAAAGTCCAAGAAAACTTTCAACTGAGCAAGTCTAGTTCATGCAACAAAGAAAAATTCCACAGTATGTATTATCTTTTCCTTTTGGGGTGATGAGGACAAGAAAAATGGCATTAAGGTGAGATAAATCATAGCAAATATGAATAACTAAATAAAATATAATATAGCTAGAATATGAGGATTGTGGAGATGGAGTGTAAAATAAAGATGAAGACAAAAAGACCATAACTGAGAGTCTCATGTTGAAGATTCCAGTCTTGAAAACACAAAGAAAAATAAGAAACAAATAACAAAGCAGATGAGTGACATGATTATAAACAGAATAAGGTGATAGTGGTAGACAGTGGGAACAGTGAAGAAATTCAAGAGATTTTTCAGGTCAGAAACTGAGATATTGATTTGATATTGGTAAAAAAAGAAGAGAGCTTTCTGATTTTGTTTTCTGATTTTTAACATTCTTTCCTGGTTGTTTTCTAATTTAATATTTTCTGGCTTTAAATATTTTTTATTTTTCTGCTCAGGTTTTCTAATTTGGATAACTTGATGAGTAGTGCTGCCAAAACTGGAATTGAGAAGTATAAATTTTATGCTTGGATTGATGGTATAATAAATTAATTTTTATTCATTTTGAATTTTTGTGTTCCTCTGAAGCATGAATGAGAAGAAATTCCTTAGGTTTTGTACGCAGAAAAGGCATCTAGATTAAAATGTAAATTTGAGGGTTGTCGGCACATAGATAATAATTACTTCACAATGATCAGTAAACGTATTTTTTAAAAATTTGTGCTAAAAAGATGCAAACTTCTGAAAAGAGGAAAGAATTTAGAACAAAATACATAAAAAAAAGATGAGAGAAACATAATTGTGGCAGGAAACAAACTCCAAAAAGCATTTATTAATTCTGTAGATTTATTTTGTCCTATTTATTTTTCTTTTTATTTATTGAGTATATAGTTGGAAGAAAACTACCTAAGTAATTGAAGTTAATTTCTAAACATTAGTATTTCCTCTCTTAACACTGAGTCTTTCCTTCACTGTTCATTTACAATATCCCATTATTCATATAATCATAATTATATACATTTTGTATTATTCATAAATATGAGTGATCTAAGTAGGAATATGAATAATTTATATCATTCGTATACATATATATAAATATATGAGCAATATATTGTGTAAAAGATGAAGTATAAAATAAAGAATATAGGATGCTTTTATTATATAATCTTATATGTATGTTGTCCTACTTTTACTCCCTCTCATTCTAATAAAGAATCTTTGCTTTCTCACTCTTGCCTCGTTCAGAAAAAGAGTAGTGGTTAATAGAGCAGTTCCTAGACATTTGTAATGTCACATCAGAAAATGGTCAGGTCCTTGCTATGATATGGATGTTGACACCTACCCAAAATTTGTAAGTTAAAACCTAATACCCAATGTGATAATATTGATAGGTGGGGCCTTTGGGAATTTGACTGAGTCACAAAGGACTCACCCGCATTAATGGGATTAGTGGCCTTTTTGTGCTGTCTCCAAGGGAAGATGCAATAATAGGCATCACATCATCTTTGAAACATATAGTGAGCCCTCACCACTCACTGAGTGACTCTGCTGGAGTTTTGATCTTGAACTTCTCGGCCTCCAAAACTGTGAGAAATACATTTCTATTATTGTATTAATTACCCAATCCAAGGTATTTTATTATAGCAGCCTGAAAGGACAACAAAGCCCCCAATAGTGGGATTTGATTAGAAAGAAACCTGCATTGACCCATATCACAGAGAGATTGGTGGTAGGGACAGAGAGAAGGGAGGCTAGGAAAGAGAGAAAGGCAATTTTATGTACGTTTTTGGTCAGTGTTGTTTTTTGTTAGACATGAAAGGACTGTAAAGACAGAAATAATTATTTTAGTGAGTTATGAATTTAATCACATATATTTTAAAAAATACACCGTCTGTTAATTAGTTATTTTCTTAAATTTGGTTTTTGTTTTAGATATAAACATGCTCGTTCATGTTTCATAAAAGGTACCTAAAAAATAGATTTCTATTCATGGCAAACAGATCTCACCTATCATTCTACTTCCATCATGGGCCCATGGTAAGGACACAATCTATGATCTATGGCATACTAATTTTTGGGTAAGATCAACAGGAACAGTGAATATTTCTTATTTACCATTTAAAATTACATCGTAAGCCAGACTCTTTTACTACTGATGCAAGTCATTTTAAAACTATCAAAAATATAACAATGTGTATCGTTAAATAAAATGTGTATATGACACTACAACTGTAATTATTGATATGTTGTTTTCTTTTGCTACTGTAATTACACTCTAAGACATCTGATACCCTGTTTTATCTGTGTAGTTATAGGAAAGTAGTGTTGACATCCATCAGCTTCAGGAAATATACAATGAATTATAATATAAATTATTTGTGTTAGGCTCCATTATGTGTACTAGAAGCTGATGTGTAGAATACTAGGTTTATTTTTATTCAGAACATCTGACAAGATTATCATAATAATTTTTGAAAAGATACATCAAATGTCAGTAATCTCATTTTGTAGATTTCAATGTTTTATTGTATAAATTATATATGCATATGCATAGTACATGTAGGTACTACATCAATAAATGTATACATGTAATACTATATATGAACACATGAATATATATGCAAATAAGTATAGAAAGTGAAATGTTTGTTTATTAAATACATTGTATCCATCCCAATATTTTCTAAAGAATAAATATTTCACATTATAACGAATGCACTTTTAACTACTAACTACTATTATAGGTCAAAATCTTGCTAAATGAAATATTTTGTTTTGCTCAAAGAAGTTATTGTATATATTATTGATGGGCCATTTGGAGATAGTTCTCATCACACATATCTATTTTTTCTTTGTTATTATTTCTTTCTATATTATTCTATGTTATAAGGTAACCAACATTGTTTATTTGTATATTTTCTAAATCGTAATGGTAATAATATTCACGCTTAAAAATATGTATGATTAAAATAGATAGAAGGTTATGTATCACAATTCCCTAGACTACATTTCTATGACACAATGTCATCTTCTGATTGATTGACTGGGCTACTGTTTAATACACAGATGACTGGAAATATTTTTGTCAAGAGACATCCTGCACTTTACTGAAACTCAGAAAAATATATTTTCATCTCTGTACTGGTGTCTTTTAGCTTTCATTTCCACTGTTACATTTGTTACCACTTTCTATGAAGTCCATGAGAGAACTGTGAGTAAAATATAAAGTTTTAAATGTATCCAAACCTTATTAAAATATGTGGAATATGTGTATGCTTACTTACCTATGTCACGAGAGAACAATATAACAAAAGTGTCAGTAATAATAGCAATAATAGAAGTGCAGGCCTTAAAAAGGTTAAATATGTTTAGCCAGAGTTATGTGAATCTTCCTATACCTAAAAACGTTAACACTTAAGTGATTGAGACGGTTCATGACTGGTAAGTGTTAGGTAATTAAAATTTTTCCTAACATTTTTAGGTTAAGTAGGTTAGGTTAGGTACATAGCTTAGGTAAGCAGGCTAGGTTTGTTAGGTAATCTTAATAACATAACAAAATTACCTATATTTTTAATGTAGTTATCCAACAAAATTTCCTTTGTGTACAAGCCTAAATTTCTCAACTTAAGGCAAAGAAATAAAGTACAAGCAACCCAAGCTTGAATTTCTCATGTTACAGAAGATACATTCAAAATAATATTTTATATTATTGAGAAAAAGCAAAAGATAATTACATAGGAAACCATCTTATTTAGGGGAGTGAGAATCAAATTGCTATGATTATAATCAACACAGTATCTATAATTGTCTAGTCTAGCTTCAAAAACTTGGATTAATGTGGGGTCCAATCGGAGTAAAATAATGGGAAAGACAGTAATATATGGAGACAAGATGTCTGTCTTTTCTAAATAAAAAAATGTGAAAAACGTGAGTCCTCTCTACAGCTGAAGGAAAATGCTTTCCACAGTCCTGAAAGCATTGGAAGTCTAGTGTTTTCAAAAAAATTGAGTTCTGTAACCAAAATGACCTTGTCCTAACAAATCCTCAAAGTGTGTTTTCTGATAATTATTTCAAATACAGTGGACCTTTGAACAACACAAGTTTGAACTCCACAAATTCACTTCTACATGGAATTTTTTCAAAAAAGAAAGTTACCCAAACATGCCTATGTCTTCTGCCTCACCTTCTATCTCCAACACATTTTCTGCCTCTGCCGCCTGTGACATCAAGACCAATTCCTCCTCCCCCTCCTCCTCTTCAGCCTATTCAGTGTGAACATATTCAGAAAGAAGGCTTTTATGATGATCCACTTCTACTTAAACATGGAAGTATGTTTTCTTTTCTCTACCCTACCTGTTCATACAAATACATTATATAATAAATATAGGATACAAAATATGTGTTAACTGACTGTTTATTTTACCAGTAAAGCTTTTAGTCCAGAGGAGGCTATTAGTGGTTAAGTTTTGGGGGGAGTAAAAGTTACACACAAATTTTCCACTGTGAGGGGATGGGGGAAGGCATCCTAACCCTTGTATTTTTCAAGAGTCAGCTGTCATATCATTACTGATACCATCAATTGTCCAAATTAAATTCAATATGTATCATATCCCTTTAGAAATGGTGCTATCTCGGTACATGTTAACTTCAGATTAGTAAATTACCTGGTAAGTTTGCTGGATGATATTTATGGTTAGGCAATACAAAGAACATTTGGGATTTGAATAAGGACAAGGCATAGTCATAGACCTGCAGGAGTTTACCACCCAATGGAAGAAAAGCCTTTGGTTGAGAAATCCTCTAATCATAAACCTCATTCAACAAACCCTTTGCCTTAAACAAAATCACATTCCCAAAATAAGAGTCTGATCCATTTTCAAATCAATTTTGCTTGATTTAACATATTTTCTTATATAAATCAATGAATTCACATTTTAAGAAGTGTTTGAAAATAGGAATACAAAAGCAGCGATTTAGCGTCATATTTGCTTTTATTTCATATATTTTTTTTTAACCAGAGAACAAGTTTCCATGTGACAACAAGAGCATTACATGTTCTGAATAATCAGATACATTTTCTTTAAGTTATTCCTGGAGAGGGGGAGGGAATAGAGCAATACACAATCTAAACATGTATTCTGTTAGAAATTAACATAAGGAGAATATGTTCTTATGTTTGTTTTTTGTTTTAATTTAGCTTTATTGTTTTGGCATTGTGTCACTGGGTAATAATTATATGTGACTCCAGAATCAAGTAATACTTCAAATTTTCCTTCTCTTCTTGGAAGAAAATAATGTCTTTATTTATATGATAATCTCATTGATAATAGAATGATACTGAATATTCAACAGTTTCTTATTTGTCCAATGCTTTTCAGCAAGATTAACATTTGGCATGTACTCTTTAATGCGATATTTACTCTATACATAGTTACTCTCATAATTCACTTTAGGAAAGCACATGTATATATATATATATATTGGTGTCAACATTGTCTTTTTTTCTCTGTTAGGCACACTTCCTGACAGCTGCATTCATGAACAGCCACTACCTACAGGTGTTACTCAGTTTTGGACTCAAAATATAATAATTTAAATATAACTTACCATTAACCTAACAAATGAGTCTATGTAGTGGGCTTGATTAAAGTGTTCCATTCAAAGAGTTTCCCTAGTTGTTTTTTTAAGAAGCAGATATTATACAGTTTCCAACTCAGAAAATCAAAGTTTTTGTGTTGTTTTTTTTAACCTGGAACCTCTTTCTTTTCATTTTCTACCCTCTACAAAGAATATTCAATATCTAGGTTTTATTTCAATTGTGTCTCGAAAATTCTGTCCTAGTAAATTCACTACTGCTTTCTTAAATTCCATTATAGTTTATGCAGTTTATAGTATGTGATCCTAATTCAGACAATTAAACTGTTACCTATTCTTGTTATGTCACTCTTTTATGGAAAATGCCTTGGAATCCTAGATTTCTTCCAGAACTCTGATTCTATGTAACCCTTTCCAGGAGATCTCAAGTGATGCTGAGGTAGTATTCCAGGCCTTGGGTGCTTATAAATTAGCTAAATATAATCCTGGATGTTTCCCTATTTCTGTTTTGAAATGAAGGTGTTGGAATAAAATATATTTAATTGATAACTGTAGAATACTTTACTTACTTTTATCAAGTGGATATGGAATGTTTTACCATTACTGCCATTATCCAGTTGGTGAGAATTACTTCAAGATTTTTACAGCTTGTGCTGTTTAACCCATGTTCATAGGATTCTAATATACATGGAAGGCATAATACATTTTTCTCCATCACTTAACTACAAAAAATCTTTCTAAGTTTCAAACAAAATATGAATTACAGGGTTGAAAAAAAGACTGGTAAGATTTTAAAATCAGGATACACCTTTGGATTTCCTCAGTTCTTCTAATTGTCTGTTGCATTTTTAAGGCAAAATTTCACATGAAGGTGGCCGGTCACTATATTTAATCTTGTCCACCCTGAATATTCTCCTTTCATTACTATGGAAACACTGATGTCTGTCAGTTACACAGTTACACATTTTTAGTGATATAAACATTCACTAATAACTATTGTGATGATTAATTTTATGTGTCAACATGGCTGGATTAAGAGAAGCCCAGTAGGAAGATCAAACATGATTTCTAGGTGTGTCTGTGGAAGTGTTTTGAGAAGAGATTCGTGTTTGAATTGGTAGACTGAGTAAAAAACATTTACCAGTGTAGATGGTTGTCATCAACTGTATTGAGGGTGTAAATAGAAAAAAGAAAGACAGATAAAGGGCATATTCTCGCACTCTGTCTTTTCATTTGAGCTGGGACATTTATTCTTTCCTGCCCTTGAAGCATGTGGTTCCCAGTTCTGAGGTTTTCACTTTGGGACTTTTGTGAGCAGCAGCATACCCTTTCTACTCAACCCCTGGTTCTCAGGCTTTCAGACTCAGACTGGAAGTTCAGACTGAAGTACACACCCTTGCTTTCCTGTTTCTTTAACTCGCAAACAGCAGATGACGGGACTTCTCAGCCTTTGTAATTGAATGAGCCAATTCCCATTATACGTTTATTTTATACATATATATATATATATATATATACACACACACACACACACACACACATACACACACACACATACACACATACATATATCATAATATATATATAATCCCCCACATATATATAATATATATAATTCCCATTATACATTTATTATATAATATATATTTATAATATTATATATATATTATATATATATATAATCCCCCATTGATTCTGGAACTGCCAGAAATAAATTTCCATTATTTGCAAATTACTCAGTTTCAGATATTTTGTTATAACAACAAAACCAGATTGAGAGACATGCAAACTACCACTGGCAAATGACAGGTAGAAGTGATGTTGCTGTTGACTTGACAACTTGCCAGGACACCCTTCACCCTCATGTTGCCTTTAATGCTGTCCCTCTTCCTACACTGATGCAGAGGATGCAACATCTGATAAATGATAAAAAAAGAAAATGTCGATAGATTTTGTGTATCCCTTAACTTAAAACAAGAACAGCATTAAGGTTCAAATAATAAATAGACTTAGCTGTTAATATTGGAGATACATAGACATAGATGTATTCAAAAAATGGGTAAGAATAAGTCATTCAAATTAATCATTAATTCACTACCATATTAATGAATACTCACCCATCACTGGCAATTCTTTCCTATGAAAGAGGAGCAGGTGCTATTTGGAGATTTTATATTGATTGAGGTCATTTTAAGTTGAGTAGAGAGAAGAAAAGTGGTCTATCAATTAAAAATTATTCTAAGATAAATTTCATAATAAAATATCAAGTGATTTTAAACAAATAAAAATTGTAATTATGATACAAAATTCAAATGCACATACTGCCTTATAGCATATCTATGATGTGTGTTATCCATCCACATGGTTATATGTACATAACCATATATATATTCATCCATGGATAACGTCTAGTAATATAAACCACATCCACATCCATGCTGATTACTACACAGTTTCAGAAGAGAGGAAAAACTACTTGGAACAATAAATGAAAATATTAGCACAAGCTCTTCACTGTGTTGTTAGTGAAGAATGACTTTTAAAGATCTATAGACTTGTACTGCACTTTCTATATTTTTATTAATTTGTATTAGTTTTAAAAATATTTTTGCGTACAATTAGAAAAGATGTTAAACATAGAGTAACATGAAATATAATCCTAAACCTAAATACTTTTGTTTGTTTATTTCGGCATTTGATTACATTGACAAATTTTGCTAAGATAACAAATTGTTGTGTGTAGTAAACTTTTTAAGCTGAGGGAAATGTTTTTAAAATGTCATTTGATTTATTATTGAATGGAAATAAAAATCCAGCACGGTTAAACTAAATATCCACACTGGCATTGAATAATGAAACTGATTTAAATTTATCTAATATATTTTATACCATAAATTGTCACAGATACTGGTTATGGAGTTTATGTGAGCAACTATTTTCTTTAAATCAATTACTGAACTTATGACACCAACCAGCTTTACAATGCAGCAAAAAAAAAAAAAAGGTAAAAATTTTTTATCCTTAGGTTGATTCAGCAAGGAAGATATAGTGGAAATATAATCTCACAAATCCTCATCATCATGATACCTGTGAAAAAGAGACATCACAGTTGCTATGTGAGGGGAGAAAATCCACTATTTGGATGTGATATTTAATCTATGTCCTGAACCTGGTAACAAATTAAATACTAATATATGACTTCTAATAATTGCTACTTCAAAGTACATAGATGATGATGAAAGATAGATATACAGATACAGACAGATCTATAGATAAATATGGAAATCCACATAAATTTATACTTAATTTTTAACATTGCCAATGTTGTATCTTAATTTTTGTTAAGAAAGTACAGAAACATTTTACTGTTTCTCCATATATTTTGTGCCTTAATAGATATGTAATGAATATAAACAGAAAAATAGGATATGGAACAAATTACATGTTCTTGATTGTGTTTCTCATCTACGATAGCAAATCTGAAAATTCATATTGTATTTTTTTATATATAGATACATATATATATATACGCTTGTACAATTGAGAAATCAATTAAACTATGCAAAATATATTCAAAATTTAAAGTTCTTACCTAAGATAATAAATGAAATATTTTCTAATAAAGCATACTAGGTTAGAAATCTATAATATCTATTAAATAAGTCATTGGAAAGTCAATAACTTAGTCTCATATTTGACTATTTTAAGAAAATAAGTATTTACAGATTAATACTAATGAATACAACTTTGTTTAAATAATGACACTTCTAAATTTCTCTAAAATGGTGAATAATGAAATGAATTTTTCCAGAGTAAGGAGCTTTTTTACTGCACAGGTCCTATCCTTTTCTACCTTGAAAATACTGCATTGCACACTTTATTAGGTAAAAGCAAAGGTTACATTTCAAAGATACATTCACAAGGGCACACACAGGGCATCTCAGTGATCCACCTTTTCTCCTTTTCTCCACCTTTTCTCCAGTATGCCTAACTGCAAGGCACCTGTGTTTTAAAACAATACCGTAATCAAAAAGTACCTTGCATTTAAAAAAACATGTACTTTTATTCACTCTAAAATCACTGTACCCTCTAGATGATAATAATTTTCAAGATTCTTTTTGTCGCTTTTTCCAATCTGTTTCTCGTAAATGTAATCATCAAAATAACCAGCATCTTTTCTTATTTGCACCATGTGATCTAAAACCTTTAAAAACATAAACAAAACACTATCCAGTTTATGGACTAGGTTGCAAGAACACAAAACTGTTCTAGGAGTTCTAGTATCCTGGTGTTTTTTTATTTAAAAAATAATGGTATTGTTGGTATTTAATATTGAATAAATAACCGATGTGCGAAAACGTTTGGCCTGAACTTTGATATAACCTAGTATTGAAGTTGTGGAGGAATCACTCTTACTTTATCTTACAATGGATTTCAACCTATTTCCAAAAATAAATAAATAAATATAAAATAATGGTATATATTCTCATTAGCTATAGCAATTTGCAACACTATCTTCCTTCCCAAGGAACTGACCCCATGTTTTTGGCCTTCTATAGCCGTGGATAAGCTGAAGTGGGCAGTAGCATCCCTCCTAAGGCTGAAAACTACTACCTCAAGAGAGTGTCAGGAAATTTGAGGAGATCCTTGTATGCCGAGCATCTCTGGCTTGTAAAGATAATTTGGATTGGTGTGGATATCTGTCCCATCAGCCTGGGGGAATTTTTCTCTTAGGCTTTTTAGCAACTCTCCCAGAATAATGACTTCCGTCTTGGACACTGAAAACCATAGAATTAATCAGCAACATGATTAATATGGTTGGCTTTTTAACTAAATTTTCCAGTTTTAGGAAGTTTTTTTTCATTTCTAAAATATGTTCTCAATGAATGTGTCATAAAAATATACTTTGCTATCAAATTTTATTTTAGCATTTAAATATAATTTATTTAAATTTAGTAAATTTAATATATAACCTTTCTTTTTACATGCCTAAGTGGTTTCACAAAGGAGTATTTTTTTAATTTACCAAATCTTATGCATTCTGTATGTAACTTTTTGGATGTATGTTTACTTATCTAAGAATTACTCTGGTTGCTAAAATAAAAATTACCAATGATTACTTCTGTGTTTTTCCTCTGAAACTTAAAATACAGTGATGACATACTTTATAGTTGATTGGATGTGCTTTTATATATACTATATATACATATAAAGGGTTCATAAAAAGTTAGTGTGTACCCTACCCATTTACATGTAGAATAAAAGTAATAACACTATTTATGATATTCTTTGAAATAATTTTGCCCCTGATGATATATAGCAGATGGACTTACAGAAAAAGATGAGAGCTCACATGAAGACAAAATTGTGATCATTTTGACGTACTTTTTTAGGGACAGATGATACTAGGGCAACCTTAAATTTCTCTTTGTGTTGCATAGTATATAAAAATCTAATTCATGATTTGATCTCAAATCTCTCCACATATTGTATGACTTATTTCTTTTAATGGCTTCACAATCCTTCAAGGTATTTAGGCTGGAAACCTTCAAGCTATCATTTTGTACCTCATTTTAATTCAGATAATCAGCTCCTAGATAATGCTGATCTAGCTCTGTAATATTCCTTTCATTACCCCTTTTCTTCATATTCCCAATGCAAATGCTATTCTTCAGGACTTTATTATCTCAACACCAAAACTAACAGAACATCAGCTCTTCTTAAATCTCTCCTTGAGAAAGTGCTATCAAAATCTTTCTAGAAGTACAATATTCAAAGACCCGGGAAAATGTCCAAAGACACATTTAACAATTCAGCAAATATTTTACAACTTCATGCTGATATTCAAAGTCACTAAAGACCCGACACAATCTTTTTCTTTTTTTTTTTTTTTTACCTTGCTCTCGATGTTTTGGCCAAATATATCATGGTGGTTGCCTATACTTTCCCCACGCTTCTACATAATTTGTTTCATTTCCATTTCAGCCCTCAACAAACAAATCAAATTTCTGGAAATTGACCTTTTCAAATTTTAAAAATCCCATTGTATTCCCACCACCATCATAACCACTATCACAAACAGATGGAAATTACTTCTCCCTCTGAACTTAAAGAGCTATTTAGGACCTTTCTTGAGGCATTAGGATTCTCAAGCTAATAATAAAAATACGTTTTTGCTTGTCTGGTTGTACTATGAGGACAGAAATAATGTCTACATCTTTTACATATTCAAAAATATCTTGTACAGTGCCTTTAAAGATGAACTTAACAAATAATGGCAGGACAGGATTCTTTCATCTACGGAGCATTAGATTTTGCAATAAAGGTAATGAACTTCATAGCGTAATAAAAATAATTTTATGTTTAATTTCTACTGCATTTTTCTAAGTATACTTTCTCAGTACTTCTTTTGTCAGCTAAATTAGTATATGTATAAGCAACTATAAGCAATAAAAATTCTTACTCTCTTAATTGATTCTGTGTTCCACACAACCTTATTCAACCACCTTCAGAATCATCTTTCAAATTATGTAAAATCTCTAAACATAACATCAAACACATTTTTTTATTAATACCAGACTAACTATACCTACTTATCTCTTTCACATTCTCTACATACCTACCAAGGAAACGTTACATGTTTTTGCCTTATTTCTAGTATAACATATTTCCCAGAACACTGCCCTTTGAACTGTGGCATTGTTATAGAAACATATATGGTGCATATCATTTTCAAATGTAAAAATATAATAAGATGATGGCTCTTTTGTTATCCATCACTATATTGCTATGACTTAAGTATAGGGTTTCTGTGTTAACAGCATTAAAATAATAATGGTTCAGATTCTGTTAGGATTCTTTAGGGAGCCAAGTATTTCAGCATGGTATTCTGTAAATCTAGACTTTGCAATTTGGACTATTTAAACTAAACTTTTCCATATTATCTAAGAAACTTAAATTTATATTTAATATTCAGCTTACTGATTCTGCAATATTATTACTATACTTAAAAATACCTATTAATGCTGCTCTTTTCATATACTGCTCTCATCTTGTAATATCAGCCAATATGGGAAGTGCAATTTTATATTATATAAAATTATTTTATTTAAATATGTATCTTTGACATGATAAAAAATCAATCAAAACAGAAAAATCACTATAGTAGAATCAGTTGCTTTATAATATTTGCCCAACATTCTTATATTTTATTGAGTAATTACCCCACATAGATTTCAGAAAATTCTCAGGATATCTCAAATTATACCTTCTGCTCCACTGTCTTTTATCTTTTTCTAACACTCCAATTAGATGTATATCAATCCATTTGCTTTGTGTCATATATCTTTTATACTACTTTTTTTTTAAATTTTCAATTCATAGAAAGTTTTACTCATCTGGATTCTGGTTCAGGAATCCTCTTATGATGTGACCAATTTCATGCTCAAACAATCTATTGTGGTTTTAATAGCCATGATTCCATTTCCAATTCTGGTATTTGTATTTGGTTCTTTATTATTTCTGTTCTATGGTAAAATTTTCTATTCATTCTTTACATTGGGGGACATAGTGTTCCCATTTATTTTTAAATACACAGGTGATAACTGTAAAATCTTACACATCTTGGATTCTGTTTCTAGCACCCATTTTTTTCTTTTTCTCTTGGTCTTCTTTATTTTATGACTAGACATTAATGTTTTAATGTTTACTGTATGAGTCAGGGATCTCTTAAGCAGCAGAGCCAATGAGATATCTATTTATCTCTCCATCTATGGAGGCAGAGGGGAATAGAGACAGAAAGGAAGGGAGAAGAGAGAGACAAAGGGAGCAGAGAGACTGAGACAAATTTTGAGAAATTTGTTTACCCAATTGTGAGAACTTGCAAATGTGAAATCTGGAATTTCAAGTAACAGTTGATGTTTGCCCTTATGGACTCAGATAAATGAACAAAGTCTACTCACATTATTGCAAGTCATTTGTTTAAAGTCAACTAATTGTAAATATTAATCACATCTAAAAGTACATTCACAGCAATATGTAGTTGACTAGTATTTGACCAAATAACTGGGCATCATAGTATAGCCAAGTTGGCACATAAAATTAATCATCGTAATTATGAATATAAAACTATAAAGGATTTCAATGATGCTTTCTAATTTTGCAGAGAGAGAAGACATTATTCTCTGATAGGAATGAAAAATGAGAGCAGACTGCATTAATACTGACCTAAGGCATGGGAGTAATCTTTGGAGCTTCTTTAGTACTCTCTGGTTTGATTTTCTTATATGTTTACTCCTATAAGTTATAGAAATAGAAAATATTAATATTGGTTTTATAATTGAATTTCTTCTTTTTGGCAAGTACTGAATTCCACTTTTTTTCTCTCAGCAATTTGAAACAAATTTGGTGGAAATTACCAAAAAAGCTCCGTTGCCGGCTTTCAGGTTGCCAGGGAGCACTCAGCTCCCCTGAGAGGATGTTTTTCCAGGCTCTTGGTCCCTCACACACCCAAGAATGGGAGAGGGGACCACGGTGCGGTGTGCTCACAAGTATATATCAGACCCCAAAGAGTTTTTGCAGAAAGTGGATGTATTTAGGCAGAGAGAAAGAGAGAGAAAAAGATGAAAGAGAGAAAGCTTCCAAAAGGATTGTGGAAGGGGACCCAAGTATGGAATCCAAAGACTTGCGGAAGAAGGGGACTTTTAACCTGGGAGGCATTCCCACCTTCTCCAAGCCCCCTGGCCAATGAAAGGAGTTTCTTCAAACTTCCACTGGAGTGATTGACCTTTGATTCTTCCCACCCCTGTGAAAATTAAAACAAAGACCTTTAAGATCCAGGATGGGGGTGGCAAGGTTATGGCTCTGGGACGTTCTTGCTTTTGAAATTATGCCCCCTGTGGACCCGGGAAGAGAATACACTCCCTGAGACCTAGTCTTCTTTTATATTATTTTTTCTTGACTTTTAACATCTTTTCTGGTACAATATAAAACATTGCCAAATGGGTCAAGAAGAAAATGGACTAATTCCCCTGCTCGTATCTTGATACTTTTGTTTTCTTTGGGACTTTGGTCTGAACTTTTTTTTTTTTTTTTCACCTTGGTAGTCACAAATGCCAAAATCTAGTTTTCACATTCCAGTGAAGATTAATGAAATCTCTTCTAACTTCTCGACTTTTGCGTATCTCAGCTTCTCGCTCTATATGAAAAACAGTGAAATCCTGAGAAGAAAATAAAAACTGTGGTGCAACAGAATATTGACTCCTTACTAGGTTCCTTTCTGTCTTAGATACTGGATCATAATGACTTGATTGCCACAGGAGCATTCTAAGGAACTTATTTTTCAGTGATATTACTATTATCATTGTTCTGATTATTTTATCTAGCTTTTCTATTCACTCTGGACAGGACTTTTGTTAAGCCAAAATTCCTCCATCGTAGCCGAAATTGGAAATCTCTGTGAGTTTTTTGCCACTCAAATCAAAGTCAGAGACTACTTCAAGAGGAAGCAAATGGTAAATAGTTCCAATTGAAACTGAAATGTTAACAAGCTGATGAAAGGATATCCATTAAAAAGTGTCATGGAGGTCATGGTCTTTAACAAAAACTGATGATGAATGTGGAATGGTGTGGGCCAAAGCCATGTTAAAGTACTTTGTTGAATATTAAACATTAACTCTGATAATGTTTGGAATGTATTTTGCATTCCAGTGACTAAATGAGAGCACGTGCAGAGAATGAAGGTGGCTATTGTGGACATAAGTACATAAGCAGTTTCTTTGCCTTTGTCTTCTTTGCTAATTTCCCCTTAGGGCTTGGTGAGTGATTTAATCTAATAAATGAGTTTGGAAGAGAAAATAAACAGGAGCTAACCAATATACAATGTATTTCAGCTGACTACAGAAATTGTAAGGCTACATTGACTATGCATGCAGCCCGATTTTGGATAACTGCAAATGTAAAGTGATGTGGGTCTTTGAATCAATAAAGTAAAGTTGTATAGACCACGGACCTCACTGTGAGTTGCATCTGGAGTTAAGGCTTCACTTAGTCTTCTATTCTGCTTACTCTTTGGTCTTATTTCTCAATTGGTACAGGCTTGAATAAAGACAAGGGCTGCTATTTATTTCTCCTCCTTCAAATTTCAATAACTACACTGGAGATTGTAGCCTGTCAACTCAGTATAGCCAAAAAGACTACAGCATCATTTTACAGTGAGAACCAAAAAACGCTGAGAGCCAATAAAATCAGATTTGCCTATAGAAGTTCCTTCTGTCCTAGAATGAGTGAAAATTTTTTTTAAAGCGTAGTATATTCTTTATTCCCATTAGAATAATTGTCCCTTGATCTAAATGTACTACATTCATTTTTGAGATAAATTGAAGTACGCTAAATTAACTTGGTTAGGAGTTATAGAAGGGAAGCAGTAGGCTGTATATTGCTTAAGACTTTGTTTGTAAAGCATGAAAATTATGTGAAATTCTAAAACACAATAATCTAAAACTTAGGTTACAGACAATTGTAATTTTCTGATTCAGAGTTTTGAAATTTAGCAATACCATTAGTTTATAAATCCCAGAATTACTTCAAGCAGCCTAACGTGTTTTGGGCATGGCACATATAGTACAGACAGTGTTTTATTATTTTGCATAAGAAACCACTGCAGCTGTCACGTTACTCCAGAACCTGCTCTCCTTTTTAAAGAATTCACATTCTTTACCCAGACACCATATTATTTCTACCTCAGGGATACATTGCTCAGATTCTATGAATGCTTTCTATAAATTTCCCCCATAATAGCAATATTGCCTAAATAACAACAAATGCCAAAAGCACTTTGTAGTTCATGTTCAGTGTTGTTTGGCTAGGTTCCTCAGGCTGTTGACACCACTCTACTGTAATCTATTCAGCCGGAATGATCTTTTTGAATTTACAATCCATCAAGGGTCATGAATCATAGTAAACTCCAGCATATGCCACATTTCTAAATGTGCTAGTCCTTGATCTTTTCATGACTCTAAAGCAGTCAGCACTTACCAGCATGGTGGTTTTGCCCAAACCTTTCTCTCTGAAAATATTGATTTAGTTGAATATCTGCCAAGCTCCCTTTTCTCTCTCATTTATCATCTTCTTGGAGTCTCTACTCACATAGTATATAGAAAGATGTCTCCAGTTCTAAAAATGGCACAGAATTATAAAGAAATAATAATGTTAGTTACCTAAATATGTGTTTGTTCATTATATATGCAATAATTTTGGTGCCTAATATAATTACATGCATGTTAAGTTTTTACTAAATATTTATAGAATAAATTATTAAACAGTCCATCATTAATAAAATATAACATGACCACAATGTGTTTTACTTATTGGTCATAATCAGATACGGGAAGAAGATCAACAAATTGCTAGATGATGAACACAAGAAAGGAAAAAGTACACTGTAATGTGTATTTGCTCTAAAACTCACACATTAAAAAATGTATTTTAAATTCTATATTGTTGCATCCAAACTTTGTTTGGTTTCTGTTTTGTGTTTCTGTGCATTTAAGCACTGATTTTGAGTAGCTTATAAAATAAACTTAGAAAACTTGATTTTTCATCTTAACCACAATTTTATCCTTGATTTTCCCATATGATTAATATTTGAAATATGATTTATGCTTATTAATCCATAACAGAAGCAAGATATCTTTGCTAAGAAAGTAATTGGGTTATTTGTAAATTCTCAGAAAACACACTACAAATATGAAATTTAAAAAAAAATGTTTTCATTTCTCTCTATGCTAAAATATAAAACTCACATTTTTCATGTATATTCTTGCACGGATAGTAGGAGTAACAGGGTGTCCATTTAATATAAGCTTTTAATTAATATGAAAGAACATTAGACCCTGAAACATGCGGCCAATAAAGTTATCCTGATAAATAAATAGAAGGTGATCAGATGATTTACTGTATATGATCTGGGGGGAAAGGGTTTGGTCCATCCAGAGCTTTATTGTATTTAAACGACTTTGGTTTTCCCCTAAAGTTATGTTAGTACGTCTGATGAGAATTAGAAAAAAAATAGAATAATTAAACTAAATATAAACATCTAGCACAAAAACTTAGCGATTTATGAGGGACTCAAATATACATAGGTACAAAGATCATTAACTCGGAAACAGAATTTTTTTTAAATTATCCATTTGGCATTTCATTCTATTTCACATTCTGGGGTAAGGGTGTCCAACAAAGGTCACTTTCCCTCTTCGTACTGAGTGTTTTATTCTTCCATGACAGATCATACTTTATTCAACTCTTTGAATTAATCAAGAAAAAATTATTGCTAGTTTACAGTTCACCAGGCACTACTGGTGCCTAGGTAAGAGGTTTTCATTGCTCTAAAAGCAATAATTGTTGCTCATAAATGCAGTTTCTTTATTTAAGGAATTTTACTTCCATTGGCTCTATGAATACTTGTTACTAGATTTGTTGCTTGGACACCTAATTTGCTTCTGATTCATTGCATCAGTAATAACTCAGGCTTTCTAAGCCAGTGGGTAATTAAATTGAATGTATTTTTCTCACTGAATAAATAAGTATAGTATTTTATATTTTCTCATCATTTATTGCTTTCTTATCCTTGTTTAAATGTATGCTAATGTAACTATATTTTTCAAAATCTTAAATTTTCTCCTCAAAGATAAAGAAATGGATTTGTGAAACTACATAGTGCTTGGAAACTAAATATAATGAATGAATTAAATGTCATAAAGATAATCATTAGATGCAGCTTCATAAAAAAAGTAACTTCAATTCCAAAATATTTTTGTTATTAATTCATTAATGAGTTTAAATCTAATGCATGATATAAAATATTTGGTTGAGTGGCATCCTTGGTTGAATGGTAATTCATGTTTAATTTTCAAATACAGAAGAATACATTCCAAAAAGATTATACTAATTTTTATATCCACATACAGTGCATGAGAATGTTTTCTAATACTAATCTATTGTTAAATGTTCTCAAATTAACTTTTATCAATCAAAATAAAAGCAATATAACAATATGTTAATTGGAATATATTAAATCATCAGTGACTAACTATATTTTCTGATCTTTGTCTTTATCTTCTGCCATTACTTGTTCAGATGCTATTTTTATTAATTTGTAGAAATTGTTTTTACTTTAGGAATGCCAATCTCTTATTATAATTATTGCAGATATTTTCTTTCAATCTCATATTTGTACATACTTATGATGTCTACAGATATACACAAACATAAATATTTATATAGTAAAGTCTGTCCATTTTTGTCTTTACATTGTATTGTTTTATTGATTCAAACTCTTTTACCAAACAAGTCACTGTAAATATACAGTGTATTTGCATTTTTAAATATCCTCAAGAAATATCTTCAGGATATTTTCTTCCTTTTTACTCTTTATTTTAAGTGTTTCCTGGGAAATTCTTGAAAATTATTCTTCTCTTATAGAATCAAAATAAACTGGCCAATATTCAACATAATTTTTCCCAGATTTATTGATGCATTTAAAATAAACACATAATTAATACATAAGATTGCTGAGTTTGGACATATGTATACACTTGTATTACTGTCATCATAATCTAGATAGTAAACCTGTTCATCAATCCCAAAAGCTCCTTATGCTTCTTTACTTTGTGTTTGTGTGTGTGTGTGTGTGTGTGTGTGTGTGTGTGTGTGTGTGTGTGGTAAGCAGATTTATCATGAGGTCTATCTTCTTAAATCCTACAGTACTTAACTAGAAGCACTATTGTGTACAATAGATGTCCAAAACTTACTCACCTTGTTGAAGTATAATTTCATTTTATAGCAAAAGGTATTTTTAATTTCAGTTTATTTTAGATACAGAGGGTACATGTGCAGGATTGTTACATAGATATTGCATCCAGGCAGTAAGCATAATACCCGATAGTTTTTCAACCCATCATCCCCATTCCTTCTATCACCCAGCCCCCAGTAGTCTGTAGTGTCTATTATTCCCATGCTTATGCTTATAGGTACTCAAAGTTTAGCTCCCACTTATAAGTGAGAAAATGTGGTATGTGGTTTTCTGTTCCTACATCAATTCACTTAGAATTATGGCTTCCAGCTCCATCCATGTTGTTGCAAAGGACAAAATTGTATTATTTTTTATAGCTCTTTAGTATTTCATGGCATATATATATATATCACATTTTTTTATACAGTCTACCATTGATGGACACATAGGTTCATATGGAACCAAGAAAGAGCATGAATAGTCAAAGGAATCCTACGAACAAAGAACCTAGTCAAAGGCTTTACACTACCTGACTTCAAACTATACTACAGGGCTACAGTAACCAAAACAGCATGGTACTGGTACGAAAATGGAAAAATAGGCCAAAAGGGCAAAATAGAAAACTCAGAAACAAAGCTGCACACCTACAACCATCTTATGTTTGACAAGGCTGACAAAAACAAGCAATGGAGAAAGGATTTTCTATTCAATAAATGATTCTGGTATAACTGGATAGCCATATGCAGGAGAATGAAACCAGACCCCTACCCTTCACCATGTACGAAAATTAACTCAAGATGGATTAAAGGTTTAAATGTATCAATAAAAAATTAAAGTATAAAAATTCTAGGAGAAAACCTAGAAAATCTTCTTTTCGACATCAGCCTCAGCAAGTAATTTTTGGCTAAGTCTCCAAAAAAGAAAACTGCAACAGAAACAAAAAGTGAGACCCAATCAACCTAAATAAATTTTTCACAGCAAGGAAAAAAAAAAGCACACACATACACATCCCAAAACCAACAAAAGAGGAAATAGACAACCTATATAACATGATAAAATAGTTGCAAGCCATGCATCCAACTAAGTTCTAATATCTGGAATCTATAAGGTACTTAAACAAACCAACATGCAAAAAAAAAAAAACATAAAATATGGGCAAAGAACATAAGAGTCATTTCTCAAAAGATAGCATACAAGTAGCCAAAAATCATATAAAAAAATTTCCATGTCAGTAATCATCAGAGAAATGCAAGTTGAAACCACAATGAGATAGCATCTCACACCATTAAGAATGACTGTTATTAAAAGTTACAAAACAACAGATACTGGTGAGGCTGCAGAGAAAAAGGTGAAAAATTATGCGCTTTTGGTGGAAATGTTAATTCATTCAACTACTGTAGAAAATAGTTTAGATATTCTCAAAGACTGTAAAACAGAGCTACCATTCAATCCAGTAATCCCATTATTGGGCATATACCATATACCCCAAGGATAACAGGTCATTCTACCAAAAGACACATGTACTCACATGTTCATCACCACACTATTAAAAATAGGTTAGGATTGTAATTTTATATCCGCTGAACAAAACATGTATCTCCTTATTTCCCCATTCCCTAGTAACTACCATTCAATTGCCAACTTCTATACATTTGACAATTTTGTATGCTTCATATAAGAAGAATAATGCAGTAGTTGTCCATCTGTGACTGGATTATTTCATGTAACATAACATCTTCTAAGTTCATCCATGTTGTTGCAAAGAGCACCATTTCTTTCCTTTTTAAGGTTGAATAATATTTCATTCTAGATGTACACCAAATTTTATTTCACCTTCTGATGTGCGTTTGGGTCATTTCCATGTCTTTAATACTATCGAGAAAAATGCTTCACTGAACATAGGAGTGTGGATATCACTTTGAGATTCTAATTTCAATGCTTTTATATATCTACACCCAGAAATCGGATTGCTAGGTCATATGGTCATTCTATTTTTGATTTCTTTTGTGGAACTTACATGCTATTTTCCATACTAGCTACACTATTTTATATTTTCATCAACAGTGTAAAAGCGTTTTGATTTCTCCACAGTGTAGACAATATATATCAATTATTGATGTTTTAATAATAGCCATCCTAATAGGTATGAGATAACTCATTGATATTTTGCTTTATCTTTCCCTGATGATTAGTGATGCTGATATTTCTATATACCTGTTGACCATTTGTATATCTTCTTTAGAGACATGTCTAGTTAAGTCCTATGGCCATTTGTTAACAGTTTATTTTTTATTTTTATTTTATTTTATTTATTTATTTTTTAAGACAGTGTTTCACCATATTGGTCAGGCTGGTCTTGAACTCCCAACCTCAGGTGATTTGCCCGCGTTGGCCTCCAAAGTAACAGTTTGTTTATTTATTTTTTATTTACTGTTGAGTTATAGGAGTCTCATATATATTGGAAATCAACTCTTTTGGATATGTGGTTACATATATTTCTCCTGTTTTATTCAGTAAAATAATTTTTTAGAAAATTCTAATTACTAATATATTTTATTAGTTTGTAATTTCAAGAGTTGGTGGATTTACTCATATTAATTTCTATTAAAAATATGTTAATCTTAGGCCATGCACTGTGGCCCCCAGCAATTTGGGAGGCAGAGGCTGGCAGACTGCTTGAGCCTAGGATTTTGAGACCAGGCCAGCCAACATGACAACACCCTAAATCTATGAAAATATAAAAATTAGTACTGGGGAGGCTGAGGCAAAAGAATCACTTGAACTTGAGAGGTGGAGGTTGCTGTGAGCTGAGATTGTGCCACTGCACTTCAGCTTAGTAACAGAGTGCCAAAAAAAAATTAGTTGAGCATGGTGGCACATGGCCTCTCAGCTGCCCTGGAAGCTGAAGTGGGAGGATCACTTGAGCATGAGAAGTCAAGGCTGCAGTGAACCTTGATGGCACCACTGGACTCCAGCCTGGGTGACAGAGTGAGACTTTGTCTCAAAAAATAGAAAAGAGAGAGAGAAAAAGAGAGAGAGGGAGAGAGAGAAGAAAGAAAGGAAAGAAAGAAAGAGAAAAAGAAGAAAAAGAAAGAAAGAAAGAAAGAAAGAAAGAAAGAAAGAAAAGAAAAAAAGAAAAGAAAAAAAAGAAAAGAAAAGAAAAGAAAGAAAAGAAAAGAAAAAGAGAAAGAAAGAAGGAAGGAAAGAAAGAAAGAAAATGTTAATCTCCTGTAAGACACAAAGGTCTAGATTGGACAACTGGGAAGAAATTTAGGAACTTTTGAGATACTTTCTACTTGTTTTACTAACAAACTAATAAGCAATCATGTGTTTCTCCAAGATGTCCATTCTTGCCTAGTATGTCATAATGTTGTGTCTCAAAGTTGGGTAGCCTTAGAAGCCACTGTAGAGTGAGGACAACACTGATCCAAAGGATCCCAGGCCAATGTCCTATTGTTTTTATGGGGCTTCAGGCTAGAAAAAGAGCAAGATGAAGGTGAGGATTATGATTTATGCATTCTCTAGGTCTTCTGGATCAATAGTAATAAAAGTAAAATCTTCAACATGTTTCTAGTTTAATTTATAATTTGGGGGTATCCTCAGACAATTTTCTCTACAATTTTTGAATAGGGTTTTTTTTTTTTTTTTTTGTCTGTTTAATAGATGTCTTTTTAAAATTTAAGTCTGTAGAACTTTATCAAATTTTAGGAAAGTTTTGATTAAAGTTTAGTAATTTCTTGGTTTTTCTTCATCATTAATTTATTTTACTTCAGTAATATTTATTGACATGTCTTGTATGTCAGAAATAATAGTAAGAAGAAAAATGTGGCACTAAGGCCAAAAGAAGCAGTGAGGTTAACAAATAACACGATAGGAAACTGTTCTGTAGGTCTGGAGTCCCCATCCCCAAGACCACAAAGTGGTACCTGTCCATAGCCTGTTAGGAACCAGGCCGCACAGCAGGAGGTGAGCGGAGGGTGAGCAAGTGAAGCTTTATCCCTGTTTACCACCACTCCCAGTCCTTCACATTACCACGTGAGCTCCGGCTCCTGTCCGGTCAGCAGAGGCATTAGATTCTCATAGGAGTGGAAACCCTATTGTGAATTGCTCATGGGAGGGACACAGGTAGTGCGCTCCTTATGAGAATTTAATGCCTGATGATCTGAGGTGAACAGTTTCATCCTAAAACAATCACCCCCAATTCTCCCAGCAGTGGAAAAATTGTCCTCCAGGAAAACGGTCTCTGGTGCCAAAAAGGCTGGGACCATTGCTATAAGTAATCAGATCCAAGGGTCTTTTGTTGCAGATAGTTACTGTCTTCCTTTTTGCTGTTTGTTTGTTTTCCTTTGCTTAATGCTTAATTTATCAACTGTAAATACATTTACTCTAAAGAATGAAAAGTCTACACATATGATTAATTTTTTACTTCTCTAAGAATAGTTTTCATAAGTAATTTACATTTTCTTATACTAATTTTACTAGTTTAACAAATCATTTTGTCAAAACACCTACATACTTCAAATAATGTACAATACAATAAATTATTGAATGAGTATAAAATTGTATTTCTACTCCTACACTATTTAAAGTCATTTCACCATATATTTTATTCATTTCCTTGTTATCGTCATACTTTTTTCACACTTTTCAAAGAGTGAGTAATAATTGCAGAGATAGAAAAAAAAATCCCACTCTGTCAGGCATGGGTTATGGTTTGTCAATCAAATTATTTCCAGTTCAAACCTGAGTCCTCATTGTATCTTCTAAGTTCTCTCAACAATCTGCATTAGAACATTATTGTAGGCCACTTTTTATGATAGAGTATATTTTTTTACATCAAAAGAACATTGAAACCTCATGCACTTCTTTGTAACCTGAAGCTTTTTCTATGTATCCCCATGTGGCCCAAGTTTAATTTTCTTGATTTCACACATTGCACTAATTTCCAGAAATACAATGCTTTCCTAGGTATGTCACATATTACATATTGCTAGGTGATCCAAAGCTTATGTCACCTTGGAAACTAGAGCTAGTGACAGCAACGGTCAGTTTCCTCTCTGACAATAGATCAAGTTGCTATCTTCCATCAGATTTGGGAAGTACTTTTTAAACTATCTTATTGAGAAATGGAGCTGATAAGCCTTTTTGTTTCTCATAATATTCTACTTTATTTTTTAGGATGCTTTGGCTGATTCACAGTTCCCTGTATTTAGCCTTCTTTACTTTTTTCTTGGAAAACTAGTCACAAAATTTAGATTTTATACTGACAAATGCTTAACATTGTGAGATAATCAGAACCACTTATAAACCTGTAAAATCTAATACAGGTCTGGTGTGGTGGCTCTCACCTATAATCCCAGCACTTTGGGAGGCCAACGGGGACAGATCACCCGAGGTCAGGAGTTCGAGACCAGTCTGGCCAACATGGTGAAACCCCGTTTCTATTTTAAAAATACAAAATTAGCCAGGCATAGAGGTGAACATCTGTAATCCCAGCTACTCAGGAGGTGGAAACAGGAGTAACACTTAAATCCAGGAGGCAGAGGTTGCAGTGGACCAGAATCACGCCACTGCATTCCAGCCTGTGCAACAGAGCAAGACTCCGTCTCAAAAAAAATAAACATTTAATAAAATTATTTTTTAAATAAATTCAAACTAATAAAGATGTATACTACTACTATTAATGGGGACTGTCTTAGTTTTTATAAGTTTTTCATTTGAAACTTTTTTATGTGAACATACTGATGGGAATTTACAGTATCAATATATTCTAGATATTTCTAACTTTTATTCAATAATCCTGTCCATTATTATTGCCTAGTAAATGACTTTTCTATTAACATTAGCCTCTTTAGCATTTAGGTATATCTCTCTTACTCTTGAATGCATCTTTGCTTTCTGGAGCAAGGTGTTCCAGTAGTATCTTTATATCTGCTTGAGTACAATATAGATGTTTGTGAAAGACCTTGCATTCTATAAAATAGCCACAAACGATTCCAAGGCTTGTGAGGAAAATGACACTGGCAAAACCTGTGCAGTCATATAAACAGAGCACTAACAAAAATAACTATTAGTGTCTTAGAAAATAACTTGGGCAGAGCATGCAAGCAGCTCAGATTTGCCTGAAGGTTGTCCAAGTAAATATTAAACTTATGCAAAAACAATTGAGGTGGAAGTCTGGCTTGTGCAAGGCACTGAATCAGTGCAGAAAGTAAATGGAGCTCAGAACACAAGAGCAAGTAAAATGTGCTACCAGCCTAGAACTTTGTATGGGTGTGATTCTGGCTCTCCAGAGTGAGTATATTGCACACATAGACTCATTTTCCATCTCTCTAAAGTGGAGCTGAAAAGACTGCTGTGTGTGAAGCACCCAAGCAAAATGCTTACTATGTTTTTTCTCCTTTTTCTTGTTGTTGAGGGTTTAATTTTTTGCATGCTATTTTGGATCTTCAGAAAAATCAGATATGAATGTAAAACACAAATTTTAATTTATAATTTCCCTTCATTAATGTTATAAGCAATATTAGTTACTAGAAGTATCTTATTACAGAAGAAAAAACTGTGCTATCATCCTGAAATCAGCTACTCTAAAATAGTTTATGTATTTATTTTTCAATTTGGAAAGAGTCTTAAAAATAAACCTGAGAGCTTATATTTGACATTTTAAAGGCTACGAGCTTATAAAACTGGTTTGAAAGAACACATCTTAAAATGCTGCCATTAACATTTTAACAAAGCACAAAAGGTTTTTTTTTGAGTTTACAGTTTACAGTGATACTTCCTGTTCTTATATTTTCAAATGTGTTAATCTTTTACAAATAAAGCTTATTAATTTTCTCTAGATCATGCTTATTTAGTTTTTAGTTGTTATCTAAATTACTATTATATCTTTTTCTCTTTCATAACTCTCAAAGTTCTTATTAACCAAGACAAAATATCTGTAAGATAGAGAATAAGATCATAAATAATTCTGTTAGGCTTATGTGCATATATGCATGAATGTTCTCTTTTTAAAATAAAGCTAGCTACTTTTAGAAATAAATGATAATGTAAAAGGGAGATGTAAGCTTGTTATCTATTACAACCATTGATTTTGGCAAATGTATACTAAAATTCTTCAAAAGGCTGATGCATTTTTCTCCTTAATAAGAGGTTTAACATCCACATATCAAAATCTCATTAACTTTGTCAATATGACTATGGGTACATCAACAATAGACAAACTTTTCTAGAATTTTCTCCTTTGATTAAAACCTTTTATTTTTTTCATTTACAATAGAGTTCATTTTTTATGATTAAATTCATTAAATTGAATAAAGGAATCCAGAAAGCCCTTTTTGGCAAAACAAACAAACAAACAACCAACCCTTTTATGAGTGGCAGTACCAATATTTGTTAAATGTTAAATTTAATTTCTCAAATATAACTTCCTTTAATTGACACTGGAGTTATAAAATGTTAAAATCTCTTCTTATAATTTATAGATGTTAAAAATGAATATATTTTTAAATGTTCAAATTCTTCAAATACAGTAAAACATTCAAATAAGAGTTTTTAAATCAGTGAATAAAATTAATTGAATAATTTTGTCTGTAATACTGCTGGCTTATAGTCTTTTGAAGGACTATTGATACTAGATTATTGATAACATTGCAATTAATAACAATTTATCATTGTCCAAAATCAGTACTTACATAGATAATATGAACTCAAAAAAGTCCAACGTATAATATAGTCATTTGTGTGGGAAGCATTATAGTATAATGGTGTGGTTATTGGCTTGGAGTTGAAAATACCTAGTTTTAATCCAGGTTTGTGACTTAGCATCTCTTTGAGTATGGAAAAGTAAATTATTTATTTACAACAGCGGTAGGCAGAAAAACAGTCACAAGTTACTTCATCTATAAAACAGGAATAATTATAAGAATAATAACTTAAAAGGTTATTGGAAATAATACATGTACATAATAAATATAAAATGCCTAATAGGTACCTTGTCCTTTATCTATTGTTACTGTGTTAAAAAGAATGAGCAAGACAAGAATGGCTAGAATTTAGTATGAAATGATAGAAGATTTTTTCATCTTTTTCTTTAAATCACATTTTAAAACCTGAAAGTAAAGTTTAGAAGAACACTGTAGGGTTGCCTACCATGAGATAGAAAGAAAAATCTCTTCTGCTATCTTGATAATAAACTTGAAATAGGTTAATCAAGTGGAGATTATTTTAGCTAATATAAAGGTTTATTATGCAATAAATCCATTCTTACTGCTCTGTAGCAATTTGGGTGGGGGTAGTATAACTTAAAATAGGTACTCTACCAATATAGATACCTCTTAAACTTTGTCTTGAGATTTTCTAAGAAAATATTCAGAGTTTTTACATTATTGGAAATTCAATTCAGAATTCATTCATATATCTCACATCTTACACATTTCAGAAAATCCGAAATTTGTATTGATGAAAAAAAAAATTGTTCTTAGCCAAAAACATCAATCAGCCTTATCTCTGGAGTGATCCTCCAAACTCAGGGAGAATTGTTGTGTTTTTGACTTTTGTGATAGATCTGAAAATTGTCACCTAAAATTTTTAAAAAATAACACAGGACCAGTGTTGCCAATCTGTTGTATTTAAGCTTGAATTGACTCAGCACAATTATTTTTCCAAGTCTGTATGAAAAGGGCCTTCAGAGAACATCATTTAATTGTGTGCTATGTTCATTGTACTATTTTACTTCAAAATTTTTATATTTAAAACATCCTATGTTTTCTATGAAATTATCATTGAAGATATTACCTATAATGTTGTTCAATGTTTTCTTAAGATTTCATTTTTTTTCAGAGCAGTTTAAGTTTCATAACAAAATTGGAGCAGACAGAAATTTCCCATATAGCCTCTGACTTCACACATGTATAGCTTGCTCTGTTGAGGGATTATGAACATCGCTTACCAGAAGGCACATTTGTTACCATTGATGAACCTACATCACCTACATTGATGAACCTATAATTGATGAACCTACATTGACACTTCATAATTATCCAAAGGCTGTAGTTTACATTAGCATTCACTCTCAATGTTGTACATCCTAGGGGTTTTGATACATGCATAATGTACATACTCATTTGCAGTATCACGTACAGATATCATTATAGTAACGTATAGAGTTTACACAATGTCTTTAAACTATTTGCTTTGCCTTTTCACCCCTCTCACCTCTACATCATCTGCTGGCGACCAACATTCTTCTGTCTTCACAGTTTTGTCTTTTCCAGAATGTTATATAGTTGGAATCTTGTAATATATAAAGGCTTTAGATTGACTTATTTCACTTAGTAATGTGCATTTAAGTTTCCTTCCTGTATTTCATGTCTTGATAACTCATTTTTTTTTACTGTTGAATAATATTCCATTTTCTGGATGTACTGCAGTTTATTTATCCATTCATCCCTGAAGTACATTTTGATTGCTTACAAGCTTTGTTAATTATGAATAAAGCTGCCATAAACATCTGTGTGCTGGTTTGTGTGGAAGTTTTCATTTCCTTTGGGTAAATGCCAAGGAATGTGATTGCTGGATTATATGGTAAGAGGATGTTTAGCCTTGTAAGAAATTGCCAAACTGCCTTCTTAAGTGACTATACCATTTTGCATCCCTACCAGGAGTGAATGACAGTTCCTGTTTTTCAACATCACTGTCAGCATTTGGTGCTTACAGTGTTCTAGATTTTGACCATTCCAATAAATGCATAATGGTATCTTGTTGTTTTAACTTGCCTTTCCTTTATGACATATGATGTGGAGCATCTTCTTATATGCTAATTTGCCATTCATGTATCTTCTTTGATAAAGTGTCTGTTAAGGTTATCGAGCTATTTAATCATTTTTTCTTATTATTGAGTTTTAAGAGTTCTTTGCAAATTTTAAATAACTGCCCTTTGGCAGATTTATCTTTTGCAAACATATTCTCCCAGTCTGTGGAATGTCTTTTCATTCTCTTGACTTTGTTTTTTGCAGAGCAGAAGTTTTCAATTTTAATGACAGCTGGCTTAGAAATGATTGATTTCTTTCATGGATCATGGTTCTGGTGTTCTTCCTAAAAAGTCATTGTCATGTTGGTGGCCATCTAGATTTTCTCCTTTGTTATCTCTTGGCCTTATAGTTTTGGCCTTTTACATTTTGTCCTATGATTTGTTGTGTTAATTTTTGTGAAGGGTGTAAGATCTGTGTCTAGAGTCACTTTTATTGCATGTCTAGTTATTCCGGTACCACTTGCTGAAAAGACTATCTTTGCTACATTATATTGCCATTGCTTTTTTTGTCAAAGATCAGTTGACTATATTTATGCACATTTATTTGTTGGTTACCTATTCTGTTCCATTGATCTATTTGTCTTCTTTTTGCCAATACCAGACTGTCATGATTACTCTACACTCAGTAAGTATTACCTACAATATACCTATAATTGGGTATAGACAGTCCTTCGATTTATTCATATCAATCAATATTGTTTCAGCTATTCTGTGTCTCCTGCCCCTCCACATGAACTTTAGAATTAGTTCACTAGTGTCCGAAAAATAAATTACTGGAATGTGATTGGAATTTTATTGACTCTGTAGACTAAATTGGGAAGTACTGACATATTTCCAATATTCATTCTTCTTATTCATGCACATGGGAGGTTTCCATTTATTTGTCTCTTTTCTGTTTAACTCATGAGAATTTTATACTTTTCTGTATAAAGCTTGTACATATATTGTTTGATTTATACCTGAGTATTCGATTTTGGGGGGAGCTAATGTATACTTAATGTTATTGCTGTGTTGTTTTTAATTTCAAATTTAATTATTCATGACTGGTTTATAAGAAATCAATTGACATTTGTACATTAGCCTTGTAATCAGCAATCTTGCTATAATTGTTCGCTAGTTCCAGGAGTTATTTGTTGTAGTTGCTGATTCCTTTGGGTTTTTTACATAGATAGTCTTGCCATCTGTAAACAAAAATAGCCTTTTTTTTCCCCATGTGTACACCTTTTATTTGTTTTTCTTACTGCATTAGCTAGAACTTCCAGTATGATACTGAAAAGCTGTGGTGAGAAGAAGATAGTCTTGCTTTTCTCTCAATCATAGTAGGAGAACTGCAAGTTTCTCAACATTAAGAACAGAGTTAGCTATAGGGATTTTATAAATATTCTGTTTCAGATTGAGGAAGTTCTCTATTTCAAGTTTATTGAGAATTATCGGAATTGGGTGTTGTATTTTATGAAATGCTTTTTCTGCATATAGTGATATGATCATAATGATTTTGCAAAAACTCATGAAGATAAAATGCTACACATTTCCTGTGGACAAACTAGTGTGTTTTGAAGTATCTATAAAAGTTGCAAACCATATTATATCTTATATTTTGCCATGTTTGACAGGTGTGTTAAAGATGATGATTAATTACAACAGGAATATTAGCCTGGATGATTTTAAAGTTTGTTCTTGTTATAATTTATATTTTCTTCTCATAATTTTACAGGTTTCTATAAGTTTCTTTTAAAAAACTGTAAGAATCATAAACAGATAAATGGGACTTTTTAAGAAAATCTAGTGATTTTACATTATCAAAAATCCATATTTGATTAACTTTTTCTTTTTCTTTTTCTTTTTTTTTTTTTTTTTTGAGGCCGATTCTCACTCTGTCGCCAGGCTGGAGTGCAGTGGCGTGATCTCTTCTCACTGCAACCTCCCACTCCCTGGTTCAAGTAATTCTCCTGCCTCAGCCTCCCCAGTAGCTGAGATTACAGGCAAGTGCCTCCACGCCCAGTTAATTTTTGTATTTTTAGTAAAAACAGGGTTTCACCACGTTGGCCAGGATGGTCTTGATCTCCTGACTTCATGATCTGCCCACCTTGACCTCCCAAAGTGCTGAGATTATAGGTGTAAGCCACAGCACCAGGCCTCTACTTTTTCTGTTTTTTAATATGCTGTGTCGATAATTATTACATGAAAAGGTATAATAATTTGTAACTTTATGATCTATTCCAAAAATCAACTGTAAGACAAGGAGGTTAACAGAAACTTTCAAAAAACAGTATTTTCCAATATTATTGCTAGGCAAGATTATTCAATTATCTTTTATTTTACAATTTTTATTTTATAATTTTTCTTAATGTCAATAGCAGTCATAATTCTGAGAACCTGAAATTGTAAGCCACTAAATAAACATTTTATTAATTAAATAAAGTTTTACATAGCTACTAAAAGCTACCACAATTTATAGACTGATTTTGCTTAAATGTTTTATTTGAAGACTTATATTCTCTTCTTTGCATAATGTAAGCATAAATATAATGTTCTTTAGTCAGCTGTGAGAAGATCATAAAATTTCTTTCCAGAAATACTGTTATGACTAATGGCTTCCCATTCATGTGCTCAGAAATCTTATTTTATGCATTTAGCCTCTTTTTCATACCAACTTTTAATATCATCTTAACAATTTTTAAATAATGAATGCAATTATTTTTCAACATGTATACTCCTTTTTATACCTTTGTCATTTTTATTCTGTTTGAATGCATTTCTTACCTACTACCATTAAACCTCTGTTTCTCTTACTGTAATTCCACTAAAACTAACGGTAACAATATTAATCGTTAAAACTAATTTAAAATTTTAAGATAAAATTATAGTTGCCTGTTTAATAGTTTGACATTCAATAAAAGATTTAAAAAAAGCATAGTACATATTTGCATTTTTTAGTGTATGCGAAGCCTGTATATGTACAATACTTGTAAGGTTTTGTGGATATGAGCCTGTGTGTGTGTGTGTATGTGTGTGTAGGAGAAGGGGAAAGAGAAAAGGAGATATCAAAAGTAATTTTGTAACTTTTTACAGTAAGTTCTTTTTTAAACATTCAAGTGAATATACATGCTTGAAAGTAGTTTGGCTGGGAGCTATTTGAATTTGAAACTCAACCTTATGCATATGAAAACCACACATTGTTGGAGACAAGCTAGGAAAAGCCTAAATAGTAAGTAAAGATAACTGTTGAGCAAAACTGGAATCCTGAGACTTAATTAAGCATGCCATCCACGTTGGAAATTAGCCTTCCAAAAAGAAAATTATAAGACAGTATTGTCATAGCAATAAAATAAATAGAAAGCTTTAAGGATGTAGTAACACTTCAACTGAATGTTCTCCATAACCTTTGGCTTCACTTCATGGATGTGTTTTCCTCTCGATCATCCTCCTTAGCTACCTCTGATGAGCACACTGATCATGTTGGATTAGTTTTTGATATCCTGCTAAATTCAATTATCTAGTATTTTGTTGATGATTTTTGCATCAATGTACATTAAGAATATTGGTCTGAAATGTGTGTGTGTGTGTATGTGTGTGTGCACGTGTGTGTGTGTGTGTGTCTGCAAGCTTCTGATATCATGATGAATCTGGGACTCATTGAATGAGTTGTGGAGGAGTCCCTCCTCCTCCATTATTTGGAGTAGTTCAGTAGGAATGGTACCAGCTCTTCTTTGTACATCTGGTAGAATTCACCTGTAAATCCATCTGGTTCAGGGCTTTTTTATTGGTGGTGGTGGTGGTGGTAGGCTATTTATTACTGATTCTATTTAAGAGCTTATTATTGTCTTTTCAGGGATTCAAATTCTTCCGGGTTTAGTCTTGGGAGGGTGTATGTTTCTAGGAACTTAGAGTTTATGCTATATTTTCTTGTTTCTGTTCATAGACATGGTGTCAGTAGGTAGTGCCCAATTTTTTTTCTTTTATTATTTCTCTATGGTCAGTGGCAACATTCCATTTGTCACTTCTGTTTGTGTTTATTTGGATCTTTCTTCTGTATTAATCTAGCTAGTGGTTTGTCTTACTAATTTTTTTTCAAAATAGCAACTCCCGGATTTGCTGATCTTTTGAATGTTTCTTGTTATCTCAATCTCCTTCAGGTTATCTTTGATTTTTATTTCTTATCTTCTACTAGCGTTGGAGTTAATTTGCTCTTGCTTCTCTAGTTGTTAGATTTGTGAGGTTAGGTTGTTAATTTGAAATCTTTCTAACTTCTGGCTGTGGGTAGTTAGTGGTATAAATTTCTTTCTTAATATCGCCTTAGTTGTGTCCCAGAAATTCTGGCATGTTGTATCTGTGTTCTCGTTAGTTTCAGATAAGTTCTTGGCTTCTGCCTTATTTTCATTTTTTATCCAAAAGTCATTATGAAGCTGGTTGGTTGATATTCATGTAATTCTATAGTTTTGAGCAATATTCTTCGTCTTGTTTTCTTTTTTAACATGTTTTTTTGTGCTGTGAGCCAAGAGATTTGTTTGCTATATTTTTGGTTCCTTTGCATTTGATGAGGATTGTTTTATATTATATTATGTGGACAATTTTATGGTGTGTGCTATGCAGTGATGAGAAGAATGTATGTTCTATTGTTCTGGTTGAAGAGTTCTGTAGATATCTATCAAGGCCATTAGTAACAGTGTTGAGTTCAGATCCTTAATATCTTTGTTAATTTTCTGCTTAATGATCTGTCAAGTGGGGTGTTGAAGTCTCCCACTATTGTTGTGTGGGAGTCTAAGTCTCCTTGAAAGTGCCTAAGAACTTGCTTTATGAATCTGGTGTTCTTGTGTTAGATACATTTAGGGTAGTTAGGCCTTCTTGTTGAATGTAACCACATACCATTATCTAATGCCCTTCCTTTTCTTTTTTGTTATTTGTTGACTTAAAGTCTCTTTTGTCTGAAATTAAGATTGCAATCCCTACTTTTTCTGTTTTCCATTAGTTCGGCATATTTCATTCCGTCCCTTTATTATGAGCCTGTGAGTGTTACTGCATGAGAGATGGGTCTCTTGAAAACAGCATACCCTTGCTCTTTGTCCAGCTTGCCACTCTGTGCCTTTGAAGTGGGGCATTTAGGCCATTTACATTCGAAATTAGTATTAATATGTTTGAATTTGATTCCATTATTGTGTCGTTAGATGGTTATTATGCAGACTTTTATGTACGGTTGATTTATAGTGTCATTGATCTTTGTACTTAAGTGTGTTTTTGCAGTGGCTGGCTTTCGTTTCCATAGTTAGCGTTTCTTTCAGGAGCTCTTGAAAGGCAGGTCTCACGGCAATAAATTCCTTCAGCATTTGCTTTTCTGAAAAGGAACTTTTTTCTCCTTCACTTATGAAGTATAGTTTAGCCAGTTATACAATTCTTCTTTGAAATGATTTTCTTTAAGAATGTTGATTATACACCCCGTCTCTTCTGGTTTGTAAGGTTTCTTTTGAGGGGTTCACTGCTGATCTGATGGACTTCCCTTTGTAGGCAACCTGTCCTTTCTCTCTAGCTGCCTTTAACATTTTTGCTCTCATTTTGACCTTGGAAAATCTAATAATTATGTGCCTTGGAGACAACCTTCTTGTGAAGTATCTTGTGAGGGTTCTTTGCAATTCCTGAATTTGGATGTTGGCCTCTCAAGCTAGGTTAAGAAAGTTCTCATGAATAATATCTCATGAAAATGTGTTTTGATTTCATTATCCTGAGATGTCAGTGAGGTTTAGATTTTAGATCTTTGCTCATATCCATATTCTGTATTTTATTCCTGTCTATTCAGCCAGCTTGTTAAGAACCCTGGCTGGACAACTAGTATGGTTTTATGAAGGAAATAGGGCACTCTGACTTTTTGAGTTGTCAGAGTTCTTGCACTTGCTCTTTCTTATCTTTGTGGGCTGATTTTCCTTCAATCTTTGAAGTTGCTGTTCTTTGGATGGGCTTTTAAAAAATTATCTTTTATCCTACTTGATGACATTGTAGATGGAGCACTTGTGGGTCCAACAATATGTGTACCTTCTGCATGCTTTCCTGCAGGCAACCATGGCCTCTCAGGGTGGGAGTGAGTGCGTTGTGCTCTGTGCCTAGTTTTGCACCATAAGCAGTGTTGGTACAGGGATGGAGAACCAGTGGGAGTGTGGCTGGCAGGCTCTGTGCTCATCAATACTCTGATGGCAATAGAGGTGCAGTGGGGGTCAAGGGGTGGGGTGCAGTCATGCCATCAGCAGTGGCATGGCAGGGTTACTTGCACATGTGTGCTGGTAAGGAAAGGGAGGAAAAGTCAACTTGCATACATCGACATGAGCAAATTTATATGGGGATTGTCGTGGATTAATGCATGTAGGCCAAGTGGGCAAAGTGGCACGGGGAGGCTGCAGAGGGATAAGGGTGATGGCAGGCTGGTGTCCATGGGGACTGCTCTCCTGGTGCTCTCTGCCAGTCACATGAGGTCTGCCAACATATGAGCTATGATGTGGCCCCCAGGAGGTATCCCTCCAGGTACCTGAGGATGCACTGCAAGCAGGTGTTGCCAGTCTGGAGCTTCAGGACAGGCCAGCCTACCGAGAAGTGCTCATTTTGGACTGGCCTCATCTCATGGACAAGATTACTCTGAAGAGCTCAGGTCCAACACTTTCCTTATGGCTAGTCTCCTATGGGAGCAAGTCATGCCTATGGTGATAGGAGTCCCTGGCTGTGTTCCACTGCATACACTCCCACATCAAACTTTCTGGGCTCTGCACTGGCTGGAATTCTGCTCTTACCAGTTGTCTAAGTATCTCTCATTTCAAATTCAAGTGTTCTTGGTGGTCTTTGGGTTCTCCCCCTTCTATCCAGCATCTGTGTCTTCTCTCCATCCACTCTCAATGCTTTACCTCTGAAGATCTGCTAGAAGTGTGCCAGTCATCCGATTATCCTGGTCCCTTGGCGGCATATGTTCATCCTGGCTGTATGTAGTCAGCCATCTTGCCACTTTAACCAAAACTAAAAATGTTTAAATGTGAATTATACTAACCTTGGTATTCTAGCCTTCAAAACTGACTAATTTATTATAGCCAATCCATTTAAAATGGATAATTAGGCCAGGGGCGGTGGCTCAGCCTGTAATCCCAGTACTTTGGGAGGCCGAGGCGGGTGGATCACGAGGTCAAAGAGACCAAGACCATCCTGCTCAACATGGTGAAACCCCGTCTCTACTAAAAATACAAAAAATTAGCTGGGCATGGTGGCGCGTGCCTGTAATCCCAGCTACTCAGGAGGCTGAGGCAGGAGAATTGCCTGAACCCAGGAGACGGAGGTTGCGGTGAGCCGAGATTGTGCCATTGCACTCCAGCCTGGGTAACAAGAGCGAAACTCCGACTCAAAAAAAAAAAAAAAAATGGATAATTACACCTTACAGATTTTCAGAGAAGAGTGTATTTGTTATTCTTTCCTTTTTTTAGTAATTGACTTTTGCTTCCCATGTTTAACTCATGGCATTTATTTAGTTACACTAGAGCAAATTGCTATTTAATGCTTTATACATTTTATGGAAATTGTAATAATTGGTCAAGTAAATAAAAGAAGGAGGTCAATTAATAAAGCCCTAAAAGCATTTGTTGCATTCATATGCTAATTTGAAATTATGAATTTTTAATTTTTCCATGAAAATTACCATTTAAATATTTTTAAAATTTTCACCATTATACAAATCTCAACATGTAATTTTATTTTATTTAGTCTCTTAATGATTTATTCAATTAAAAAACAGGTGTGCATATTTGAAAGGTGCAAATAAAAAATCATATTGCTCCTCAAATCCCAAATTATCATTATTTTTATCTTTGTATTGAGTATTTTACTGAGTTCCAATATTTATCTGAATAATATTTAATATACCAGGAATATGTGCTCAAATGGAAGCAGTGCACTAGTTTCAACTTACGATCCTTACATGGTATTCAAAAAACAAAGCTTTTTTTTCCAGAAATGTAAAGAATATTATATTTCTGATCTTGTTTACCACGTCATTCAGCTGCAAAAGTTATAAATTTAGTTTGTTCATCTGTTTTTTGGACTTAAATGTAATCCAGAAAAATATTCCATTTACCACGGTGTAAAACCATTGCTTGTAGTAACCAAGCTGTTATTCCAATGTTCACTGTAAGATGCAAATAGCTCTGTAAACAGGTCTACCTTATCTACTTAAGTATTTTAATACATTACTTTTCTCAGAAAATGATCTTTCACAGAATTTGTTTTTGATACATATACTCTGTAAGCATGGAAAGTTCTATAACAATTAGTATCTTGTCATATGATGTGTGTTGATGTAAGCCATATAACATCTACATTAATAAAATTTCCATTGACATTAATAGATGAGCTCCTTATTGTCAGGGTGACTATGCAATAATTTCATCTCCCATGAAGGGCAAAGAACAGAAATAAAGAAAACATGGGCATAAGCCTACAAAAGTTTCCACTAAGTACTTGGTTACCTTTAGCTACAAATGGTCTCAAAATCTAGTTATTATGTTTATCGGAGTTTCTCTCTCATTCAAATCATTTATCTTTTTAACCAAATAAATACACAAATTCTCTGGCCAAATAGCAATAAGAGTTTTGTTATTACTATTACTTTTTATTTTGTTTTATTTTTGAAAAATGCAGTTCTATTTATTAATTCATTGTCTAAAAGAAAATAAAAACATATTGAGAAGAAACTTTAATACTACATTTTATCATTTAAAAATTATTATTTTTTTTTCTCTAACCATGAATAACAGCACCAGTTAATCTTGGAAAATTCTCCCTTTGGCCTGGAAATAACCATGTGAATACTCTCTTTTGCAAGGCAAGAATGTACTCATTTTAGCAAGAGCATGTACATTAGGCCACACCGATGACACAGAAAAGATTCCATCAACGTATGCCTCCATGTTACTCCTCACTAAAGAACTTGGCTGTTTCAGGAATGCAATAGTACAAATCTGCCAAGAAGGGCAAGGGTTTCACAGCTACACTTCTTCGTAATGAAATTTTATTGAATAAGAAATTCTTTGAATGAATTGGGTCACAGTGATCAAGGCGAATGAAAGCTAAGGGGAAATGTAGTGCCTGAGAAATAATTTGCCATAAAGGTGAGGGAGGATTGAGCCATTACGTGCCTCACTACAGTTAGATGAACAATGAAGAGTGATTATTTGGTCACAGAACGGCCACATATAGCTCACAGACCTGTTAGCTACGTATTAAGAAAAAAAAAATGAGTCTCTAAAAAGTATGTGCCCATGTGTGAATTGGAGGTACTGAAAAGTAAGACTTGGAGCTAAGCAGTTTTTGACATAAGGCCACCTTCACCATGTGTGACTTGGGAGTGACCTGCTTGGTTTTGTAAGCCGGTGTAGCTTGAATAAATGAGTAGCATATTGTACTATACCTTGAGCCCCACTGTTAGAGGCTGATGAGAGCAGGCAGCCAGCTTCACCTGCAGTGGTTAGTAGAACCTTTTCTTCAAAATGTCTCATGCCAGAAAGATACACCAGGCTTCTGCCTTGAAAAACTTAGTGAGCTGATCCAGAAGGCAGAAGCAAGCATCAGGTAAGTCAAAAGGATTATCAGGAACTGTTTCTGTATGACATGAAAAGTCTATCTCATCTTCTGTTTCCCATGTACCACTGCGAAACTGTATAAAAACTGAAGGTCTTTCAAATACATATTTTTAAACTCAAGAAAACATTGAATTTTCAGGTAGGAAATACAGTATCTCTTTCGAAAGGAAGCTGTCACTACTTTTTAGACAAAATTTGTGAGATCCAGAACCATAGAAGTTAAATATTCATTCTCTCAAAATATGTAGAACATATACTCTGTGCCAAGAAATATAAATGTGGTTAAATTCAAAAAAAAAAAAAAATATATATATATATATTTGTAGGAAGAAATGAAAAAAATTATAAGTCACTCTGATTTTATGTGAATTTACTATTCACAATCTTTCAATAGCATGTGATTTTAAAAGCTATTATTAACATATCCAGTCTGGTGTTCCAAATAAAGTAGACAACAACATGCAATTATTTCCACCATAGGTTGCCACTGTAATACTGTTTTTTGTAGAAGAAATTTAACAATGCATGTCAAAATTCTGAAAAATGATTGTGGAATCAGAATCTAAGAATTATTCTTAAAGTAATAATTAAGTATATGGACAATAATTTACATCTTTATCCCAGAGAATCATTTAAGACATAATAAATATCTAATAAAAGTTACTGTATAAACTGTTTTGGCAAAAACGTTATAATAATACACAAACACTAAAATTATATTTGATATTGACATATTATGTTACATATTAAATTATATCACACAAGTTAAAAACACATCATAAAAGAGAAAAGATGATATGATCACATCTACATATGTAGGAAACATAGGGTAGTGATTTTAATCTTATTTCTCTTGATATATTTATTTAAATACCTACATAATTAAAAGTTTGATTGTGTACTAAAATAATTATTCTTAACATCTATCTACAGAGAAAAAAAGTTATGAATAATGACAGTCTCGGAAGGGGATCTGATAAATTCTATTGTCTTTACTAGTAATGTTTAATGTCCTTAGTTTCCAGGCTCTGAAGTCAGGAGTGGTGCAGCAGGTGTGCTTGACAGACAAAGCATAATTGTCACTGAAAAAGAGAAAAAATAATTTTACGATAGATCTCTAAAGTCAAAATCTTCAAACTAAACATAGGTAATGTACATAATTTTAAAACACATAAGTAAATTTTAACAGCTGTTGTCAAGGAAATAACATTATGCAAGTATTGTGTGGACACATTCAAACTTTTCATATACTTAAAGCACTTAAAGTGAAACTTGAGTATTTTTTACAAATAAAAATGAAGTGTCAGTGAAAAGGTAATCGGATTTGACAATTAAAAATTCCAAACATATTAAATAGTTCTACAAACTAAGAGAAAATAGCCATTGTTGAAAATTCAAGCAGAACACATATAAAACTGAAATCAGAGGAACATTCTAATAGTGAAGATTTTAATGATTTGAGTTATATAATAAAAAGCAAAATATTTGATAATACAAAAATAAAGTTTTTGTAAGGAAATAAGGTACCATACTAATTGGATAGACCATAGTGCAATTAGGGGAATAAAAGAAAAATGCATGCATGAAATGAAGAGACATGTACAGAAAGTTTCTATAATTCATTTTAAAACACTCAAATAGAACAAAAAGAGAACAACATGATCTGCTTCTCGAGCTACCAAATTTCCAAAAGGAGCATAAACACATAAACAGCAATATTCATTTGAAGTCATGGAGAAGCAAAACAAAAGTGAAAAATATAGATACACACACGCATATATATGTGTATTTATGTGTGTGTATATATCACATATATTTTATAGATACACACATATATATTTTATATATACACATAGCACACACACACACATATATATATACATATGTGTATTTATATATATATATACATATATATATATATATATGTGTGTGTGTGTATATATATATATATATATATATATATATAAAAACACCAATCAAACTGTTTTCAGAAATGTATCATCCCGTGAAGAACTGTCTTTTGTGTTACTGGTAGAAGCATGAATTGCTGCAACCATTTTGGGAAAACCAAAATAAAAATGCACCACAGTCTTGAAATCCTATTAAAGTAAAAACAAAAACAAACAACAAGGCAGACTAGCTCAGGCCAAAAAATTCTACTCTTAAGGACTGTGTCCTATAGAAATGGAAGTACCAAGTGCTAGGATTAAAATAAATAATAAAAACATTACCTCAGTGGAAGCAGTTGAGCAACCCACGGTAAAAACATTTACTGAAGGTTGAAAAGATACAGCTTTTAGGTGGACAAAAAGAAAATTGCCTCCCAAAATCAGATATATAGAGAGATTTTCTAAATAATATAAAATTATAGCTAGATGCGGGAAAAATTTCTGGTGTTTCGTAAGTCTGTAGAATGACTATAAGTAACAATAATATATAGTTTGCAATAGCTACGAGAAGGATATTGGACATTCCCAACACAAAGAAATGATGAAAGTTTGAGATGATGGATATGCTATGCACCCTATCTAATCACTATACATTATGTGTATAGAAATCTCACCATGCAGCCCATAAATATATGTGATTATTATTTGTAAATTAAAAAACTAAAGCAACAAAAATCTAACTAGAGAACAATACATGCTAATATTATTTAATGTTAATATTTGAACCCCTTTACCAAATATCTTAAATTTCTACTGAAGTAGTATATTGATAAAACTTTTCAGTCTTTCATTGGTAACTGGGCATATATCCGTATCCGCTGGTCTACAATGTTGGCCTGTAGACCACTACAAAGCCTTTGAAAAATGCTGATTCTTGCCTTATAAATGCATTTCCCAAAACCTGAGTAAAGGGAACATATTATGTACCCTCTGGGATTTATTTAGTAATAAGTGAGTAGATTCAACATAATAAATCAACTTCAGCATTCTCATATCCTCAAACTTGAGGATACTTCCTTCTGTGGTACTCTAAGGATGTTCTAATATCTGAATTTTAATGGAGATTACTTTTGGGTTTAGATTTCAGTCAACCAACTGATTATTATAGCTGCTGCCAGCCGCTAGGTTAATAGATTGAACCCATTTTTTTGGTTTATTTAGCATTTTTCTGTCAATATTTTCAGCCTGATCCAACATTACATCCCTTTCACCCCAAGTTGGCACCCACAAGATTGTTTCTCTTGATTATTCTCAGACTTCTGTTTATTATTTTGTCGTTATTCGCATGTATGCTACCATCTCATGAATTCCAATACCTGACTTCCTTTGTGGGTCTGGCTGAAATGTGAGTCTAGTCATGTTTTGAGACAGTGAGACTGAGGGGTAGTTCTTAATGCGAATCAGCATTGCCTTACAAATCAACAGTTTGATTGAGGCTATTATAGGACTGTTAAGCAAAGGATTTGCCATTAAAATATAATGCAGATTTTAGAAAGCAACATTTTTTTACAATAGTGTACATCCATCTGACATCACTTATATCCAGATTAAAAGAAGCAAACAATACATAGATTATTTAGTAAAACTACCATGTAATAAAGGTACAGAAAAGTGTATGCAACTCAACAAACAAATTCAAACAGTGACTAACTCTGAAAGCAAGAACATGTGTGCAACCAGAGAGACTTCTTCAGGTAGCTTCAACAACACAGATAATGTTTTTTTTTCTTTATTTATATTCTAAGTGCGTAGATATTCACTGTAGTAATAGAATGCTTCATGGCTATTAAATTTAGCTTTACACATTAAAAATAATAATCTGTATGCATCACTAGTCAATTTGAGAAATAAACATGCAAATATATGAAATATTTGTCTCTTTCATCTATGATTTAATGAGAAATAAATAATAATAAATATCTGTTTATTATTATTACTGATAAATTATTATTTATCTGTAATAAATATTTCATAGAAAGACATACATCAGATGAAACTGACTTTTTCTTTATTTCAATTTGTCCAAATTGTTGCAAAACATTTTATCATTGTAAATAATAATAAATATCTGTTTATTATTATTATTACAGATAAATAATAATTTATCTGTAATAAATATCTCATAGAAATTTATCTGTAATATATATCTCATAGAAAGACACACACCAAATTAAACTGACTTTCTCTTTATTTCAACTTGTCCAAATTGTTGCAAAACATTTTATCATTGTAAAACAAATCAAATAAGTAAAATTTAAGGTAAAATTATATGACTACTAGAAGCAGATTTAATTATTTAATTTCTGGAAGACTAAGTTAGATATGTAAGAAAATGTGAAAAACATGTACTGGATTGGTTGGGTATTATGGTTAGGGCAAAGAAAGTAAACAAGCGTAACTCCATTCTAATCAGGAATAAAGTACCAGACAACTCTCAACAGACGGGCATTCTACAAAGCACCTGACCAATCTGTTTCAAAACTGTCAAAGTCAACAAAAATGCGAAAAATGTGAGAAACTGTCAAGAGGAGAGGAGCCTAATGAGACATGACAACTCAAAATAATGTCATACCCTAGGTAGAACCCTGGAACAGAAAAGGACTATAGGTAAAAACCAAAGAAACCTGAATAAAATGTGGTTAGTCAATAATAAGCGTTAACTTTTGTTCATTAATTAGAATGAAGATACCATGATGATGTAAGATGTTAATAATAGAGAAAAAAAGGTAGGGAATTGGGTGTATTAGAACTGTCTGTACTTGCTTCATAATTATTCTGCATATCAAAAACAATTGTAAAAAATAAAATTTACTTAAAATTTTTATTAAGAAGTCATTCAAAACATTGTCATGGAAGTAATATGGTCATTAGGCTGTATGATCCAAGTGATTAAAATTTAAATATGCCTATATAACTTTAGGAGAAAATATACCCAATATTATCATTTAATGCATTTTGTTTAAAATTAGTCAAAATTGGCCGGGCGCGGTGGTTCAGGCCTGTAATCCCAGCGCTTTGGGAGACCGAGGCGGGTGGATCACGAGGTCAAGAGATCAAGACCATCCTGGTCAACATGGTGAAACCCCGTCTCTACTAAAAATACAAAAAATTAGCTGGGCATGGTGGCGCATGCCTATAATCCCAGCTCAGGAGATTGAGGCAGGAGAATTGCCTGAACCCAGGAGGCGGAGGTTGCGGTGAGCCGAGATCGCGCCATTGCACTCCAGCCTGGGTAACAAGAGCGAAACTCCATTTAAAAAAAAAAAAAAATTAGTCAAAATTGTAATTTCTAAGAAAACTATTACCCACAGAATTTTAAGAGATGAATTAATAAAAATCCAGGATGACTAATTACTGTAGAAATACTATTAGAATCTGAATATTTTTTTCAGGGGGAATATATATACATTTTGTAAATGTGGTAGAGGAATGGACCAGTAAGTGCCATTTATGTTTTTACCTGTTCAATCCAATATAAATTGATTATTTTCAATTCAGCAATTCAACATAAGTAGGAGAATAATCGGAACATTTCTTCTAATTAGACATTTTATACAGATTACAATATTTACAGTAAAATTAGAGGCATCTTAAACATGTTAGTAATAGCATAAAGATATTTTCAGTTCATAATATCATTAACATCTTTGAAACAATTAGTAAGTTATTTAATGTGCTAAGGTATTTCTTCACTATCCATCAGCAAATAACATTGTCTGCTGTGGTGAACATCCAAAATATTAAACCTAGTATAAAATATTAATGTTTTAAGAGAAGGAATATAATTATTGATTTTTATAAAGATGAAATCAGTACTGTGTTATTTCATATAATGTAGTAATAATGAATATCAAGATATTCAACTCAATTTTTTATTAGCTCTCCACTTCTTATTAAAGTAGAATTTTTATTCAAAGATTTTATCATATTTATTTTGATGTCTTAAATGTCCCCGAGTCCATTAGAAAACTCTCTTTTTTAATTTGCTCAAAAGGAACATCATCCTGTGTCCTTGAAGAAGAAATCACACTGCTGTTACATCCTGATAACTATGGTTTGGGCTTGTACTGGGGCAATGATATGTAAATGATGTGTTGTTTCAAAGTGTCTGCAAAGCGTTTTGGAGGAAGATAAGCTTGAAGTCAAAGGTTAAATATGAAATTGAACTGAATGATCTCAGAGAAAACTGAAGTGCTGACAACAGCAGCACAACTCAATCCTTGGGTTGACCTCAGCAGCCTAGGCAGCCTGCAGCCCTATAATGATCTAAGCAAATTAAAAAGAAATAAAAATATGCTAACGTTTTAGCAATAAGCTCTTAAGCAAAATCATATGAAGTATCGCATCTTATAAAAGAATCCTGAGATACATAATATCTTTCTATGTGGGTTAAACTCAAGGATGTTCCCTGCATTTGCCTGTGGATTAGGTAACCGATATTTTATATCATTGCCAGATAAAACAATAGTTGTCCATGTGTTAGTGCATGTTTTTGTGGGGCCTCTCTCTATGTATTTTAACACAAATACATATTATATTCAGATATACAATTTCTTAGATAATCAGAAAAATTCTCTATAAAGAAAGTAAAAAGTTTTGAAAAAATAATGTGTAATTGTCTACCTATGTGCATATTAACAAGGGTAAACGTCATTTCCCAAAACCTGAATAATCATAGCAGAATTTCAAAAACTAGATTTTTAATGATTAAAAATATGTAGTCCTGGCTGCCAGGGAACTTACATTTATTTGCATGAAGTCAATTGACAGTTACTTACAAGGCACACTTACGTGTATTAATCTTAGGACATCATAGACCACTGTATGAAAGTAATCAATATGTAGAAAATAGTCTGGAAGCTGAATTACACACTAGTTCCTGGTTCTTTTACCTCCAGATAAGGCAACATGAAGGAGGCACAGTGTAATGTTACACAAATTATATCAAACCTGGCATATGGAGAAATATTCCAGAACCCCTTGAAACAAAGGGATTAATATATAAATGGAAAGACGTACTTTACCACGCTTTAACTATTTATGGTAAATCCTTTCCCACCACCTATAGAAACCTATGAATATAAAGTGGTATTTTTCTGAGAGTAGAACAAAACTGCACTATCAGCTGAGAAAATAAAGATGTTAAGAATAGAACTGGTTTTTAAAAAAAAAAAAAAAGGAAAAAAGAAAACAGAAAATGTGAGGCGTGTGAGATCTTTGGGTCCAAAGAAATGGATGAAATAGAGGGCATACTGAATTCACTGTAACAGTACTGAGATTTTGTTGAAAGTGAATACGAGTACAATTGAATCCTCTGCATTTCCTAATTGAGTTACGATTTGGGAGAGGAATTAATTATTTGTACCTATAGCTTAGATGGATTGATACATTTATCATTTGTAACATTTTCAAAAAGTTATAGTTATGTTAAAATTAATTGTTTCCTGGTCGTTAGCCGATTTTGCTGATTCTATACAGTTTATACAATTCAAGTTAAATATGTGTATATTCTGTGTTCTTTTTGGAGCTTTTGTTTTTGATATTTCTCTCATATTGAAACTCCTCTCTAATGGGAATATAACAATTTTCTGCTGGTCTCCAAGGTGGCTGTTTCCACTCTTTATCAATCAAGTCCTTAATTCAAAACCCTACAAATGGCCAACAGGTGTATGAAAAAATACTCAACATCTCTAATCAGCAATGCAATGAAAATTAAAACTACAATGAGATATCCCCTCAAATATGTTAGGGTCACAATTATTTTTTTTTATTATACTTTAAATTCCAGGATACATGTGCAGATGATGCAGGATTGTTACATAGGTATACACATGCCATGGTGGTTTGCTGCATCCATCCCCCCATCACCTACATTAGGCATTTCTCCTAATACTATCCTTCCCAATCCCCCAACCCCCTGCTATCCCTCCCCTAGCCCCTACATTCCCCCAAAAGTCCCCAGTGTGTGATGTTCCCCTCCCTGTGTGGATGTGTTCTCATTGTTCAACACTCACTTATGAGTGAGAACATGAGGTGTTTGGTTTTCTGTTCTCGTGTCTGTTTGCTCAGAATGATGGTTTCCAGCTTCATTTATGTCCCTGCAAAGGACATGAACTCATCCTTTTTTATAGCTGCATAATATTTCATGGTGTATATGTGTCACATTTTCTTTATTCAGTCTATTCATGATGAGCATCTGGGTTGTTTCCAAGCCTTTGCTATTGTACACAGTGCCACAATGAACACATCTGTGCATGGGTCTTTATAATAGAATGATTTATAATACTTTGAGCATATACTCAGTAATAGGATTTCTGGGTCAAATGGTATTTCTAGTTCTAGATCTTTGAGGAATTGCCACACCATCTTCCACAATAGTTGAACTAACTTTCTCTCCCACCAACAGTGTAAAAGTGTTCCTATTTCTCCACATCCTCTCCAGCATCTGTTGTCTCCAGATTTTTTAATGACCACCATTCTAACTGGTGTGAGATGGTGTCTCAATGTGGTTTTGATTTGCATTTCTCTAATGACCAGTAATGATGTGTACTTTTTCATATGTTTGTTGGCTGCATAAATGTCTTCTTTTGAAAATTGTCTTTTCATATCCTTTGCCCACATTTTGATGGGGTTGTTTGTCTTCTTCTTGCAAATTTATTTTAGTTCTTAGTAGATTCTGGGTATTAGCCCTTTGTCTAATGAGTAAATAGCAAATATTTTTTTCTCATTCTGTTGGTTGCCAGTTCACTCTGATGATTGTTTCTTTTGTTATGTGGTAGTTCTTAAGTTTAATTAGATCACATTTGAATATTTTGGCTGTTGTTGCCATGGCTTTTGGTGTTTTAGTCATGAAATTCTTGCCTGTGCCTATGTCTTGAATGGTTTTGCCTAGGTTTTCTTCTAGAGTTTTTATGATGTTAGTTCTTATGTTTAAGTCTTTAATCCATCTGGAGTTAATTTTGTATAAGGTGTCAGGAAGGGGTCCAGTTTCTGCTTTCTGCACATGGCTAGCCAGTTTTCCCATTATCATTTATTAAACAGGGAATCCTTTCCCCATTGATTATTTTTGTCAGGTTTGTCAAGGATCAGATGGTTGTAGATATATGGCATTACTTATGAGGCCTCTGTTCTATTGTATATCTCTCTTTTGGTACCAGTACCATGCTGTTTTGATTACTGTAGCCTTGTAGCATAGTTTGAGGTCATGTAGCATGATGCCTCCAGCTTTGTGCTTTTTGCTTAGGACCGTCTTGCCTATGTGGAATCTTTTCTGGTTTCATATTAAGTTTAAGGTGGTTTTTGCAGTTCTGTGAAGATCAATTGTAGCTTGATGGGGTTGGCATGGAATCTCTAAATTACTTTGGGTGGTAGGGCCATTTTCACGATATTGATTCTTCCTAACCATGAGCATGGAATGTTTTTGTATCTATTTTTGCCCTCTCTTATTTCATTGAGCAGTGGTTTGTAGTTCTCCGGGAAGAGGTCCCCACGTCCCTTGTTAGTTGTATCCCTAGGTATCTTAATCCCTTTGTAGCAATTGTGAAAGGGAGTTTGCTCATGATTTGGTTCTCTATTTGTCTGTTATTGGTGCACAGGAATGCTTGTGATTTTTGCACATTGATTTTGTATCCTGAGACTTTGCTGAAGTTGCTTATCAGCTTAAGGAGATTTGGGGCATAGACAATGGGGTCTTCTAAATATACAATCATGTTGTCTGCAAATAGATACAATTTGATTTTCTCTTTTCCTAAGTGAATACCCTTTATTTCTTTTTCTTGCTTGATTGTTCTGGCTAGAATTTTCACTACTATGTTGAATAGGGGTGGTGAGAGAGGGCACCCTTGTCTTTAAATGTGTCCCAGAGAATCTGGTACATTGTGTCTTCATTCTCATTGGTTTCCAAGAACATCTTTATTTCTGCCTTCATTTCATTATTTATCCAGTAGCCATTCAGGAGCAGGTTGTTTAGTTTCCATTAGTCATGCAGTTTTAAATGAGTTTCTTAATCCTGAGTTCTAATTTGATTGCAGTGTGATCTTAGAGACTGTTATGATATACAATCTTTTGCATTTGCTGAGGAGTGATTTACTTCCAATTATGTGGTCAATTTTAGAGTAAGTGAGATGTGGTGCTGAGAAGAATGTATATTTCTGTGGATTTGGGATGGAGAGTTCTGTAGATGTCTATTATGTCCCCATGGTCTAGATCTGAGTTCAAGTCTTGCATATCCTTGTTAATATTCTGTCTTTTTGATCTGTCTAATATTCACATTGGAGTGTTAAAGTTTCCCACTATTATTGTGTGGGAGCCTAAGTCTCTTTGTTGGTCATTAAAAACTTGCTTTATGTATCTGGGAGCTACTGTATTGAGTGTATATATATTTAGCATAGTTAGCTTTTCTTGTTGCATTGATCCTTTTACCATTATGTAATGCCCCTCTTTGTTTCTCTTGACTTCTATTGGTTTAAAGTCCATTTTATCAGAAACTAGGATTGCAACTCCTGCTTTATTATTGCTCTCCATTTGCTTGGTAAATCTTCCTCCATCCCTTTATTTTGAGTCTGTGTGTGTCTTTGCATGTGAGATGGGTCTCCTGAATACAGAACACTGATGGGTCTTGACTCTTTATCCAATTTGCCAGTCTGTGTCTTTTGATTGGGACATTTAGCCCATTTACATTTAAGGTGAATATTGTTACATGTGAATTTTATCCTGCCATTTTGATACTAGCTGGTTGTTTTGCCAGTTAGTTGATGCATTTTCTTCATTGTGTCAATTGTCGTTACCATTTGGTATGTTTTTGCAGTAGCCAGTACTGGTTGTTCCTTTCCATGTTTAGTGCTTCCTTCAGGAGCTCTTGTAAGGCAGATCTGGTGGTGAGAAAATCTCTCAGCAATTACTTGTCTGTAAAGGATCTTATTTCTCATTCACTTATGAAGCTTAGTTTGGCTGGATATGAAATTCTGGGTTGAAAGTTATTTTCTTTAAGGATGCTGAATATTGGCCTCCACTCTCTTCTGGCCTGTAGGGTTTGTGTGGAGAGATCCACTGTGAATCTGATGGGCTTCCGTTTGTGGGTAACTCAGTCTTTCTCTCTGGCTTCCCTTAGCATTTTTTCCTTCATTTCAACCCTGGTGAATCTGATGATTACGTGCCTTGGCATTGCTCTTCCTGAGGCATATCATTGTGGTGTTCTCTGTATTTCCAGGATTTGAATGTTGGCCTGCCTTGCTAGGTTCGGAAAGTTCTCCCGGATAATATCCTGAAGAGTGTTTTCCAGCTTGGATTCATTCTCTCCATCACATTCAGGTACACCATTCAAGAGTAGATTAGGTCTTTTCACATAATCCCATATTTCTTGGAGGCTTTGTTTTGGTTTTTTTTCACTCTTTTTTCTCTAATCTTGCCTTCTTGCTTTGTTTCATTGAGTTGATCTTCAATCTCTGATATCCTTTCTTCTGCTTGATCGATTTGGCCATTGAAACTTGTGTATGCTTAGTGGAGTTATCACGCTGTGTTTTTCAGCTCCATCAAGTCATTTATGTTCTTCTCTAAGCTGGTTATTTTAGTGAACATTTCATCTAACCTTTTTTCAAGGTTCTTAGTTTCTTTGCATTGTATTGGAATATGTTCCTTTAGCTCAGAGAAGTTTGTTATTACCCACCTTCTGAAATTTGCTTCTTTCAATTCATTAAACTCATTCTCCATCCAATTGTGTTCCCTTCCTGGTGAGGAGTTGTGATTCCTTGGAGGAGGAGAGGCCTTCTGGTTTTTAGTGATTTCAGCCTTTTGCCTACGTTTTGTCTCATCCTAGTGGATTTATCTACCTTTGGTCTTTGAAGTTGTTGGCTTTCAGATGGAGTCTCTGAGTAGATGTCATTTCTGTTGATGTTGAAGCTATTTCTTTCGGTTTTCTAGTTTTCCGTCTAACAGTCAGGTCCCTGTCCTGCAAGACTGTTGGAGGTACACTCCAGACACTGCTTGCCTGGGAATCACTGCAAGGGCTGCAGAACAGCAAGGATTACTGCCTGTTCCTTCCCCTGGTAGCTTCATCCCAGAAGGGTACCCACCAGATATCAGCCAGCATTCTCCTGTATGAGGTATCTCTTTGGATATATGGCAGTCAGGGAGCCTCTTGAGGAGGCAGTCTGACCCTTATCAGAGCTCCAGTGCTGTGCTGGGAGCTCTGTTGTTCCCTTCAGAGGTGGTGGGCAGGGATGTTTAAGTCAGCTGCAGTGGAACTCACAACCACCCCTTTTCCCAAATACTCTGTCCTGGGAAGGTGGGGCTTTATGTATAAGTCCCTGACAGGCTGCTGCCTTTTTTCAGAGATGCACTGCCCAGCAAGGAGAAAATCTAGTCACAGTCTGCCTGCAGAGGCTTGCTGAGCTGCCACTGGCTCTGCCCAGCTGCTGTGTAAACTTCCTTGTGATTTTGTTTACACAGGCAAGGATAGAAATTCCTTGGTAATGGTGGACGCCCCTCCCCCCAGAGAGCTCCACTGTCCCATGTTGAGCTCAAAATGCTGTGCTGGCTGCAAAAATCTCAAGCCACTGAGTTTCAGTTTGCTGGTCTTTGTGGGGGTGGGACCCACCAAGCCAGATCAGTTGGCTCCCTGCCTTCAGCCCCCTTTTTTTCAGGGGAATGTGTGGTTCTGTCTCACAGGTGTTCCAGGCACCAGTTAAAACAGCCGCCCAGATTTGTGCTGGAAACCTGTGGTGCTGGTGTAGCTGGCCTCAAAGGGAATCTCCTGGTCTGTGGGCTGTAAAGACTATGGGAAATGCACAGTATCTGAGCCAGAGTGCTGGAGTGTCCATAAATGAGACATTTAGAGGTTTATATGGATATGCACACATAAATACAGAAATGGATAATATAAATATAAATAAATGTACATGATGTGTATGAAAGAGAAAGAAAAATGTCAGAAATAAAATGGAGAGAATTGTTATTATGCCAAGAAAAGGATATGCTCTTTACCCTGTCTTCTCTACCATGTGGTGCCTTTGGCCTTTCCTTTTTATGAGACAGAGTTTCAGTGTTGTTGCCCAGGCTGGAGTGCCATAGTGTGAGCTGCGCTCACTGCGACATCTGCCTCCCAGGTTCAACTGATTTTCCTGCCTTAGCCTCCAAGTAGCTGGGATTACAGGCATGTGCCACCACACCTGGCTATTTTGTATTTTTAGTAGAGACAGGGTTTCTCCATGGTGGTCAGGTTGGTCTCAAACTGCTGATCTTGGGTGATCCGCCTACCTCAGCCTCCCAATGTGCTGGGATTGCAGGTGTGAACCACCGCTCCCAGCTAATTTATTTCTGTTTAATAAGGTGTTTTATAAAGGGAATGGAGTGAACAAGCATTACAACATTGCAGCAGAGAATTGAAGCAGGGGAGAAACCTGTAGTGTGAATATTTGGGGCAAGGTTGTGAGTCCTCCATGAGCCTTGAGTATACTTGGGTTTGTGCCACTTTGCTACAAAAGTTGATTGCTAGAGAGGGGTTTCCAGCAGCATGGAACAGTAGGGCTAGGCAACCTACCAGGACAGCTGAGAGGCAGTTTGAGAAAATGTACCAGAAAGCATCTCTCACATCAGGGAACTAGAAAGTATGGAAGCTTCTTTAGGGTTCCTATAGAACCTACTCATAGGGAGGATGTAAGTGCCCCAAAGTAAATAGGAGGCATCTACACATTTAGCCTGTGTAACTCATCTCAAAGGCCAAAGCCCAAGTGGAGGAAAGAAAACCAAAAGATAATGGCAAATTGTTAGAAAAAGATTCACCAAAACACACAGACACACACACACACCTGTATTTGTTGAGGTTCTCCAGAGGGGCAGAACCAATAGAATATAAGAATATACAAAAGGGAGATTATTAGGGAGAATTGTCTCACATGGTTACAACACAAAGTCTCACAATAGACCATCTGCAAGTTGAGGAAAGAGAGAAGCCAGTAGTTCTCAGACCAAGTTTGAAAGCCTGAAAACCAGGAAAACTGACAGTGCAGCCTTCAGTCTGTGGTGAAAGGCCAGAGAGCCCGGGGGAAACCACTCATGTAAGTCCCAGAGTCCAAAGGCCAAAGAAGCTGGATTCTGATGTCCAAGGTCAGCAGGAGCAAAAGCAATCATCAGGCACAGAAAGAAGAAAGAGACAGCCAGAAGACTTAGCAAAGCAGAGTGATCCCAGTTTTCTCCACCTGCTTGTTCTAGCAATGCTGGCAGCTGATTGGATGCCGTCCACCCACACTGAAGTTGAGTCTTCCTCTCCCAGTCCACCAACTCAAATGTCAGTCTCTGGCAACATCCTCATAAACATACCCAGAAACAATGTGTTACAGGCCATCTGGATCTCTACAATCCAATGAAGTTGATGCCTAATATTATTCATCGCAAAACCCCTGTGTCATGAACATACACATACATCACTACAAAGAAACTAGGGACACTATCTAAAGTTCAACTGAGTGGAGAAAAGCTGAGCGTAAGTAATTGCTTCTTTTAGGTAGCAAATGGAATTAGAATTTGTGAGTAATCATTATGTCTCCACATTTTAAAATCTGTTCAAACTCTGAAGAGCTGGTTTATGGAGGGTGTGATGAATGGTGATGAAATGAGACCACTTCATCATCTTTTCTAAATACAGACAAAACCAGCTCACTGTGCAAACCACAATAGTTAAGCAATCCCCCGCTCCACTAATGAGACTGCTGCTCATTTACCCATTATAGCTTTAGATTATCTTTATTTCACAGTGGTAATGTTCTTAGAAACTCTATCATTGCTCTTTGTAAACCTACTAGTTAACTGGTTGTGTCTCCATAGAGAGTGAGAAAAAGTCTAGGTTACATGTAGTATTTCTACATCTTTCTTTGCCATACAATTCCGTGAGAGAGCCACTGTTTTCACACTCTGGCTTCAATCCCTCACCTCTCCTGAAATCCATGTCGCCCCAGCCTCCTAATAAACTCAAAATACCTCACTTGTAATAAATACATTTCACAAAGTTGGTCAGTCGAATAATGTTTGGAATCAATAAGTGGATAGGGAGGTAGGAGAAACACAAGAAGCCCAAAGATTTCATGTGCCAGATTGGAAAAAGTCAGTCTCTGACTTGAAAATAAAGTTTGTTTTTTTTTTTTTTTTTCTGAGAGTTGTTTATTGTTCAATCACTTGGAAGGTCTGAAGAATTTTAGATTGTGTTGGTTATGGAACTGGAGGTAGGGAGTGCTGAAGTCAGTTTGTTTAAGAGGGGTGAGAAGAAGAGGTGCGGGCTGAAGTATTGCAAGAGTCACAGTGGGCAATGTTTAGTGTTTTAGGATCTTTCATGGTAAATAAGCTACAAGGCCAACCTGTAGCTATCGCTGTCAGTGTCTCTCTCTGGCCCTTTCTAAAGCAGTGCTTGAGGTATGATGGCTTGGTTTTCTTTTGGCTTCTTTCTTGCTTTTAGCTGATGATCTTCTAAAGACAAAATGAGTAACACAAATAAACATTACTATAAAGATAACCCGTAATTTATCTCTTGTCTATAACCCTGCCAGGTAGTCATTCTTGTGATCATTTCTTCCATGTTGGGATACAACCACATTCTGTCTCCTTAAATGTCTCTCATATTTTCTTGTTCATTTGTTTTGTGTTGTTTTTGTGCTCAACAAGCATCTCCATTATGACATCCTCAGAGCCAGAGTAGGCAGTAGAAGCCAGCTGAGGATGTCTTCTTTTCTCATTGTCAACTCTTAAAAGTTGAAATTTTATGTAAATATTTATTGAAAAGTTTAATCTCTCTGTTTCTTTTCTTCCTTTGTTTTTTAGTACAGATTTAGAAAATTACAGAAGCTTCAGACATGTTGGTCTTTGTTGATTCCCAAATCTTTAAAGGCTTGATATGTGATTCCCTATTTTTTTATAATGTTGAATGGGGATTTGTAGACATTTTCTTGAGTTCCTGCTGCAAAGAAAATAGAACATAATCTAGATGTTCCGTTCAGCCAATTATTTACAGAACCATTTTGCCTTAGTTACTTCTTATACGTTTTCAAAATTCTGTAAACATTTATAAAAACTCTGATTTCTTTGAAATAGTATAATCAGATACAACTCCCTATTTATTATATATGTAGTCAAATACTCTATCTTCTCACATACACACAAACACACACAAAACTACTTATGTAAAGGTAAAATAAATATTTCAATAATCTATTCAATAATAGAGTAAATATTAAAGTAAATATCTAAATACAATTGCAAAAAAAAAAAGCAAAAGCAAAATGTGATTAGTCATAGTATACTTGTACACCGCAATCAAATAAAATAGGTTAGTTTTAAATCAGATACACAGAGTACTAGCAACTCAGCTTTTTTCTAATGTTATTAATATTGAATTTCAGCAACATAGTTTAATATTACAAAGCTGCACACTTTGATTAGTAATTTATAAAGCAAAGTATGTTAGTTTTTGTGTCTTAAACATACAGTTACAGAAACATGACTCATTTCTAGTTTCAATTCTATACTATAAATTATCCTTTGCCAAAGGTTTCTCATTTTTTTCTCAGCAGTGTAAGGTATTCATTTTAATTTAGAAGTTGTTGAGGGCCTAATTATTTTTCTTCTTCTCTTTTGTAAAGCATAAAATATCACCTAAATACCCTAGGCAACATAGCAAAACCTCATCTCTACAAAAATTAAAAAATTAGTGAGGCATGGGCACATGCTGTTTTTCCCAGCTACTCAGGGGTCTGAGATGGAAGAGTTGCTTGAGCCAAGGAGGTCAAGGCTTCAGTGAGCTGTGATCCCTGCTGCACTCCAGCCTGAGTGATAGAGTGATATCTTGTCTCTCAAAAGAATTATTTGAAAATTGCCTTGAAAATTTGAGTTGAAAACGTTAATATTTTAACAGGTATGAAGTATAAATAGCAGCAGTATGTTAAAAGTTTCAAAGAAACTCAGAAATATCACTTTCATATATTAATGCATGAACTCTAAACATAATCTTGTCGTATAATTGTTTGCACCTATATAAATAGCATAATAAATGATGTTAAGAAACTGAAATCAAATGAAAACAGTACCTTTGAATTTTATTAATTAGCAATAATTAATCAAAAAGGAGAGTAGACTCTTTAAGGTATACCTTTATCTGTATCAAATAAAAAATATCACCTCCAAAAAATTGAAGATTTTTAAGGACATTAATTATAGTGCATTCAAATAGTTTAATAGTTTAAGCTGACCAGATTTATTGCACAGTTTACACAATGGTTTAAAAATTCCCCAATAATTAAATGCCAAAATATAAAGCCACAAAACTGGTAACATTAACTTTATATCATACTTCATTCCAGAAGGAAATGGTCTGGTCTCAAGGATAGTTGTTTACAAATTATCCCTTTAAAAATAATGTAAAAAAATTTGATTTGTGTTTATTTATTTGTAAATGCTAACTTTATATAGATTCTAACTTCTGACCTAAATAATTTTCTTCGCATAATAAACTTTTATATGAAATAATACTTTTGTTTTCTTTCATTCAGTCAATTATAATAATTTTTCTGGGAGATAGTAGAGTGCAACATGTGTGAAAATCTTACAGTTAAATTGGATCAAATCAGGCAGTATAGATTTCCTAGATCATAAAATCTATAAAAATCAGAAGCAATGGATTTAATTCCAAAGTAGTTCATTTAAAGATCTATTTGTGTTTGACATTAAAACAAATATTAAATAAACATAATAAAGGACGTTTTTAAGGAACAGTGTTATACTTGTTATAGTAGTTAATGTAGTAATCTTCTACTGGTAGTTGGGTTATTCCTTTAATCATCACATATCCGTATTTAAATCATATACTTAATTGGTCCTATTTAGCTTTGTTTCATCTTATTAGTTACAAGAAGATACTTATTAAATGATCTAAACCATGGTTTAGATTTATTTTTTAAAAATCACTTGAGACATTATAGTTTTACTTTTGTAAAGTACATTAAAAGAGACATTTTCTATGTGACCTATTGGGAAATTATTTTGTTAGAAAAATAATCATGTAAGTTCCAGATAAAGAGAAATTTTACTCTTCAAATTGTGAGAGTAGTAACAGACAGCAATATTCTAAATTACTCTTCTATACACATTTCCTATTTGACAATCCTACAGCCATTAAATTAGCTAATCATCTTTCTAGGGTGAGAATTTCATGCTTCAAATATGGGTTGATTAAAGATTAGCGTTGCTGGTAGTTGGTCACCTGCTTCATCATTAGATTTGAAGAGCTGAGGCTCCTAGGATAAATAAACACTGCAAAGCATTCTGAATATTTTAAATGCATGGTTTGTTTTCCTGTGCTCCCTGTGTTTGAGATTGCTCAAAATGTTTACGTGTTTTTTCCCATTTGCATCATTCTCATATACTTTACTTAGAGCAGATAGAAAAAATATAATCAAAACAATTTTGACTAAATTTTAATTTAAAATTAGACTTTAGAACAGAGGCTTTTTTAACTTTTACTTTCAATAGTAAATATATTTTAAAGTTGTGTTTACAAGTTGGATAATCAAATATATTGAACTTCAGGTATAAACAAATTACTTTTCTTGAAATTAACTTGAGAAATTTTCTACTTCCACTTTTTTCTTATTAACTATTAAAAAACAAAAACAAAATTTACAAATCTTTGAAAGCCATACACTAAAGCCTTTAGGAAAGAATGTACCAAGCATAACTATTTTTTTCTATTACTAACTTTTATATAATTATATGATTTTACAATTTTCTTAAGAAATCAGATCACAATTGCATACATTTGGGGAGTATGACTTGCTATTTTGATACACGAATACATTGTGCCGTGATTACCATAACCTAATAATAATACCCATCATCTCACATAGTTACTTTTTTGTGTGGGCAATGAGAATACTTAAGATCTACTCTTAACAAATTACAAATATGCAATATGTTATTAATAACTATAATCATCAGGCTGAATTAGGTCTCCGGTACATATTTATCTTATGCTGAGGATTTGTACCTTTTGTCCAACATCTTTGCTTCCCCCCAAGCCTTCCATCTCTGGTAACTGTCATTCTATTCTTCTTTATTATGAGTTCAACTTTTTTTTTTAAGATTCCACATAAGTGAGATCATGCAATATTTGTCTTTCTGTGTCTGGCTTATTTCACTTGACATAATCTCCTCAAGTTTAGCCATGTGCTTGCAAATGGCAGAGTTTTCATCTTTTTGTGGCTCAATGATATTCCATAGTGGAAGTATACAAATATTTTCTTTATCTACTCATCTGTTGATAGATATTTAGATTGTTTCTGTATCTTGGCTATTTGAATAATGCTCCCACAGGAATTCAGATGTCCCTACAAGATGTGGTTTAATTTTCCTTTACATATACACCTAAAAGTAAGATTGCTATATCATATGGGAAATCTATTTTTACCCTTTTGGGGAATACCCATACTGTTTTCTATCATGGCAGTATCACTGTACAGTCAGCCTGTAAAAGACTTCCCTTTTCTTTCCATTTTTAGCAACACTTATCTTTTAAGTTTTGCAAAATGGCCATTCTAATAGGTGCTAGGTAGTATTTCATTGTGGTTTTAGTTTGTATTTCCCTGATGATTTGTAAAGTTGAGTATTATTTCATATACCTGATGGGCATGTGTATGTCTTTGGGACAAGGTCTATTAAGATTTTTTGCCCTTGTTTAATTTCAGATATTAAATTACTTACTGGACATACAGTTTACAAATATTTTTCCCATTTCACAGGTTGTCTATTCATTTTGTTGATTTTTGTTTTATTGCTGGTGTTTTTGAGGTCAAATCTAAAATATCATTGCTGAGGCCAATGTCAAGGAGATTATCTCCAACATTTTCATCTAGGAGTATTATGGTTTCAGGTTTTATATTTAAGCCTTTAATCCATTTTAAATTGGTTTTCATGTATGGTGTAAGAGAAGGGTTTGATTTCATTTTTTTTTTTTTTTGCATGTGGATATCCAGTTTTGTCAACCTATTTATTAAAGAGTCCATCACTTCCCCATTGTGTATTCCTGGTTCATTTGTTAAAAATTAACTATTAACCACATGTGTGTGGGTCTATTTCTGGCTCTCCATTTTGTTCCATTTTTCCAAGTGAACTTTACAGTGCTACACAGTAACATTAAAAAGGGAAACATCCCTAGTATCATAACCTAACATTATGTCTCAAGAAACTAGAGAAAGAAGTATAAACAAAGCCCAATGTTAGTAGAAGAAAAAAAATTAACAATGATCAGACCAGGAATAAAAAACTTAGAGTCTAGAAAAGCCAAAGAAATAGTGACTAGTTAGTAAATGGAGTAGAGACTAGAAAACTGATAGAAAAAAAATCAAATAAATAAAGAAATGGTTACTTAAAAAGATAAAGAAAATTGACAAAAGTTTAGCTAGACTAACAAAAATTACAGAAATCTCAAATGAATAAGATTAGAGAATAAAGAGGAAACAGTATGCCTGACACCACATGTATTAGTCCGTTTTCATGCAGCAGATAAAGACATACCTGAGACTGGGAATTAAAAAGAGGTTAAGTGGACTTATATTTCCACATGGCTGTGAGGCTTCACAATTGTGGTGCAAGGCAAGAAGGAACAAATCAGATCTAACATGGATGGCTGCAGGCAAAAAGAAAGAGATAACGCATGCAGGGGAACTTATCTTTATAAAACCATCATGTCTTGTGAGAGTTACTCACTATATTGAGAACAGCGGGGGAAAGACTTGCTCCCATGATTCTATTACCAGGCCCTTCCCACATGTGAAAATTAAAGATGAGATTTCAGGGGGGACACAGCCATACCATATCACCACAAAAATGAAAAAAATAAGAGACTACTGTAAACAATTATAGGCCACCAAATTGGATAACTTACAAGAATCGGATAAGTTCGGAGAAACATACAACCTGAATAATGAAGAAAATCTGAACAGAGCAACAACAAGTAGGGAGAGTGAATCAATAATAAAAATCCTACATCAAAGTAAAGTGTACGACCTAATGGTTTCATGGTTAAATTCTATGAAACCTTTAAAGAAGAAAGAATGAAAATCCTTTTCAAACTTTTCAAAAAATTTAAGAAATGTTTCCATACTGATTTTATGAGGTCTTCATTTCCCTGATATGAAAGTTTGACTAAGACACTAGAAGAAAAGAAAATTAGAGAGCAATTTTCCTGATAAACATATGTGTAAAAATTCTCAACAAAATACTAGCAATCCGAATTGAGCAGCACATTAAAAGGGTCATATCATGATTAAATGGGATTTAATGCTGGAAAGCAAAAATGGTTCAATGTATGCAAATCTATAAATGTAAATCACCACATTGACAGAACCAAATGGTCATCTAAACAGATGCAGAAAAGGCATCTGAGAAAACTCAAAACACTTTTGGGATAAGAAACCCTCAACTTTAAATCATATAAGGAATGTACCTCATCAAAATAAAAATTACATATGACAATACCTCAGGACTGTTCACAATAATGCAGATATAAAAACAACCTAAACATCTTACCATATATAAAAAAATAAGAAATGAGGTATATACATATATGACAGAATATTATTCACTGTTTAGAAGAAGAAAATTTTGCAGTATGGAACTACATGGATGAACCTTGAGGACCTTAAGAAATAATGTGAAATAATGCAGTCACAGAAGGACAAATACTACACAATTCCACTTAAATAAGTAAGTATCCAAAATAGCCAAATTCATAGAATCAGGGGGTGGGATATTGGTTGCCGGGGGGTGGGTGGATGCAGAAATGAACTATAATCAAAGGTCATAAATTTTCAGTTAAGTAAAATGAATGAGTTCTAGAGATCTGCCCTACAACACTGTACCTGTAGTCAATAGTACAGCACTGTAGACTTTCAAATTTGTTAAGAGGGTAGATCTCATGGTAAGTGTTCTTGACACAATAAAATAAAATTAAAATAAATGAAATGGTACCACATTACCATGATTTGCAAATGGAATCAGATATAAGAAAAAAAAAAAAAAAACAACTCTTGGTTAGTCACTTTTTTTACAAAAAAATCTATTGGTATCACTCACCTGTGTTTCTAAAACCAAGACACATACACATTATTTTATTAGAATCCTTTAAGGTATTTTATTTTCATTTTAATTCCCTGAATAGAATTTCGTTAATATGCTCATAGTTTCAAGACTTCAATATATGTGTCATTAATCATTTTCAAAGTACTATTGACTTATTTTTAAATTGCCAGCTGATCTAAGACAGCACTAGATGCTATAATGTTACTATGCGTCTTAAACTTAAGCTTCTCCAAAATTAGATAAGTTGAAAATGTCAGCATCCCAGCAAGAAACAGATGGCATATTGAAAAAGGGGATAGTTGAAGATAGTTTAATGAAAGCATTCTATACTAGATATGAGAAGGTTTAAGAAATAGAATTAAGAAGACTGCTATAAGGAAAAAACGTATTACCCTTAACTGAAGGGTAAATGTAGAATGAAGTCTTCCACATTATGCTAGAGCAGAAGCTATAGTAGAGAGTAAAAAATAGTCATTATGGCATAAGATTTAGCCAGCAGCCACTAACAAACCATGGCCTATCAAGGACACGAACCGAGGTAGCGTGTACTCTGCTTTTCTCTACTCTTATATTACGTTGGCTTAGAAAAGCCACATTAGACACCTCAGCTGAAGCTGTGCATAGAAGTCAACCTTCTGAATGTCAATATTAAGGAGATTTAAAAGTGCATCGATACTGAAAATAAAGCAGGAATGATCAAACAAAAAATAGTACTAGTTATATGAATCACTCAAAAGGTATAGTATAATCTGTTTGAATATGCATTAGGTAAATAGAATATGATTGTTTAAAAAGGACATGTGAGAAAAAAATTAGTAAATTGTAACACTGGTCTTAGCATACCTTAGAGTATAAACATAAATTTTGTAAAAATATAAGATACATTAAAATCTAAGTTGTATTTTAAAATATTATAATAGAAAAATGTTTAAACTTTAACTGTAAGTTATTTATAGTATTTTTACTAATGTTTTTTACACTTATGTTATAATTAATTATTCACTATAAATTTATTTAGCATATGGGTATCTAAGAAATGTGAGGTCTTAGACAAAATTTTTGGGTTTTTCTTCCCTTAATTTCTAGAACAATATAATAGATAAATACAAAATGAAATATTCTGAATACATTTAATTTAGCTTAAGAGGCTTGTATTAAAAATAAAAAGTTGTCATACAATATTTAAACTATGATTAACATGGGAAGAACCAAAACAACATATAAGTTTAATTGTCATAAACTATTTTAATTGTAAACTAAATACAAATAGTTTAAATTTCCAGGCCTTAAAATTAAGGAAAAATAACTAAAAGTAATTATACCTCAGCGAGGGTGTGGGGAGGGGCCAAGATGGCCAATTAGAAGCAGCAGGGATCAGAGGCTCCCATTAAAAAGAACAATAATAGTGTGTGAATCCTGCACTGGCAACTGATGTATCCAGATTCCCTCTTCAAACTGACTAAGCAATATTGTGACCCACTGAGAGGAAGGAAGAGGAGTGTGGTGTAGCAGCCCACCTGAGAGCAACATGGGGTATGGGAGCGGCCCTCCCCAGCCAAGAGAGGTGATGAGTGAGCCTGCTACCCAGCTGGGAAGCTGTGCTTTTTTCACAGAACTGTACAACCCATGGATCAGAAGATCCCACTTGTGAACCCATGCCACCAGTGCCGAGGGTCCCAACTTGCCAGCCATCCAGATTCTCAACAGCCTCTCCACTATAATCTGCTTAAGCTTTCCAAGTTAAGGGGAAGGGATGATCAGCACCACAGCTGCGGCTGCCTGCTCTTTAAGCCCTTCCAGCTCTTTGTGGGAGGGGCAGCAGCGAGCACTGAGACTGACAGCTGCCTAACATGCTAAGCTCCCTGGGCAGGGAAAGGACAGCAGCCATCACTATAGCTCCAGGCAGGTCTTCTCTCCTGCTGGAGCCAAGTAGGCTGGACAGCTGGGTCCCAAGAGGTGTCCCCAACAGTCCAACACACCAGCTGTGGCAGACTACAGTCAGAGGACTTCTTCAGGCCTGACCCAGACCCATACCTCCTCACTGGGTAGGGCCTCCCTGCAAGAACTCCAACAACTCCAGCCATGAGTTCGGTGACAGAACTCTGATCTCCCTGGGCCTGAACCCCACGGGAGAAGGGTGGCAGACTTAGCCTTTCCTACAGATAGTTCTGAGGAATCCAGGCAGTCCAGACAAGTGGGTTTCCCTTCCGGTGAAGCACACTCCTTCTCACCAAATGACAGTCAAAGTGCTTCATTAAATGAGTCCTGTTCTTCATGCCACTCAACTGGGTGAGGCCCGCAGGGGTTGTCAAACAGCCTATGCAGGAGTGATGCCACTGGCCTCATGTTGGTACCCCTTGAAATCAGAGATTCCAGAGGAAGAAGCAGGCACCCACGTTTGCTGTTCTCCAGCCCCCTTAAGTGATATCTCTAGGCATGAGAATTAACCATATAAACAGGGACTGAAGTGAACCCTCAGCAAACCACAGTAGCCCTACAGAAGAGGGACCTAACCACTGAAAGAAAAACAAACAGAAAGCAACAACAATAGCATCAACAACAACAAAAAGTCCCCACAAAAACCCATCCAAGAGTCGGCAGTCTCAAAGATGAAAACTAAACAAACTCATGAAGATGAGAAAGTATCAATGAAGAAACACTGAAAACCCAAAATACCAGAGTGCCTTTTCTCCTCCAAACGATAGCAATATTTCTACAGCAAGGGCACAGAACTGGACAAAGGATGAGATGGATGAACTCACAGAAGTAGGCTGCAGAAGATGAGGAAAAACAAACTCTGCTGAGTTAAAGGAGCCTGTTCTAACCCAACGCAAAGAAGCTAAGAACCTTGAACCTTGATGAAAGGTTAGAGGAATTTCTAACTAGAATAACCAGTTTAGAGAGGAAAATAAATGACCTGATGGAGCTGAAAAATACACCACAAGAACTTCACGAAACATATACATGTGTCAATAGCCAAATCAAACAAGCAGAAGACAAGACATCAGAGTTTGAAGACCATCTTTCTGAAATAAGGCATGCAGACAAGATTCGAGAGAAAAGAATGAAAAGGAATGAACAAATCCTTCATGAAATATGGGACTATGGTAAAAAGACTGATCCTGTGATTGATTGGACTACATGAAGGAGACAGGAATAATGCAAACAAACTGGAAAACACACTTCAGGATGTAATTCAGGAGAAATTCCCCATCCTAGCAAGACAGGACATTCAAATTCAGGAAATACAGAGAACACCACTAAGGTATTCCACCAGAAGATCAACACGAAGACACATAATCATCAGATTCTCCAAAGTCAAAATGAAGGAAAAAAGTGTTAAGGGCAGCCAGAGAGAAAGACCAGATCACCTACAAAGGGAAGCCCGTCAGATTAACATTGGACCTCTCAGCAGAAATCTTACAAGCCAGAAGAGAGTGAGGGAGTCAATATTCAACATTCTTAAAGAAAAGAAACGTCAACCCAGAATTTCATATCCAGCCAAACTAAGCTTCATAAGCAAAGGAGAAATACAAATCTTTTCTAGTCAAGCAAATGCTGAGGGATTTCATCACCACCAGGCCAGCCTTGCAAGAGCTCTTAAAGGAAGCACTAAATATGGAAAGAAAAAAGCAGTACCAGCCACTGCAAAACACACCAAAATATAAAGACCAATGACACTATGAAGTAACTGCATCAGTAAGTGTGCAAAATAACTAGATGGCATGATGATGACAGAATCTAATTCACACATAACAATTCTAACCTTAAATGTAAATGGGCTAAATGCACCAATTAAAAAACACATATTGGAAAATTGGATAGAGTCAAGACCACAAAATTACATGGAAATTGAACAAGCTGCTCCTGAATGACTTATAAGTAAATAAAGAAAATAAGGAAGAAATAAAGAATTTCTTTGAAACCAATGAGAACCAAGAAACAACATACCAGAATCACTGGGACACAGCTAAAGCAGTATTAAGAGGGAAATGGAAATTTATAGCACTAAAATACCCACATCAGAAAGGTAGAATAATCTCAAATTGACACACAAACATGACCAGTCAAAGAGCTAGAGAAGTAAGAGAAGGCCGGGCACGGTGGCTCAAGCCTGTAATCCCAGCACTTTGGGAGGCCGAGGCAGGTGGATCACGAGGTCAAGAGATTGAGACCATCCTGGTCAACATGGTGAAACCCCGTCTCTACTAAAAATACAAAAAATTAGCTGGGCATGGTGGTGCGTGCCTGTAATCCCAGCTACTCAGGAGGCTGAGACAGAAGAATTGCCTGAACCCAGGAGGCGGAGGTTGCGGTGAGCCGAGATTGCGCCATTGCACTCCAGTCTGGGTAACATGAGTGAAACTCCGTCTCAAAAAAAAAAAAAAAAGTAAGAGAAAACTAATCCGAAGCTAACAGAAGAAGTAACTAAAATCAGGGCAGAATTGAAGGCAACAGAGACATGAAAACTTTCCAAAAAAAGATCAATTAATCTAGGAGCTGATTTTTTTAAAAAATAGCAAGATAGACTGCTAGAAGAATAAAAAAGAAAAGAAAGAAAAATCAAATAGACACAATAATAAATTATAAGGGGGATATCACAACTGACACTGCAGAAATACAAAATACCATCAGAGAATACTTTAAACACCCCTAAACACATAAGCTAGAAAATCTAGAAGTAGCCGGGCGCGGTGGCTCAAGCCTGTAATCCCGGCACTTTGGGAGGCCGAGGCGGGTGGATCACGAGGTCAAGAGATCGAGACCATCGTGGTCAACATGATGAAACCCCATCTCTACTAAAAATACAAAAAATCAGCTGGGCATGGTGGCGCGTGCCTGTAATCCCAGCTACTCAGGAGGCTGAGGCAGGAGAATTGCCTGAACCCAGGAGGCGGAGGTTGCGGTGAGCCGAGATCGCGCCATTGCACTCCAGCCTGGGTAACAAGAGTGAAACTCCGTTCAAAAAAAAAGAAAAAAAATTGAAAAAAAAGAAAATCTAGAAGTAATGGATAAATTCCTGGTTGCATACAACCTTCCAAAATTAAAACAGGAAATAGTCAAATTCCTGAAAAGACCAATACAAACTCTGAAATTAAGGCAAAAATTAATAGCCTAACAACCAAAAAAAAAAAAAAAAAAAAAAGCCCAGGACCAGATGGACTCAGAGCCAAACACTACCAGAGGTACAAAGAGGAGCTACTACCATTTCTTCTGAAACTATTTCAAACAATTGAAAAGAAGGTACTCCTCCCCTACTCATTTCACAAAGCCAAAATCCTCCTGATACCAAAATCTGGAAGAAACACAATTTAAAAAAAGAAAAATTCAAGCCAATATCCCTGATGAATATTGATTCGAAAATCCTCAATGAAATACTAGCAAACCAAATATAACAGCACATCAAAACACTTATCCACCACAATTAAGTTGGCTTCATCCCTGGGATGCAAGTTTGGTTCAACATATGCAAATCACATGCACAGGTATGTCTATTGCTGCTCTATTTACAATAGCAAAGACATGGAACCAACCCCAGTGTCCATCAATGACAGATTGGATAAAGAAAGTGTAGTGCATATACACCATGGAATGCTATGCAGCCATAAAAGCTAATGAGATCATTTCCTTTGCAGGGATATGGATGAAGCTGGAAGCCATCACCCTCTGCAAACTAACACAGGAAGAGAAAACCAAACAACGCATGTTCTCACTTATAAAGAGAGTTGAAAAATGAGAACACATAAACACAGGGAGGGTAACAACAGGGGGGGCCTGTTGGGGATAGGGGCCAAGTGGAGGGAATTTATAGTACAGGTCAGTAAGTGCAGCAAACCACTATGGCACACATATACCTTTGTAACAAACCTGCACATTCTGCACCAGAACTTAAAATAAAATTTAAAAAATAAATATATATATAATAATTATATCTCAGCATGAAGTATATTTTTAATATGTTATGTATCTGTGTTATTCCTTTTAAAATGTATTCACTCAATTTAAAAAAATATGTTTTTGCATACTTATTCAAGATGAATTTTGATTATAAAAATCATCTTTAACAATATGTAGCTTGCATATATTTGATATTTGTTAAAAATAAACATTTGACACATGCACACATATGTCCATTGTGGCACTGTTTACAATACCAAGGACTTGGTACCAACACAAATGCCCATCAATGATAGACTGGATAAAGAAAATGCGGCAAATATACAACATGGAATACTATGCTGCCATAAAAAAGGATGAGTTCATGTCCTTTGCAGGGACATGGATGAAGTTGGAAACCATCACTCTCAGCAAACTGACACAAGAACAGAAAACCAAACACTGCATGTTCTCACTCATAGGTGGGTGTTGAACAATGAGAACACATGGACACAGGGAGGAGAACATCACACACTGGTGTCTGTTTGGGGGTGGGGGGCTAGGGAAGGGATAGCAGGGGGTAAGGAGATTGGGGAGGGATAACATTAGGAGAAATACCTAATGTAGATGACAGGGGGATGGAGGGAGCAAACCACCATGGCATGTGTCTACCTATGTAGCAATCCTGCAAGATCTGCACATCTACCCCGGAACTTAAAGTATAATAATAATAATAATAATAATAATAAAAGAAATATTCAGAAATAAGTAAAAATAAATATTTATCTATTTTTTGAACCTCTAAATTTGTTGCTGACCTTCATGTAATATTCCCTCAGTCTTCAGAATTCTCTCTCCTTTTCACAATCATTGGATGGAGACATTAAGGATGGAGAAGAGTTTAACAAGTCAAGCCATCCATTTCTTATTCTACTTTTCTCCACCTGCTTATGAATAATTTTTCTTATTCACTTTTAAATGCAGATGTCTATATTGTACTTTCCTTATTATATTGGGAAAGCACCCCTCTGGTGTTGCTGGAATATGCCTTTGTGTATGTTATTAAGAAAAGATTATTGAACTTCATTTGATAAAGCTTACTTAGTTGCATGTGCGGTGCGAAAAAAATAATAGGTATTATTTCATTCTAATTAATGTTATCTTAATATGATTACAGAATTGCAATATCCAAGACTTGAATCTAGCATCAGTAAAGTGTTACTAGGTGAGTGAATTATTAAATGCATCAAAGTCATCAAGCCATCATTTACCTATGTGTTTATCTCTTCAAGGGAAATTTGCTAACATTAAGATATCATGTGCATTTATATGTAAGCGCTTTTTCACTGAACCAGCTGCTCAAGAGAAAATTGCTCTGTTGCTTTTTAAATGGGAGACAGACCAAGAGTTAGATAGGCATTTATTACTTAAGAATAGTATAATTTAATGATAGACCATGAGCAGAGAATCTATTCAGGGAGAAGAGGGAGGACAAAAAGAGAGGAATACTTAGAGTTTCTCAGGTGTTTCAATATATATTTTTTAATCTATAAGGACAAATAACAATAGCTTTGAGAAAATTATAGGACAAGTTACAGCAAAAGTTTTAGAACAATGGCTAGAAACTTATTAAATATATTTATTGTGTATTTTCTGGTTCATATTATTTCTGGTTCACATTATAGCTTTTTCCAATAGAAAACCAAATTTTCCATAAAGTAACAATTTTTCTGAGTAAATAATATTATGAAATGTCTTTTAATTAGCATTAATATTTTAATTATATTGTTTAAGTAAAATGTGTTATTTTGAAATGTAAAGGCAGGTTTTTCCTATTTTGAAACCTATCACTTATAATTCAAACTCAGATGTTTCTTATTTTGAAACCATATCATTTATAATTCAAATTAAACAAAACATGGGACTAAGGTTTCAAACAGAAGAGAGTCCTAGATAGATGATGTATTAGTCTCTTCTTATAAAGACATACCCGAGACTGGGTACCTTATAAAGGAAAGAGGCTTAATTTACTCAATGTGCCACATGGCTGGGGAAGCCTTATAACCACGGTGTACGGAGGAGAAAAATGTCATGTCTTCCAGGGCAGCATGCAAAGAGAGAAAGAGAACCAAGAGAGAGGGGAAACCCCTTATAAATCTATCAGCTCTCGTGAAACTTATTCACACCATGAGACTGCTACAGAGGAAACCGCCCTGTGATTCCCTTGCCTCCCACCAGAACCCTCCCACAACATGCAGAAAGAAGGGAGCTACAATTCAAAATGAGATATGGTTGGGGACACAGCCAAACCATATCAGGTGAGATCACTATTTTAGAGTTACGTCTTTCCCAATTCAAAGGCAGTAAGATTCTGAGGCGTAGATATTTCAGTAGATCCATGAGGACAAAAAAGGAGATCAGGGTCCATCAAAGAGGCAGAGCCACACCACACTTCCTCAACTTGCAGTGGAAACTCTGATAGATAATACTATAGGAGTGAATGTGAACCAGAAATAGAGCATTTTTCCTAGGACAAAAAAAAAAAAAAAAAAAAAAAAAGTTTCATGAGAACAGAATTTCTGACTGGCTATAGTTGGTCTGGAATTGCTGCTGTAGCTACCTCAGTGACTCTCAAAATAGATGAGTACGTTATCAGTGCATCAAAGTCATCAAGCCATCATTAATCTAGGTGTTTGCCCCTCAACAGAAGAATATATTTTATTCTCTTAAACATTGTTTAGTACACCAAAGAGCTTTTCTTATTTGATAGATATCTATCAACATTTATATTAGAAACTAAAACATAAATTTTAAAAGATAATTAACTTATTTACACATAACAACAAGAAACCCACCACATATTAATATAAATAACATACTTTATTAGGAAAAATAATTTCAAAAAGCACAAGTGAGAGGTAGTGCATTGTTTTACATTGGTTGAAATATCTTTAAAGTCTGGTGTAATAGATGACTGCTAGGCTTTATTTTCTCCTGCATTTGACATGTTGTGAAATCACATTTCATGTAGTTTAATGAAAATGCCGCTGTACACTCATGAGAAAATGAGTGCAAAATGTCAAAATCCATCTTGGTATTATTGTGACAATCATTTGAGGCCAGTGGCCCTCTTGACAGATATCTGTTTCCTCATGGGTTGCCAGACCACATTTTGAGAGCGCTGCTCTTGTTAGCTGCCCGACAATAGCAAACATAGCTCTTCTCTAGAGCGGCGATTATCAATTTTTTCTTCATTATCATCATGCCAAGAAGCATTTAAAATATATTTTTGCTAATGACAATCTCCTCATGAAATTAATAATAAAAAAGAATAGTATTTCACTGGGTAATGGTGAACTTTCAAGAAGCATAAACCATTCTAATATCTAAGGGATTTTGTTCTTACCCCAAGAGATGATACTCCCCATCCTATGATTGTAAGCTCTGGAGAAACTCACTGTCATTCAATAATCTATACATTTTACAAAATTTATTGAAAACTAGCTACTAGATAGATAACTAGTTGATGGATGATAGATGAGATAGATAAATAGATAGATTGACAGACAAAATAGAAATAGATTCACAGAGGATCCAGTTAATACAATAATGATACTTTAAAAGATACAAATATAAACAATATAGCACCCCATGTATTCAACATTAAATGATATTGTGAACTTTTGTAGAAAGATGAAAACAAATTCAACAAAAATGAGTTCTATATGTAAATATAATTTAAAGAGTATTTATATGAAAAATAACCAACAAAGACTTTTAAAAATATGAGAGAGAAGGATGCCAATTTAAAAAATTTTTATTTTGAAATAAATGTAGATTCACAAGAAGTTGCAAAAAATATAGAGATGTCATATGTACTTTTCACCCAGGTTCTCCAACTGGTAACATCTGCATTATTATAAAACAATATAACCATAAAATTCCCACTAGCAAAATACATAGAGTTTATTCAGACTTCATAAATTCACATGTAATCATTTGTACACACAAATGTGTATGTATAGTCCTATGTAATGTGGTTACATGAACATATACACCACCACCACAATCCACATACAAAGAAATTCCACTAATAGTCTCCCTCTTTCTTTTCTTCTATTGCCATATAGTTATTCTCCAACATCTCTCACAGATGGCAACAATTAACCTTTGAAAAAATTTTGTTATTTTGTAAGTGTTATTAAAAGGAATAAACACTATGTATTTTTTAGGGATTGAACTTTTTTCACTGACTGTAGTTCCTTTGTGATAACACTCACTTTTTGAAATTTTAGTTTCTCTGCTGGCGTTTGCCAAATGATGACACAATATCAAAGGCTGAGAATTAATGTTTTGTCCTGGAAGAGAGCTGAAGAGGGAACAAGTTAGCTAGCAGACTATTTTGTGGCCTAATGAGGACAGAAATTGACCAAAGATAGAAATGGACAAAATTGACCGTAGGAAGGACCAGAGCCTGATAAAAAGTAATGAATAACAACCCGCTTTGGCTGGTCCTCGCCACAGGGGTGTGATTAATTATGACGTTTCATGGGATAGAAAGAGAAGCAACTATGTAGGGGGCTACAGATAATTACAGCAAATAGTAGGCTGCCCCGATCTAGCTGTTCTGAGGAAACAAGTGTTAGAATTCAGGACTAGCCAGGGGTGAGAAGATGTAGGCAATAAATATATAAACATCTTAGTGAAGGCCATGAGAGCTATGCCCTAGGAACAGAGGCGAAATGGAGCTGACACAAACTTCCCAGAGTTACAATCTATATTTGAATAAATTCTATCCCTAGTTGGATCAAGATAATCAGTCCTTAGTCTGGCTGCATAACAGAAGAAAAATGGGCCACATTTTCTTCATTCAGTCTACCACTGATGGGCATTTGAGTTGACTCCATGTCCTTGCTATTGTGAATACCATTGCAATGAACACACGTGTGCATATATCTTTATAATACAATGATTTAAATTCCTTTGAGTATATACTCAGTAATGGGATTGCTGGGTCAAACAATATTTCTGGTTCTCGGTATTTGAGAAATCATCACACTGTCTTCCACAATGGTTGAACTAATTTTTAATCCCACCAACAGTATAAAAGTGCTCCTATTGTTCCACTACCTTGCCAGCATCTGTTGTTTCTTGGCTTTTTAATAATCACCATTCCGACTGGCATGAGATGGTATCTTATTTTGGTTTTGATTTGCATTTCTCTAACGATCAGTAATGTTCAGCTTTTTTTCATATGTGTGTTGGAGCACCATGGAATACTATGCAGCCATACAAAGGAGCAAGATCATGTCCTTGGCAGGGACATGGGTGGAGCTAGAAGCCATTATCCTCAGCAAACTAATGCAGGAACAGAAAACCAAAGGGCATGTTCTCACCTGTAATTGGGAGTTGAACAATGTGAACACATAGATACAGGGAGGGAAACAACACACACTGGGGCCTGTTGTGGGGGGGGTGGGGCGCAGGAGGGAGAGCATCTGGAAAAATAGCTAATACATACTGGTTCTAATATGTAAGCGGTGGGTTGATAGATGCAGAAATCACCATGTCACGTGTTTACCTATGGAACAAACCTGCATATCCTGCACATGAACTTAATATTAAATTTAATTTAAGTTTAAATTTAAATGGGGAATTTTTAAATGGGGAAAAATATACCTTCTAACATCTAATTAATAAGCACACACTAGGCATGCTAAGAGACAGAAATGATATTACAGAAAAACAATACAATAAAAATAATGCAAGCAGACCTGCAGTTGTTGTAAATATGAGAGTTAGCAGATAAAATAATAATGTATTTAATGTGATTCAGTTAGGAGTTGAAACATTAGCAATAATTAGTATGTTTAAAAAGATAAAATAAAATATATGAATATTTAAATATTATTTAAGTAATCAAATAATAAACATAAACAAGCATAGGCAATATGTTGTTTTTAACCATACTCACTATGACATACAATGGATGTCCTGAGTGGATATTTAGACTTGACATAAAATAAACAAATCTATATACAAATCAAGATTCTAGACTCAGCACAAAAATGAAAATTATTAAATTAAAATATAAGGGAGTTTCCAAATAAATTATACACAACATAAGAGATTCATAAAATAATAAGCTATTGATAAAGAAAAATATAGACAGCTAAAATTGCCAATACCAAAAATTAAATGCAATTTTCCTATAGAGCCTCTAATTTTACATTTACAGGTAAAGGACAAATTTCTGAAACATCTACATGTAGATAAGCAATACTACTTTTACTTTTCATTTTGCATGCCACTTAAATATGACATTTGCCTTAAATGCCCATTGATATGTATTTAATTAGTTATTGGTAAATAAAAATATATGCATATTTCTACTATATAACATGATGCTTTGATAATTGTATACATTGTGAAATAACCGAATCAAACTTATTAACACACTTTCTTGCATACTTAAAATTTTTGTGGTGGGAGCACTTAAAATCTACCCTCTTAGCAATATTCAAGTATACAATAGGTTGGTATTTAATATAATCACCATGATGTACACTGGATCTCCTATTGTTGGCCATTGGTATGTATTCCTTTTTCTTTTTCTCTTTTTGTTAAGTTTATCCTACTTGGGGGTCTATGATTGGATGAATTATTTTCCTTTGAGTATACACCCAGAAGTGGGATTGCTGAGTTGAATGGTAGTTCTATTTAAGTTCTTTGAGAAATCTCTAAACTGCTTTCCTTCTACCTATTTGAAATGTTGTATATCTTTATTTACCTAAATCTATCTACCCTCTAGCCTCTTGTAACCTCCATTATTCTCTGTAGATATTTTTAAAAAATATAATTTCAACTTTTATTATAGATTAAAGGGTGCACATGTGTGTTTGTTACATAGGTAAATTGTGTGGCACTGAGGCTTGTTGTTCAACCCACTGATTACTCAGGCAGCAAACATAGTTCTCAACAGGTGGTTCTTCTGCCCAGTTCCCTCTTCTCCTCCTTCATCTAGTGGTCCCCAATCTCTATTATTCCCATCCTATCTTTACTTTCATGTGTATTAAATGTTTTGCTCACACTTATAGGTGAGAACGTGGTATTTGGTTTTCTGTTCTTGCAGTAGCTCAGTTAAGATAAAGTCCTCTAGCTTCATCCATGTTGCTGCAAAAAAGGAGATTTCATTATTTTTTATGGTTGCATAGTATTCCATGGTGTATATGTACCAAATTTCTTTTTTATCCAATCCACTGTTCATGGGTACCTAGGTTGATTTTATGTATTTGCTATTGTGAATAGCACTGCAATGAATATGAGGATGTATGTGTCTTTTTGATTGAATGAATTATTTTCTTTTGAGTATGTACCCAGCAGTGGGATTGCTAAATGGAGAGGTAGTTCTGTTTTAAGTTCTCTGAGAAATTTCTAAACTGCTTTCCACAGTAGATGGAGTAGTTTGTATTTCCACTAACAGTCTACAGTATTCCTTTTTCTTTACAGTTTCACCAACATTTGTTGTTTTTTAACTTTTTACATAATTGCCATACTGATTTGTGTAAGATGGTATCTCATTGTGGCTTTGATCTGCATTTCTATGCTGATTACTGATGTTAAGCAATTTTTCATATGTTTGTTGGCCACTGGTATGCATACTTTTTTTTTTAAGTTTATCCTGCTTTGGGTTCTATTGAGTTACTTGGAGCTGCATAATAATGATAGCTATCAAATTTGGAAAGGCTTTGACCATTATTTTCTTTTCAACTTTTATTTTAAGGTCAGGGGTACAAGTGTAGGATGTGTAGCTTTGTGACATAGGTAAATGTGTGCCATGGGGGTTTGCTGCACAGATCATCCCATCACGTAGGTATTAAATGCAGCATCTATTAGCTATTCTTCCTTATTCTTATTCTTCTTATTCTTCCTTATGCTCTTCTTCCCCCACCCCTGACAACAGGTCCCAGTGTGTATTGTTCCCCTGCGTATGTCCATGTGTTTTCATCATTCAGCTCCCACTTACAAATGAGAGCATGTACTATTTGGTTTTCTGTTCCTGCACTATTTAGTTTTCTGAAGATAACGGTTTCCAACTCCATCCATGTCCCTGAAAAGGATATGATCTCGTTCCTTTCTATGGCTGCATGGTATTTCATGGTGCAAATGTATCACATTTTCTTTTCTTTTTTTTTTTTTAATTTTACTTTAAGCTCTGGGGTACATGTGCAGATCTTGCAGGATTGTTACATAGGTATACACATGCCATGGTGGTTTGCTGCATTCATCCCCCCGTCACCTATGTTAGGTATTTCTCCTAATGTTATCCCACCCCAATCTCCTCACCCCCTGCTATCCCTCCCCTAACTCCCTCATCCCCCAACAGATCCCAGTGTTTGATGTTCCCCTCCTTGCATCCTTATGTTCTCATTGTTCAACACCCACTTATGAATGAGAACATGCGGTGTTTGGTTTTTTGTCCTCGTGTCAGTTTGCTGAGAATGATCGTTTCCAGCTTCATCCATGTCCCTGTAAAGGACACGAGCTCATCCTTTTTTATGACTGCATAGTATTCCATGGTGTATATGTGCCACATTTTTCATTAGAGAAATGCAAATCGAAACCACATTAAGTACCATCTCACACCAGTTAGAGTGGTGATCATTAAAAAATCTGGAGATAATATGCTGGAGAAGATGTGGAGAAATAGGAATGCTTTTACGCTGTTGGTGGGATTGAAAATTGGTTAAACCATTGTGGAAGACAGTGTGGAGATTCCTCAAGGCTCTCTAGAAATAGGAATACCATTTGACCCAGCAATCACGTTCCTGGGTATATACCCAAATCATTACAAATCGATCTATTATAAAGACACATGCACACGTATGTTTATTGCAGCACTGTTTACAATAACAAAGACTTGGAACCAACCCAAATGTCCATGAAAGATAAACTGGATAAAGAAAATGTGGTATGTATTCTTTTAAGAAATGTCTGTTCACATCCTTTGCCCATCTTTTAATTGAACTTTGTATTGTTTGCTTGTTTATTTGTTTAGTTTCCTGATAGATTCTGGATATTAAATCTTTGTTAGATGATGCATAGTTCTACACATACTGTCTCCCATCTATAGACTATGTATTTACTCTCTTGGTAATTTATTTTGCTGTGCAGAAGCTCTTATAGTTGAATTAGGTCCCAATTCTCAACTTTTGTTTTTGTTGCAATTGTTTCTAGGGACTTAGCCCTAAATTATTTGCCAAAGTCAATGTTAAGAGGGTATTTTCTAGATTTTCTCCTATTATTTTTGTAGTTTGAGATTTTGCATCTAAATCATTAATTCATCTTTTAGTTAATTTTCACATGTAGTTAGAGGTAGGGGTTCAGTTTTGAGTCTAGGTTTTTTTATATTTCACATATGAATGAAATCATGGGTTATTTGTACATCTGTGCCTGGATCATTTTGCTTAATGCAACGTTCTCCAGATCCATCCATATTGTTGCAAATAGCAAAACTTTTTCCTTTTCACTGTGTGCGTGTGTATATATACATATATACACCAAATTTCTTTTATTCATTCCTTCAATGATGGACACTTGGTTGGTTCCATATTTTGACTATTATGAATAATACCACATTAAACAAAATTCTAAAGCAGTGGCAACCCATATGTGGCCAAATAAAAGTGACACATATGTGTCCTCACCTCTGTAGGTCTTGAGGAAACTCATTAGAACTAATCTTTCTTTCTTCTTTAAAATATTGCCTTCCCTTCGCTTTCATGACACCACATTTTCCTTGCTTCCTCTTCTAAGTTTTTTGCAAGGCATCTGTCTTGATTCAATTTGTAGAGGCAGAAATTTCTCCAAACTTATCTGTTTCCTACACATTTTTCTTAGCAGATCTTAGTCTATCAATATGTATATAAATCTCAGTTTTCATCTGTATTTTAGGCTTGATTTTCTGCATTTCATACATATGTATCTAATTTCCACCTTCACTATATGGGAGTAAATATGTTACAGGATCTCAGTATAAACCTGTTTATAATTGAACATGTTGTCTTCCTTCCCCAAATCTGTTGTTCATTCCTTTGTCTCCCCCACCATGTCACCTGTCCACTGAGGTGCTGAAAGCAATATCTACTATCCCCTTCTACCCTTATATTGAATCCGCCAACAAAAAATACCAAAAAATCCATTCTCAAATTGTCACTTGAATTTCTTTACTTGGTTATATTTTTATTAACATGACTCTTGTTCATATTAGCTTTATTTTTCCCCTATATATCTGTAGCAGTCTTAACAATATCCCTCATCCACTCTTTTATTTTTAATTGAATTTTTAAATTGACAAATAAAAATTGTGTATGTTTATTCTCTACAAATATCCACTTTTTTCTTCCTGATATCCTTGCCACTCTCTGCATGGTCACCTTTTTTTTTTTTTTTAAGTGCAGTCACATGCTGTATAAAAACATTTCAATGAACAACAGACCACGTGCAGGACAGTGGTCCCATAAGATAATAATGGAGCTGAAAAATTCTTATCATCTAGTGATATCATAGCCATTGTAACATCTCAATTCAATGAATTACACACATGTTTTGTCAATGCTGGTATAAACAAACCTACCGCACTGCCAGTTGTATAAGTATAACACATGTCATTGTGTATATTACATAATACTTGATAATGATAATAAATGACTGTGTTACTGGTTTATATATTTATTATGCTATACTTTCCATCAATTTAGAGTTATTTTTGAGAAGTTATACTTTTCTGCTTATTAAAAAAAAAAAACATTAACTGTACAGCAGCCTCAGGCAGGTCCTTCAGGGGGTGTTCCAGAAGAAGGCATCATTGTCATAAAACACGACAGCTTCATTCATGTTACCGCCCTTGAAGATTTTCCAGTGGTACAAGATGCGGTGGTGGAAGACAGTGATATGGATAATCCTGACCCTGATTAGGCTGAAGTAAATTCATTTTTAACAAAAAAGTTTAAATATTAAAAAAATATACGAAATGTTCCAAATGCAAAAAAGCTTAAATAATAAGGAAATAAAAACAAAATATTTTTGTATACCTGTACAATGTGTGTGTGTTAAGATGTGTTATTACAGAAGTGTCAAATGTTAAAAAATAAAGTTTCTAAAGAAAAAATGTTATACTAAAGATTAATTTATTATTGGAGAAATAAATATTTCTAAATAAATTTAGCGTTGACTCCATGTACAGTATTTATAAAGTGTACAGTAATGTCCTGGGCTTCACATTTACACACCACTCACTCAGTGTCTCACTCACCGTATTTCCAGTCCTGCAAGCTTCATTCCCGAAAAGTATCCTATACAGGTGTAACGTGTTTTTTATATTATATGTTTACTGTATCTTTTCTAGATTTAGATATTTTAAAATACATAAATATAATTGTATTATAATTGTCTAGCACAGAAATCTGCTGTACAAATGTATAGCATAGGAGCAATAGGCAATGCTCTGTATCTTATGTGTGTAATAGGCTAACCTATCTACTTTGTGTAATTATCCTCTATGGCGTTTGCACAGTGACAACATTGACCAAGAACACATTTATCAGAACATATCCCTGTCATTAAGCAATACATGGCTATATTACAACTTTTGTTATAAAATCCTTAAATATATTATTGTACCATGATTTCTTCCTAAAATATGAAATGGTATTTAATATCTTGCCTCAATAAAAGACAAAAAATTATACTGAGAAACTAGTTTCCTCCAACTTCTCTTCACAAATTTCATCGGCAAACCTTTAATTTTAATTCTTCTCTTCACTTTTGTTTGATCACAAAGATTATTAATAAAGTTTTTACTTTTAAAACAAAGTCTCTGCTTTATTATCTGCAAAATTTAAAACTTACTCTTTGATTGGTGTTCTGTAAGGTAACGTGAAGGCTTACACTCCCCATTATTTTTCTATCCACCACTTGCAAATATGTCAACCATACTATTATAATTTCAATGTATATAATAGTTACATTACCTATATATATATTTATATATTTTGTTATTATTTTTATCCCAAGAATAGAAAATCAATTTAAAAGATTTTATATTGTTTTTAACTTTAAATATTTCAAATTTTAATTTTAATGTTATATTTACCTCCTGCACAATCAGGCAAATTTAATCAATCTATCAAAAAAGCCATGTATCCATATCATTGAGAGAGTCTCTTAAGCATTGAGATCTAACAGATTATATTTTCTCATACTTCATCGGTTGTACAAAATAGCTTAATGCTGTTCCCTACTTCCCCGCCCATGATTTCTTCTCTTTGCCCCTTTTCCTAATCATTAATCATTAAGAGGGCTACAATTATGCACACTTAAAAAAATTCTAGTGACTTTTCCATATGAATCTGCTATTAATGTTTGCTATGTAGCTATCATTTTATAATTCTTGTTGAATTGTTGTGTTGAACTTAGAATCCTTTTTGTCCTTGGCTGAGGATCAGTTATTTGTGTAACTAGAAATAAGAAGTATAAATGATTCATTTTTTTTCTAAAATAGTATTAATTTTGCATTAACACAATTGTTAATCAAAACAATTGACATGATTTATTATTAACACGATGTTAATACAAACAAGTAAAATGCTTCTTATTCAGTAATCTTATATTTTGTTATCAAATTCATAATACCAACAAGCACCAGATTCTTTTAAGGTTTAAAAAAGATCTTTGGTGGTCTGAAATATCCCAGTGATATATCTGGGTATTTTGTTTTATTCCTATTCCTAAAACTCATGGGCTTATACTATTCTTGATTTTGTGAACTTAGTATATGCACAATCTTATTTTGGCCCCATATTTGAACATTCCTTTGAGATTTCCACGTCTTGGTATTTTTGCTCTAGTGAAATGCATTTTCTTCAGTTTTCCTTCCTGCAGTCCCAGCTACTCTGAAGGCTGAGGCAGGAAAATCACTAGAACCCGGTAGGCGGAGGTTGCAGTAAGCCGAGATTATGCCACTGCACTCCAGCCTGGGTGACAGAGTGAGACTCTGTCTCACAAAAAAAAAAAAAAGATAAAGAGAGAGAGATACACCATGTTTCCATATGGGAAGCCTTAATATTAAAAAGATACAAATGGCCAGGTGTGGTGGCTCACACCTGTAATCCCAGCTCTTTGGGAGGCCAAGACAAATGGATCAAGAGGTCACGAGATCAAGGCCATTCTGCCCAACATGGTGAAAACCCGTCTACTAAAAGTACAAAAATTAGCTGGGCGTGGTTGTGCGCACCTATAGTTCCAGCTACTCAGGAGGCTGAAGCAGGAGAATCTCTTGAACCTGGGAGGTGGAGGTTGCAGTGAGGTGAGATCCCGCCACTGCACTCCATCCTGGCAACAGAGTAAGATTACGTATCAAACAAAACAAAACACAGATAGAAATTTCCTCTAAGTTAACGATGAGTTATTCAGTTCCAGTAAATGTTTTCACTTTGATTTTAAGAGCTGAAGAAGTTGATTATAAACTTTATTCAGAAGAATTGTTTAAAAGAGTAGTTAGAAAACCCAGAAAGGCAATGTGGGGACGCCAACCATACCAAGCTTTTAAATATAATATAAAGTCTGTGTAGTTAAAACAGTTTAGTATCAACATGAGAATTGACAGGCATACCAATGAAATAAGATAGAAACTCTAGAATTAGACAAAGTATATTTGGAAATTCAGTGTACGCTAATGAGGCATTTCAAATCAGTGAGGAAAAGATAATTGATGTTTTGATAACTAGGTAGTTTTAGAGGGAAAAAACTGGATCCATTTCTAACCTCTGATTAATCTCAGATTTCTAATCTCAGATTAATATATAAATGTATAAAATTTCAGATATGAAGTTACTATGAAAATGGGTGAATGAGTGGATTCTTAGTAATGCACAAGCAGTAAAATTTATCTAATAAATATTTAAAATTTGGTACAGTAATAGAAAGTATAAATTTGATTATACTAAACATTTCATCTCAGAAACACCATAAATAGATCAGGAAGACAAATAATCAACTGAAAAATTAAATTGCAACTTCTTTAAAAAAATGACTGTTAAATGTATAAAGGGCTTCAAAATTAATCATGAAAAAAGCAACAATATGTGATAATGAGAGCAAATAATATGAATACTAAATGCCAGAAAAAGAAATGTCAGTGGCTCTTATACATATGACAATATGTTCAACCTCAGTAATAATAAGAGAAAAGCAAATAAAACTTCATTTAGCTATCATTCATTATCTTTCAAGCATTTAAAAATCTAAAGGTTGAAGTTGTAGATCACGAAGACATTTATATATCACTATGGAAATGCAAACTGGCATATCACTCTTTAGGGGAGATTTGGCAACGTTTATCAAAATTGCACATTCCTTTATCCTTTGAACCAGCAAACCTATTTCAGAACCCTAGGAATCTATTCAAAGGTAAATTGACAAAAAATAGAAAATGACTTATGAACATTCTTTTCAGCATTATTTTAAGTAGCAAAAGACCATAAACAACCTAAATGCTATTTAGGTTGACTGGTTGGATAAATTATGTTGCTTAGGAAACTGAGTAAACAATGAAAAATCAGGAAGTATGCTGTACTGCTGGCAAATGGAACAAACTCTATAATTTACTAAGTAGTTAACTCCAAAATATATTGTTCAATGATGAATGCAACTTAGATAACAGTAAGTGTACTATTGCAAAAGGAAAATAAATCTTAGGGCCCCCAAATCACTAAGCTAAAGGGAAAAGTCAAGCTAGAAACTGCTTAGCGCAAGCCTGCCTCCCTTCCTATTCAGCCGCCCCTTTGCTCACTGAGATGAATCTGTATCTCTTTGCCTCATTTAGAGAGGCTAATCAGAAACTCAAAACAATGCAACTATTCCTCTATTATCTACCTGTGACCTGGAAGCCCCTTCTCAGCTTTGAATTGTCCTGCCTCTCCCTCAAGTTGCCCCATCTTTCCAGACTGAACAAGTGTACATATACATATTGATTGATGTCCCATGTCTCCCTAAAATGTGTAAAACCAAGCTGTGCCACCTTGGGTGCATGGCATCAGGACCTCCTGAGACTGTGTCATGTGTGAACATCTGGAACCTTGGCAAAATAATGTTTCTAAATTAACTGAGACCTGTCTCAGATTTTGGGGGTTCCTATTTTGGTAACCACAGAGGGATTCTGAGTGGGGATACCCCTGACTTGACAAATCTCCTATCAGTGCTTGGTACCAGCATGAGCTAACGTTATGGCTCAAACCAGGGGGAGAATTTGCTGAGGCCTGGGAGCACAGCCTCCAGAGAATCTCTGATGTCCAAAAATTTGGTTAAGATCTAAAGTGTATTTTGCTGTATACCTCCCTTCTTTTTGGAGTTTTACTTGCTTCCAACAAGGAAGGCAAGATTTCCTGTGTCCATCACAATGGAAGGCAGGTAACTCCTTTCTGGAGTTTGAGCTCACTCTTAGCAGGGAAGAAGAGTTTGAGTTGTTGTTGTTGTTGTTGTTTTTCCTGATTATAGGATGATAGAAAGCAGTCTTCAGCCTGAGATCCTTCCCTAGGTAAGTAGCTTGAATTGGGGTTTTGTCTTTGGTCAAGTTCAACCACCAGCTGGTCTTAATTTCTACTTACCATTAGAGCACTCAGTGATCATATTGTTGAGGTTTTGTTATTGTTGTTTGCTCTGAACTTTCCCCCATCAGATTAGACCAATTTTAACTGACTTAGTCAAATCCGAGTGAGAATTCCAAGTTATGGGTAACAAAGCCTCTCTACTTTGGACAAAATTTCTTGCAACTGCCAAAGAGGGAAAAAATGCACTTAGTTTCTGAGTTTGTTTCCTGTCTTAAAAAAAAAAATGTCCTTTCATTTACTTTTCTTCCACCCTATACCTCTCACTCCCTTGCCATCTGCTGTACCAAAAAATCTAGAGAAGGCTTCTAATGACTTGAGCCCCTTTAAATAATTCAGAAAAAAGGTGCCACTCACCGGTTTTGGGGTGTTCTGTTTTCTTTGTGGAATTTCAAGAGTCGCGGGCAGATTCCTCTTTAGTCTAAAGCTCTGTTTTCCTGTATTGCATGACCTGGACTCTTTGGAATTGAGGGTCACAAAGATTACCTTGTACCGTGAGAGGATTTGACCTTGGCATGTATAATGGCAGAAAAGAGCTACAAAGTAGGGGTGGCTGAGCAGGAGTTAAAATTAAAGTGGTCTAGTCTGTTGTTTTTTCTCTCTCCTAGGAAGTTGTTGTTTAAGAATTCTAATTCTAGTTTGGAGATGCATTCTAAGGAGTCCCCTGTAATGCACTTTCTCCCGAAATTAATCTCAATTGGCTGTCTGTGTGCATTGGTGTGACGAACTGAGCCGTTGTTTTCATAGCTAAATGAGAGACTGAGTTATCTTAGCCCCAAAGAGAAAGGGCATTTACTCCTCCCAGCCAAAAGGCACTGCTGGGTGACTAGGAGCCTTGTGGAGGTGTCTAGAGGGTTGACCTCCCACATTGTACAGCAGCCCCACAGGAAAATCCACAACAAAAAATAATTCAAAGCAAATATACAACAACAACAACAGAAAAATAAACACTTGTCCAGGAAATGCATATAAGGGCTGACTACCCGGTATTTTGAGTCTTCTCTGAAGTCATAGACCTCTGAAGAGAGAAACTGAGGTATGTAAGAGGTTGGACATGACTCAGTGTTGATACACTGTGGAGTCCTGCCCACAAGCAGCACATATTGATCCACCACACAAAAAACCTAGGCCACAGCTCAGTTCCTCCTTTTAATAAAATAGTGGGAAACAAATAATCTAAGAATGGGGAGAAAACAAGGAGAATTACCCCCTTTCAAACGCTCCATAGGTTTTATGGTGCTTCTACTTGCCAGAGTTTACATAAAATGGAAGTAATATGGTCTTTGTGCACATTTACATTAAAGTAAAAGAGCCCTAAAGTCTACCTGCAAACTCTAGACTTCCTAAGTTCTCTTTTTCTCTATTTTTCTTTTCTATTTTAAATCTGCTGTTATTTTTCTATTAATATAAAAACCACTCTTTGCATTCAACAGGTTCTTCGTGCAAGCCAGTGAATTTGTATTTATCTCATAACTAAAGTTACGCAGTAAAAGATTTAGTATCTTTGTGTGTGTGTGTGCGTGTTCATAATTTCTATTGTTTTATATTCAATTGGCAATTAAATCTATTTTAATTTCCCTCTAGCACATCAGACTTTTTCTCTCTATACCTTATAATGTAAATTTTGCTCTCATATTTTCCTTTAATATACACATTTAAGGCTATTTAGCTAAATACTGCCTAGGGTAGTAAAACAGGTTATCAAGACTGAAAATTTAAGAAAAAGAGTTTATTATGAATCTATAAGATGTATTTCTATTAGCTGGCATGCCTAATAAATGTATATATTTATGTGTTGGGTACACATTGTTTAATTACTAATAAAATACAATAGCGCTGTAATTAATTGGCTTAAGAAAATAAAAGCACTTAAATGTAATTAGGAAAAAGGAAAAGACTAGTCAAATGCTTTTTCAAGTTAACGTAACAAGTAAAATTTTTAATAAATAAGCTAGCTTTAAAATTATGTTAAGTAATGTTAGAATTGTCTTAAAAATTGCCCGCAGACATTGTTATTTACATTTAATCAAGCAATTTTATGCTTATCCCTGCCAAATAATACAAGGTGTTATATAGGGTTTACAAAACTATAAACCCAGCCCAAAGCAGAATGATCTTTGCTTGTGCAATATTTAATAAATAAGACATTGATATTGGTTTAACAACAATAGTTACATCTTGTATTCAGTAAGATTAACATAACTTCTAATCTTGTGGCTTCAGGCAGTCTAGTCCACAGTCAGTAAAGTTTGTTTTGAGAAGGGACTATTATCGTCTTTGTTTCAAAGCTAAACTATAAATTAATTTACTCCCAAAGTTAGTTCAGCCTAGGCCTAGTAATGAACAAGATCAGCCTGGCGGTTAGAAGCAAGATGGAGGGAGTTAGGTCAGATCTTTTTCACTGTCTCAGTTACAATTTTGCAATGGCAGTTTCATAACTTTAAATAATGACTATCACAGTTTTCACAAATAAAGTAGATAAATGATTAAAATTAAATAATTAGATAAATGTAATGCAATAAATACATGTAGATAAACTAGTCATAATTTAGAATCTAAAGTTATATTAAATTTAATACTAGATATTTCATTATTTGGATATTTTTAATGAAACATATTATATATTATAAATACCAAAAATATATATTATAAAAATATATTATATACTTTAAATACCCAAATTATTTTATACATTATAAAAATATATATTTCTAAATATATATTTAGAAAACATTCTTCCTAAAAAAAGGTGTGTCCTTTTTAAAAGATTAACCATTTTTTGCCTAATTCATTGCTTATTTAAAGCTAAGTAAAAACTAGATAAAAGGAACCAGTAAATAAGAGAGATGTAAAGAAACTTATAAAAATAGTTATTTTTTGGTAAGAAATCTTAAAGAGAAATACTTTCATTTGAGAATATCATATAGTAGATTTAGTCCTAGAATAAAATGACTGGTTGTTTAAGAAAGAGGACAAATAAGAAAGTTAAAGCATGTTACGAAGGGTCTGTGCAAGTCACAATAAGAGGATTTACATTAAAAATGAAACCATAAACTTACATATAATCTAGTTATTATTAATCAAAGGGAAATTATTATGTTCTTTTTAGAGATGTAAAACAAAACACATACACTAAATAATTGGTTAGAACAATGAATTTTTCTTAAGAAAATGATTTACTCTTAATAAATTATAGGAGATATTAATTTTTTACCCATGTTTAACTTTTATTGCATCATGCCATTTTCAGTTTTTTTCTCCCCTTTTAAAGGGCACAAAATAATAATGAGCATTATCATTTTCAGCTCATATATGTTTTTTTCACTCAATTTGTTTGGTGTGGTCTGATGCTAACAATATTTTCTGAAAGGACTAAAGGAAATGTTTTCTTTAAACATAATATTCTGTTTAGTACAGAAACTCTCTTCTTCTGTCTTTATGTAACTGGCCTAACAGATTTTACATTTTATCGAAACAATTCCTATGCCGTTATTAAGTTTTGGTTTGCTAAGGAGAAAAAAAACTGAAATAAAAATTTTATTTTACTTAAAGTTATTAAATCTATGTATCTTTCTATATGTGCTTTTAAATTACTGGTGACATTGAGTTACAGAGCTTTGACTCCTGAGTCTAAAAAGAACTCCAAGTCCTGCTAAATCAGAAATATTGATAACAGTTAAAGCCTCATCTTCAGACTCACTGGAAACTACCAATCAAAATAAACTGCATTATTGAGACACAGGGCCAAAAATTAAAGCAATTCAACAACTCCAGACCCAGGGACTATCATGGCAAAAGTGAGCATGTGAGAGTCGTAAGCGCTGATTTTGACCATTATAATAAGTTCAGTTTCTGTATAAATTAATCATTATTGTCAAAGGACACTGATGCAAGACCAGCCTACTGGCGAAACCAGAATGCGGGCTTCTACGTCAGATTAACAAAGTTTTCTTGAAACATTAACTGACTTCTTAATAAAGATTATAAAGATAATAAAAGTATTACGAAGGTTATACCTTATGGTCAAGATTAAAATTTTATAGATTGATTATAAAATTTCTAAAAACAAATTCAGTTGCTTCATGCTGTTTTTATTAGACTAGACTTAATTTTAGAAAATTAAGTCTACTCTCTCAAAGAAAGAAGGTTTTTGCCTTTGTAAAAAACCCTTGAGTTATCACTTTGGTCAAATGAATAACTTATTTCACAATGAACAGTGATTTCAAATGTTTTAAAGTTTTGATATTTGACAGACTTTCAAAAATTAAATTAAAAATTATGTCTTTTAAAAACCTAATTAATCTTTTAAGACATTAGGTTTCCTAAAGAACAAAAATCAAATAAGCCAAATTATATATGATATAAAATAATCCAAAGTATACGTATGTAGAGGAAACATTGTCAAATAGGAAATAGTGTTTGGTTTTCTTTGGGCTACATTTATATAAATGTTATTGATATGCATTCCAAAATTATGGAAAACTACAATTCTGATAGGACTTAATGTATATTGTACATTATCAGTAATAATTATAATTGTTAAATCATTGTGTGCCACAGATATAACAAATTTTCTTGTCAATTGTTTCCTTGATTATGGCAGCCCTGAATCTTTTTCTCAGACATGGACAATCGTTTTCTTGTTTTGGTCCTCTTTAGGTTTTATAGTCAGCTATAAAACTCTAGCAGGTCCTCTTGAATACAAGTTTCTGACAACTTTGGAGACTGCAAAATCAAAATATAAGAAAATCTTTTAGGACTCATAGAGAACTGAAATGTTTGTAAATATGGGGCAGAACAGGAATTAACTATGCGGACTGAACTAATAGAAGACTGAAGTAATCTTGACTTTTTGCTTAAAATGTTGCTGATCCTTTAATTTTTTTTCAGAGTCAAGGAAACTTTTCTTTTGAGCAACTGACAGCTTTTAACAATTTAATATACATCTATAGACAAAATTTATAACATATTTGTTTCTCTCTAGCTGATTTCTCCAGAATTTGGAAACTGCATATTGTTAACTTATGGCAATGCAGCTATTTGCCTAAGTGCAAAAATAATGTTTTCATTTATTACAGGACACAATTGCACAAACTGGTTATTTTACCAAAGCTTTGACTGGAATGTTGTGCTTTCCTTTAAGGAATCAAACTTGATTTATGGATCAGATCAAAACCCCTTGAGAAAACTGTCCACATAACTTGCCTACATGGGCCCCGTAAAGAGTAAAGAATGTCACTGTCTGACATTCTTGGGGCCCAGAAGCCCCAAGTTTATCTTGGAACCTTAAGGGGAGAGATATTCACCCACCTCATAGATATTTGATGGTACATATCCATGGCTAGCCTCAGCTTTAAAAATGTCTTATCCAAGATTTCTTTTATGGAACCAAGATCCAACAAAGCCATTTTAAAAGCCTATGCAAAAAAATAATCATTCTTCCTACACTTTATACAAATAATCAGGCCAACTGTAATACAGGTATTGATTGACTTACAACCTATGCAACTTACGACTGTTCGACTTTACTACCACATTCGGTAGCCACGACTGCTCTGCTGTAGATTTTTGGAAACACTACAACATTTTGATGTGTATCAAGAATATCGCTACCACCTGGGAGGCTGTGACGACAAAGTGCATGAATGGCATCTGGAAAAATTGTGTTAAGCACTATGTTAATGATTTTGATAGATTTGACAGTGAACATGAACTTGAAACGATTTGGGAAAAAATAGTAAAACTCGCTAAAGGCCTTTCTTTGGAGTGTGAAATGGAAGATGTCGGAGAGTTGCTAAACAAAGAATCCGGAGAACTTACAAATGAAGAGCTAATCGAACTGGAAGAAGAAAGAGTGGCGGAAGAAGAAAGAAGAGAAGCAGAGAAAGAAGAGGAGGAGCCGGAAAGAAAGTTCACCACTAAGGGATTGTCAGGCGGTTTATCTTTACTGAATAAACTTCTTATACATTTCAAAGCAACGGACCCAAACATAGAATGATTTGCAAGGATTGAACGGATGGTGCATGATGTGTTTTGTCCATATCGTGAAATTTATGAAGAAAAAAAGAAACATACAATTCAGACAAAGCTCACCATGTTTATGAAAAAGCCAGCTCCGGTAACCCCAACTGCTGCCTCAGATGACGACATCAACGATCCACAGCCAAGCACCAGCGGCCAATAAAATGTTTCGTACATGTTTATATATTTTGATATGTTTTGTAATTGGGAAACTGTTTCCTATGGTATTTTTTACACCTGTATTTTGTATTTTTGTATGCGCCTGTATTTTGTAATTTTGTATGTTTTGCAAATATTAAACCAGTTGTACTGGTAATGCAGAGTTTTACTTAAACCTGACGAATGTAAAAATAAGAAACAAAATGGTGTAGAGATGATACAAATGGCATAAAATGAACAAGAAAATTATGATATATAATAATAATGAAAGAAAATTATGATAAAATATGACTTAAAGATTTTTATAACATCATTTCACAGTACTGTCCATATAGCCTACTCTACTTACTACCAAATCGTGTTACGACCAGTCTGTAGGGACCAAGCGTAGTTGTAAGTCCAGCACTAGCTGCAAAAATGGGAATGTCATGCTTGAAAGCAAAATAATATTAAAAACATTAGGGTCTGTATAAGATACATAAGCATATATATATATATATATATATATATATAATCAGCTTATATTGATATAAGATATATAAACCAATGTAAAGTAGGTCTTGCTTGACAAAGATGAAACATTTTAACTATAAAGAAGAAGAATAACTATAGTGAATATAATAGAATTACATATATAATTATTTATAAGTTCACAGTAGCACTTCAAAGAATATCACCTTTGGGAGGTTACTAGAGCACAGACTCACTATTCTGAAAGTTGGGTAAGTATCAAACATTTTTCTGTCTTTGTTTTGTTTCAGGATATTAAAATAGTTGATGAGAATTTTTTTTTCCTATTTAGGAACCAAAAATAATAAGGTCATAATGAATGCCAGAATTAGAAAATTAATATATTTTAACAAAAATAAATAATGAATACAGGAAACAATCATTAATGTTATATAAACCATTCATTGAAAGGTTGGCACAGTGAAACTGCATGAAATCACTAACCAGTCTTTATATCACCGATGGAGGGAAAAACAAAAATGACAGAACAAAGAATCACCTATACATTTATCTTATCAAAACAACAAAAGCAAGAGAATAACTTGGATCTAATCAAGTCTCTGCAAGCCTATTTAAAAGAAATAGGGATGAATTGAGAACATGCTAAGTACATGGGAATATAAAAGAAAAATTTCAGATTATAAAAATCCATCCACATTTACAAACATGTATAATTTCTTTAACAAATAAATAGCATGGGGTAAAAAGGACATGGAGAAACAGAGAACAGTTGTAATTTAATGAGCTCTGTAAGACAGAGCAACCAAACACAGCATTCGTTCTTCTCTGGAACCCTGGTTTGAGAAAACAACGGTAATACATATTCGATAAAACTGAATTGGGATAACAACTGCAGACTTCTCAAAGAAGTTTGATAAACTTCATTTGGCAGTATTTCTCTGATTTTACCCTAAGGATAATTTTAATTTTGTCAGTCCCTTCGATTAATCCCCTTGATTTACCTCTTTCCTTCTCTCTATAGTGTCTATAGTGCTCAAAATGTGAGAGTTTTGGTATAAAATGAAGCTGTTAAAACTTTGTGAATGTGCCTTACATGGGATCTCCTGTGTGGATTATTAATCAATATAATTCAAATTTTCTCAGAAATTTATCAATATCATTGCTCCACTGATATCCCCTATTTCTTTCAAATATTTTAAGAAACATGATTGCTTTGAAAGTTTTTAAATCTGTCATTTCAATTGCAAAAGAAATGCCATGAGTTATGCTTAATCTATCATGTGTAAACCAAAGTCTCCTTCAATATTCCTTTTAGTTATATTTTTATTAAGTGCATCCACAATTCTATATACAATTTGTCCAGCTGCCATACAAAAGTTATTTTAAATTCTACATTTTGAATTTCTTGGTTTTTCAACTTGTTTTCTAAAAAGCAATGGTGAAATGTCTTCTTTCAAAAAGAATTTCTATAGATAATCCTTAGAGATGGCCGTCATCCATTCCTCTCTCCTCTGTGTACACATTCCTCTGTCATATGAACAAGCATTTGCTTTCTCTATTCTGGAAATCAACTGCCATGCAAGAAATGTACCATCATGAGACCACCATAGTATGAGCTAGGGTTATCTAACTGCCACATAGAAAAGTCACCCATGGAGAGAGGTGAAAGACCTGACTAACCTCCAGCTGTTTCTGCCCCTCCATCTTGGGGGGCGAAGGGCAGAAGCACGTCTTGTGAGTGGAGAAGCTGTCTTGGATATTCTAATCTCAGCAGCCATCATGAAGAGCAAAAGTATAATCCAAATTGAAGACTCTGGGAAACAATTAATTTTTATTATTTAAAGAGACAATATTTTGGGATGCTTTGTCATATCATAACATTATATATCAATTATATTTTTAGTTGTATTTACTATTAATTCCAAAATAATATTAAAAATAGTGATAATAGTAAGCATATTTCTCTCACTTCTGAAATAAGTGGAAACACTTTTAGCGTTTGGCCATTAAGTACACTTCTAGCTTTGGTGTTGAATGATGTAACTTAACCTTATTTGTTCAATAAAATGTTCATGAATACTGCTACATGTTAGTTACTCTTCTTGAATTAGAAAAGATTGCAGTATACAACACAGATATATTATTTTATGTTTATTTCATTTTATTTTATTTTTTTATTGCATTTTACATTCTCAGCAAACTGACACAAGAACAGAAAATCAAACACCGCAGGTTCTCACTCATAGGCGGGTGTTGAACAATGAGTTTATGTTTCTTTAAAAGCAGAACCTGAAACAAGAACTTAGTTGCAGATAGCTTGATAAATACTCTGAAGAAGGAGGAGTGACAGAGAAGAGTGTTATATAGGTAAGAATGAAAAATATAAGGCTCTGTTATCAAGGTCACTGTTTGTAGGCAATGAGAGCATAATTCTGCCAGAAATCCAAAGGCAGAGGCTAGAGTTTTTCTCCAACGACTTCCATCTTTCATTATCTGATGGTTACCTTTGGGGGCATTAACTTTACTAGTTGTGGACTGTATTCATGCAGACTATTCTCAGCTTTGGGAATGGTCCTGAGGACAAAAAGCAGGGAAACATTTGTTTTGGTCTTTAAGTAATAAACAGAAGTTTTTGTTCCCCAGTAGCTGTCCACCTCTATTGTTGCTGAAATTGAAAAGGACCACTGGGAGGTGATATTGAGTATCAAATGTGAGGGCTCTCAGAGTTTGATCATGCTACTACAAAGTAGATTCTTCTCTGTTACACTTTTTTAAACTGGTATCTGGGTCTATGCTCTGAAAATACCAAAATGTTAAATAAATACACCACAGTAGGTGCTGTTATAGACTGGGCCCAAGTCAGAAATTGATATCCTACTATCTCCTTTTCTTTACCATATTTCCATCTCTTCCATGAACTTGGCCACTGTTGCAGCTATTCTGAATTTTCCACCTTTTGACATAAACCAGGCATGGTTGCCTAGTCTTAGTCAGCTTTTGATGCAATAGTTGCTTATTCATTCTTACTGCCAGGGACACATTGGTTAAGCTGCTTTGATTTTACAGAATTATAATGAGAGAACATTGATCATCTTAGTATTTCAAAATACTGATGTATGATTTTGTCTTCCAATGTCATATTTCATTTATTTGATTCAGGTCTATTGCATAAGAACACTAATACAAAGATTGGTTATTCCTTTTAGTGTTTTGGTTTCTCAAACTGTATATGCTAACAACCCACTGTATATTTTGCATCCTAGAGACTGGAACTCTCTGCACTGTACCTTCCCTGAGCTGACATCCCTGCTGAAAACTTAGTATATCATTCCATTACCTCATTAGGCTGGCTGATGCTGATAGATATGGTATATGGTTTGAACAGAAGATCCCATCATTATATGCCTATTGTTATACCTCTTCTACCATAAAATGCATTGCTTGGCCTTAAGTGATATTATGCAGGACATTTCATAAATAAATTGGCTTTCAGTAAGCCCTCAGATCATAGTATTAGCAAAGTCATTGTGACTAAAACATATATAAGAGTTTGTTTCAGCAAAGATGAATTATGACCCACTTCTACAATTGAAAGAGTCCAGTATCTAACTTATTCTAAGTGGTTGCTTGTTCTTACATAACAATTGGAATATTATCAAAGGCTTAATCCCAGTTTCTACTGACAGGTTGAGCACATAGTTTCAGTTGTCCAGTGGCCAATGTTATGCATGCTCTCAGGCAAACACTGAAGGAAAAGAAAACCAAAGATGGGTGTAATTTTTATTTCTACCTTTCTAATTTCATCCACATGTCCCTTCTTCAAACATCTTATCTTTCTATCCAGGCCTGTGTGCAATCAGATCAGCCATTCATCCATATCAAGAATTTAAATATATTGTAATTGCAATAAATTTTCTTCCATATAAATGGAAAGCCAAATGTGATGCTCATAGCTTGGCCCACAAAAGTCTTTTAAGGCTAATTCTCATTATGGTTGTGTGTGCCAATGGTCCAATTATCATCTAGCACTAACATATTCAATCAATCCATCCACAAACCAGGTACAAAACTTTTCCCTAGTTAATCAAAATGAATTCCCCATGAGGTCATGTTGTGTTCAGAGGAAGAGATTACAATGAAACAATGTCTGGTGACATGGGGGTCTAGGTTATGAGCACCTCTGTATATACTTTGAGAATATCCAAAATGCATTATTTTTATTATGGGATAGACTGATTCTTGGTTCATGATGGAAGTTGTTGTCTCATAATCTCTTGATATTCTAAGATCCAGCAGCCAGTCTCTACTAAGGTCTTGTAGTATATCAGAAGCACCATTTCAAATAGCAAGGAGTTATCTATTGCAGAGAACATAGCCTTGACTCAAGAACCCTGGTGGTTTGTGCTGCAACTCTTCGACAGGCGGTTTCTCACAGGGTCTTGGCTACCATATGTACCTCTAGCATCATACTATATCCTAAAGGAAAGAACCATTTTCACTGTAGCCTAATCCTGCTGCAAAGCCCTCTTTTTCCAAATGACCCACTTCAAATCATATTTTCTTCTAAGCAATCTAATATAAACATTTAAGCAACATTCCCAAAAGTTATAGATGCTGCCTCCAACAGCCAAATATATTTACAAAATCCTGTATATATTTCCTAGTAGTAGGCCATGCAAAGCATATAATATAACCTTCACCTTAGAATGGACACCTCCATAATGCCAGAGATTGTTGGGCCCTGAAGTTTTCCTCTCACTTGTGTTAGTGTTGTAGCTTGCTAAGATATTCAGAGCACTTGCCACTTTCTATTCACTAGGTTCAATTAGCACAATGCCATCAATTTATTGAATTATCATAGCATTTCTCGGAATGGAGAGTTGATCAAGGTCTGTGTGGACTGTACTCTATCAGAGTGCAGAGGAGTTGATATATACCTAAGACCTAGGAGAAAATGTATGTTCACACACTTTTCCTATGCTCCTGGTAATACTGTCCTTCCACATATACATAAAATGTTTTTAAAAATCATTATTATTAACAAAGATCTAAAAGAACATTTTCCAGACTAACACCACATATAAAGTACTAAAATTGATCTGTTCCAATAAAGATCCCAAATCTAGTATAAGAGTAATAAATTAGACTCTCCCTTGGTTAAGTTTACAGTAGTCCACTGTCATCTACCAAATCTTTCTTTTTTTTTTTCTTTTTTCCAGGGATCTTACAGATAAGTTGAACAAGGGAATAAAGGGAATCACTACCACCACCAATTCATTAATTGTTTGAAAGTAGTGTCAATCTCTGTAATTCAATTCTGGAATTAAATATTGTTTCTGACTTATTGTCCTGGCTAGGAAAGGGTTAGGGAAATTTCAAGGATTTATATTTGATCATTTTTAATATGCAATACATAGTGACTCCTATGAGTACATATTACTATTACAGAAATCAGGTAACCAGTGTGTAGGCTCTCCGAATAACTAAGTCTATCTATCTCAATTATGCACTCAGCATCTTGGGCGATAACTATGGACTGGAATCTGACTTCAATAATGTGTCTGTTAAGTAGTTGTTCTTCATGAGCACTCCATCTAGCCCAAGAGGGAATTTGGATATGCTTGTATCTATATAATCTCAGACTTCAAATCCAGCAGCTCTTAAGAGCTCTGGATAGTCTTATTTACCTTGTAGGCAGTCACTATGGTGCATGGCTCTAGGTTCTTAATATTTATTATTGGTACTTGTGCTGTTATCGTAGAGTCCTTCCTCAAGGTTATTATGACTCCACTTCAACAGATGGACTCTGGTTCTGAGAACCAGCTTAGACTGGGTAGATGGGTGAGAGATTGTGATTTTTCATCACAGCAGCTAATTCCAGTCTTCTGCTTGCCAGTTCAGGATTTGTGCTGATTGTAAAACCAGAAACACCCTGATTGGCTATTCATTTCACCCGTAGGAAAATCACAGTCTGTTTTGTATCATAAAAAAAACTCTTACATAAAAGACATCCTGCTTCTCCCTCTGGCATTGCTGTTAAATCCAGTTACCATACCCACATTAAATCTAATAACTAGATGTTACCACCTAGTCTGAGATAGTTAGAATTGCATTGTCCCATTGTCACTTAGCAGACTAGTTTCTTGTCACTTTTTTCTTACTAACAAATTTGGCCAAGCCATGACAACAGTCATCGAGACATTGGACGTCCTAATCAATAGTGCATTCTGATAGCCTTTGTGAAATGGGAACAGCATCTCCAACACATCTACTAAAAGCCATATCAGCAGCAACATTTTAAAAATTCCTCCCCTGGTGATCTTGCCTGAACCTTGTTTGAATTCTCAGGAAAATGATTATCTGAGCCATACCTCCCACTTCTGGTCAAAAATTCTAAAAATTCGCTCCTACACACTTTTTTTGTGCTCCTGCTAATATATCTGGAGAGTTAGGGACAAAGTTTAGGAGGACAAGCATCATCTTCTTGTCCTCCTAGGAGAACAGGAACATCTGCCTCAGATTAGTATTTCTAATGTCTCCAGACAATGAATGTGCAAAGTTGCATGCCTGGTTTTAATAATCTGCCTTATGACTGTAAAAGACAAGAGACTCTGTAAACTGTCATGGAGAGATTCTGCATTCCACTGCCAACTTTGAGTTACTAGTTGGCTGATATGAATCTGCCATTTGCTTTCTTCAAGGCTTTTAAGGTACGTTGACAAAAGTTATCTCATTCTACAATATTTATAATTCCTGTTGCTCTAAAACTGTTGAACTGTTATAGTTTCTAGACAACCCAAAACTTTTCTTCCATATATGAGTCAAAGGACTAAAATGTAAAGTCTTTGTAATTTTGAAATAATAAAGGAGACATCACTACTCACTTACCAATAATAATAGGAACATGTCACCTAGCCAAAGAGATCTAGTTTCAGAATTCCATATTGATGATCTCTTTCCTAAGGCTAGTTTGTTGCCACTTATTTTATTTGGATTCCCTGAAAATAATTTCTGAGACAAAGATTTGCGTGGATATTTAAGTTCCACATCACCTATTTGTTTGAATTTGCAAGGTGATCCCATATAGGAATGAGGAAACAGAAAAACTGAGAAAAGGCATAATACAAAGCTAATAGTGGATTGCATTTTGGGGATTGTTTGCCTTGTAAAGAATATCTCAATTCTTGGAAAATTATTTGGAAACATAAAGAATGCCCCTAAGAATTGTTCATCCTAAAGAAAAGACCTGGACCTACATTCACTGGCTCCTCTCCTCTGTTAGTTGAGGATTGCCCTGGAAATCTTAACTTTCCTGTGCTTCTAAGCTGTCCTTCAGTGTTGATCAAGAAGGCTCCCTAGACTTTGGAAAAGACTGTGAAATTTTTAAAAAAGCAAGACATTGATGGTAAGAAGTAGAGGTAAAGCAGTGTCACAATGATTGGGCTCACAGGAAGTTGTGCAGTGTAGCTGGGGCTGATACTGGGGCAGTCCTAGAGATGTGAGGAGACACAAAAAGTAACATTTTTGCATGGCAATTGCAATTCAGAGAGTAATTAATTATGCATCTATCTCTTATTTACTAAAAGTGTATAATTTTTGTTTGACTATTTTTGTCTCATTTTTAGAATTTGATCAACATTCTTTATCAAAAATATATATACAACTAATAAGATGACTATATATTTTTTAAATGAATGCTATGGTGCATTGAATCACCACGATTACTAATAACAATATGTCATGATCAAAATTAAGACAACTTAAGGATTATGTACTAATGAGTCTATAATAGTGTCATTGTGAAAATATTTTTCAATGAATTATTCATTAAAATAATTTTGTATCATTTATCAGCACATTCTTGGTTTTTCTTTAATTTTTTGATGTTTGTTGGTTTTTGTTACTTTTTTTTTTTCCGAAGCCATAGTTTTGGCTTTGGAAAAGGTAATGCAAAAATTTCTTATTGATTGAAATGGTAGGTGGTAAAGTGAATATAATAAAATTCCCCAGGTTATCCTCAGTGTCGTTAATCAATATACATAGCTTTCCTATGCCTTTTGTATGTTTTGATTCTCTACATTTTTCTTGGTGGCTTTGTCAAAGAAGACTTGGCTGTAAATGCATAGATTTTTATTTAAGTCCTCTATTCTGTCCCATTGGTCTATGTATCTGTTTGATGACAGTACCAGCTGTTTTGATTATTATATAGATTTGTAGTAAATTTTGATGTTAGTTGGTTTGATGCTACCAGGTTTGTTTCTTTTTCTCAGGATTATTTTGGCTATCTGGAGTATTTTGTAATTCCAGGTAAATTTTAGAACTTTATTGATAATTTCTGTGAGGAGTATTATTATTTTGATATGTAATACATTGAATCTGTACATTATTTCAGGTAGTTTCTTTATTTTAACAATATTAACTTTGTTCCATTCTATGAGCATGAAATATCTTTTCCTTTTGTGATTTTTATTTCTTTCACCAGCATTCTATAGTTTTCTTTGTATAGATTATGCTATTTTTGGTTAGATTTATTTGATGTATTTGCCCCTGGCAACCAGAACTCTATTTTCTGTCTTATAATTACTTTTCAAACAATCTACTACTGTAGAAAATTTGCAAAATTAAGTTTTTATTTGTTTCTACTAAACAAAGAGTACTAGAAGGGTAGGATTTGTTCTGTTGAATCCCTCATGCCAGAAACATATGTCTCAACACATAATTTTTAAAATGAATGCCTTTTTCTAAAAAGGACCTACTTACAATGTTTTTGTTTGTTTTTCTTCCAACTTTTAAGTTCAGGGGTACATTGCAGCATGTGCAGGTTTGTTACATAGATAAACCTGTGCCATGGTGATTTGCAGCACAGATCATCCCATTACCTAGGTATCAAACCCAGCATCTATTAGCTATTCTTTTTGACCCCCTCCCACCTCCCAACCACCACCCTCTGAAGGGCCCCAGTGTGTGTTGTTTACCCCCATGTGTTCATGTGTTCTCATTGTTCAGATCCCATTTGTAAGTAAGAAAATGCAGTATTTGGTTTTCTCTTCCTGTGTATGTTTGCTGAGCATAGTGGTTTCCAACTCCATTGGTGTTAGTACAAAGGATACAATCTCTTTCCTTTTTATGGCTGCATAGTATTCCATGGTTTATATGTAACACATTTTCTCTATTTACTCTATCCCTGATGGGTATATAGGTAGGTTTCATGTCTTTGCTATTGTGAATAGTGCTGCAAGAACATACACATGCATGTATCTTTATAATAGAATGATTTATATTCCCCTGAGTGTATACCAGTGATGGGATTGCTGGTTCAAATGCTATTTCTGCCTATAGGCCTTTGAGGAATTGCCACACACAATGTCTTTCACAGTGGGTAAACTAATATAGATTCTTACCAACAGTATAAGTGTTTTTTTTTTCTTCATAACCTTGCCAGCATCTGTTTTTTCTTGACTTTTTAAATTGCTATTCTGGCTGGTATGAGATGGCACCTCATTGTGGTATTCATTTGCATTTCTCTAGTCAGCAGTGATGTTGAGCTTTTTTTCATGTTTACTGGCTACATGTTTGTCTTATTTTGAGAAGTGTCTGTTCATGTCCATGCCCACTTTTTAATAGGGTTGTTTGTTTTTTTTATTGCAAATTTGTTTAAATTATTTATAGATGCTGAATATTAGACTTTTGTCAGATGGATAGACTGCAAACATTTTTTCCCATTCTGCAGGTTTTCTGTTCATTCTCATGATAGTTACTTTTGCTGTGCAGAAGCTCTTTAATTTAATTAAATCCCATTTGTCAATTTTTGCTTTTATTACAATTGTTTTTTGTGTCTATATAATGAAATTTTTGCCCCGCCTATGTCCTTAATGACATTGTACAAATTTTTTCTAGGGTCTTTATAGTTTTGAGTTTTACATTTAAGTCTTTAATGTATCTTGATTGATTTTTGCATAGGGTGGAAGAAAAGGGTCCAGTTTCATTTTTTTGCATTTAGCAAGCCAGTTCTCTGGAACCATTTATTTATTTATTTGAAACAGAATCTTGCTTTTTCTCCCAGACTAGAGAGAAGTGATGCTATCTCCACTCACTGCAACCTCTGTGTCCTGGGTTCAAGTAATCCTTCTGCCTCAGTTTCCAGAAGCTGGGATTAGAGGAGCACACCACCATGCCTGGCTAAATTTTTTGTATTTTTAGTAGAGGTGGGGTTTTGCCATGTTAGTTAGGCAGAATCATTTATTAAATAGGGAATCCTTTCCCACATTACATGTTTTTGTCAGGGTTGTTGAAGATCAGGTAGTTACAGGTGTGCAGTCTTATTTCTGGGTTCTCTTATTTCTGTTTTCTTTATTTATGTGTCTTTTCTTGTACCAGTACCATGCTATTTTGGTTACTGTAGCCTTGTAACACACCTTGAAGTTGGGTAGTATGTTGCCTCCAGCTTTGATCCTTTTGCTTAGGATTGTCTTTGGTTCCATATAAATTTTTAAACAATTTTTTTCTAATTTTGTGAAGAATGTTAATGATAGTTTAATCAGAATAGCATTGAAGCTATAAATTCCTTTGGGCAATATGGCCATTTTCACCATATTCTTTCCATCCATGAGCACAGAATTATTTTCTATTTGTTTGTATCATCTCGAATTTCTTTAAGCAGTGGCTTATAGTTCTCCTTGAAAATGTCCTTCACTTCCCTTGTTAACTGTATTTCTAAGTCTTTTATTCTTTTTGTGGCAATTGTGAATGAGAGTTCATTCATTATTTGGCTCTCTGCTTGCCTGTTGTTGAAAACAAGTAAAATATTTAAGGACCATTCAGTTGAAGAGTTCTCAAAAGCTAGTTGGCCATACTTTAAAAAAAAAAAACACACAGACATATACTTCCAAAGGAAACATTATAAAATGCATGACATTAACTTAGACACATGACAGTGGAAAAGGTAATTTATAATAAGCCCCTTATTTTATACTTACATAATACAAAATACATCACTTACAGAAAAATACACATTCAACTCAAATTCTGTTGTACTATATTTTTTTGATTCATAATGTTTTTCATTTTAGCAGATTGTTTAATCATTTCTGAAATTTTTAAAGTGTTTAATTGAAAACTGATCATATTTATAAGAATTTAAAAATATATTGTATATTAAGAATGTTCACTGCCTAATAGTATGAAAGTCAGCTGCAATTTTAATTATAATTTCATAGTTGTACTTTTGTTTTAACCAGATATTAAATGCTAATATTCACATATACTGTAATTTACTAAAAATTTTATACTCTTATCACTTGGGAATCTTATAAAAACTATTATAATAAAACTTAAAATATTCTTTCACAATTGGGAATGAACACTAAGTGGATAAATTGGTATTGAGGCAGGATAGGGAATAAAGAGAGGTTGCTGTCCTGATAGAATTGCCCTGGATTTATGTCTCCCACGTGGCAATGTTTAATAAGACTTCCTCTTTAAAATATTATTTTGGCATTAATCTCTTAAATCTCATTTATACAACAGGGAAAACTGGATGAACATGGAATAAGGATAAATGACAGCTATTCTGATAATCAACTGGGGAAAAAAAAATTAAACCTAATTTTCTAACACTGTCTAATTGCAGTTATGTTTTTTAAAAGGTGCTTAACTATATCAATATATTGTAATTAGACTAAGAAATGGAGGAGGAAATTAATGACAGAGAGTAAATGTATAGAATTTCTGCTTCTTAACTTTGATCATATATAAGAATCACCTGTAAGTTTTCTCTCTCTCTCTTGCTCTTGCTTTCTGTCTGCAAAAGAAGAGTGAGGAAGAGTAACTTAGGCTCCAGGGATGATGTTATAGTTATTCCAAAAAATCTATTTATTAAAATCTCTGGAAAATAAGCGTGGAAGTTCATGTACGCAAGCACATGCAAAGGAGTTCCTTGTATATTTCTCTCTAACATGTAAGTTGATGCCTACTGAGAAAATGAGATTTTTCTATTCATGCATGTAGTTTATGTTTGATATTTCAGCTCAATCAATTGTAATTAAATTGAGACTAATTAAAATGGAAAATAAAAAACAAGTGAATTGCCAAGGTGAAGAATTCCCATAAGATTAAGAAGAAATTTAAAATTAAAAGTAATTTTCTCAGGCAAAGAGAAAATTATCATCATTTTAGGTCAATTACCTAAGGCATTCAGGAATGCTTTTATTGTAAGAAATAATGAACATGGGGCTTCACATTGATAAGATTACAAAAAGGAAAAAAATGTCCAAGAAATTAATTTTAACTTTTCATTCCTCTAATTATGAATATAGTACATGTTTATTAAACAATATCCTATCCTTAGAGATGTGCCTAAGGCATATGCAATTGTGGCAGAAGTAAAGAGCTGGTGTTATGAGTTATTTGTAATTGCAAAACATACTTTTAATTTATAGATATTTAGATATGTCTTCAGCAATCATTTTTCAGTAAATACAAAAGCATGTTGGCTTTGTTTTCCACTAACCTTCAGAGTAAAAACTTGGGGTTCTCTACATTTTGAAAAATTACATGTGGAATTTTTTTAAATGAAAAGAAAAATAGTAAGCAGAGCCATATACATTTGCTAGTTTTATAAACTGAAATCGATCAAATATTGCCAATTTTATTTAATTTAACCTAGACTATCAAATCCAATTTGTCTAATCTCCCCAAAATGATAACAGGAGCCCAGAAAGGATTTGAATTTTTTCTGAGGTTGGCAGCAATTCAATAATAGGGTGGAAACAGAAGCAGGACATTTTGACTTCTCTTAAAATACTCTTGCTTATTCCACAAAATATCAAGTTAAAACTTGTTTATAAATCATATACTGGAGTGAATACCTATGAGTTTGTGTGCATAAAAAGTATCCTGGGAATTTCTAGACAGCTAGTCTATTTCTACATCAGGATAAATTTTTCTTAAGCCTAAAGATATAAATTCAGGTGGGGCCACATGCCTCCTTCTAATAAAGATGATTAAAGAAAAGGCAACTGCCTAGGATTTCAAGTCCCATGCCTGGACCCCACTCATCACAGTCCTGCTAAGACTTCGACTGTGACTTTGTCCTGGGTTAGTACAAGACCTTCTAACTTCAGGGACCCTCTCCATCTCTTTCAGGAGCATCTTCAGCAATATTTCTAAAATAAAAATTTGATCACCCTGCCCTCAATACATACACACACTCCCCTTTAAAAATGTGTCATGACATTTTTGTGATGCTGGAAATAATTTCAAATTTGCTATCATGGCTTTCAAAGCCTCCTTATTATCTTCATAAGTTAATCTCAGATTTCTAATTTTTCATTTCTGGATGCTGCCTGCTGCTGTTCAGGTCCCCACAGACACCACACAGAGTACATCCCATACAGCTACACTGAACTTCTTTTTAGTTTTCAAAATGTGTGTTGCTCTCTCTCCTATTCCATAGGTTGCACAATTATTCCTATTCTCTTTGTACAAGGTGCTTACTTTATCCTCCCTAGGACATTTGGAGCATTCAGTTGTCTGCTAAAATGACACTTACTTCTCAGTTTCTGCGATTCCTCAGTGAAATCCATGGGCTGTGTTTTCTATTGCTCCTTTAACAAGTTGCCACATATTTGATGGCTTAATATAATGCAAATGTATGATCTTTCGGTTCTGTAGGTCAAAAGCGTGACTCAGTTCTAACTTGGCTAAAATTAGGGTGTCAATAGGGATGTGTTCCTTTCTCAAGGCTGTAGGATAAAATCCATTTCCTTGGCTTTTTCAGCTTCTAGATGCTTCCCTCATTCCTTGGCTTATGGCCCCATTTCATCTTCAAAACCAGCAATGAATGATGGCCTTCTCTTCTTACATTGGATGAATCCAGACTGACCCTCCTGCCTCTCTTTTTCATTTATGAGAACCAGTTTGATTATATTGGCCCCACCAGAATAATCAAGGATAATTTTTCTGTTTATAAATCATATGGTTAGCAAAATTACTTCCATCTGCAAACTTATTTCCCTTTTGTCATGTAAGGTAACATATTCCACAGTTTCAGGAATGAGAACACAGAACTTTGCCCACCACAGGCTGCTAACAACGCGGCACCTTTGTGACTGCTTACATCTCAGGTCTCAGGATCCCCTCCCACTCATGACAAGCCAATTTAGTATTGATCAGACAATACTATTTATCATTTTAGCCTTTGTTCTTAGTACATGAGGTATTATATAACATAGGATAACACTTAATAATTAAACACCAGTTGTGAATAAAAAGCTGAGACATACTGGGAACATTCCAGAAAGACATTGAGTCCTTGGAACTATGGCTGAGAGACATATCATTATTTCCTAGAGAATTATAGATTCTAGAGTTTATTCCTGGCATACTTATTCTATACTAGGGCTAACCTATTTGTTATAATTATTTTGCCTTTTATCCAAATGATTTTATCAAAAACCACATTGCTTTAAAATATGTTTCTTCTTTACACTCAAGTCCCAGACTTTTTTCTGTTCTTGATTCCCCTTTGCCCACCATTTTTTGTTCATCTGTTTTGTTTCAATACAGTAGGAAATGAGAGCGAAGTGTAATAAGACAAAGTGCTCAGAGCAGATAAAGAATAAATACAGTGGGAAGGAAAGACACTTTGGGGGCTTCTTATAATTACTGTTCTATATTTAAGTACAGTTTTCCCTGGAAATCTATGGGTCCCCTCATCCACAGATTCAACCAACTATGGATTGAAAATATCTTTTGAAAATACAATAAAAATAATGATACAATAATAAATAATAATAATTCTTAAAAATACAGTGAAACTATATGGCATTTACATTGCATTAGATATTATAAATAATCTGAGATTATTTGAAGTATACAGGAAGATGAGCATTAGTTATATGCAAATGCCATGCCATTTTATATCAGGGACTTGAGTTTCTCTGGATTTAGATTATCAACTGGATTCTGTAACCAATCCTGTGTATATGAAGGGATGACTATATTCTACTTGTGATTTAATTATTTTCAGATTTGTATTGGTATCTCATTTTACTATAGATTTTTTCCCCGTTTATTTATTTTATTGCATTTTAGGTTTTGGGGTACATGTGAAGAACATGCAAGATTGTTGCATAGGTACACACGTGGCAGTGTGATTTGCTGCCTTCCTCCCCATCACCTACATCTGGCATTTCTCCCCTTGCTATCTCTCCCCAGCTCCCCACCCCCCACCGTCCCTCCCCTATTTCCCCCCAACTGACCCCAGTGTGTAGTGCTCCCCTCCCTGTGTCCATGTGTTCTCATTGTTCAACACCCGCCTATGAGTGAGAACATGCGGTGTTTGATCTTCTGCTCTTCTGTCAGTTTGCTGAGAATGATGGTTTCCAGGTTCATCCATGTCCCTACAAAGGACCCAAACTATAGATATTTTTATGAAACTTTTTTATAGGCATATATGTGTTGACATTTTTTTCATTAAGGTTATATTTTGCCCAGTATTTAAAAAATTCTTTGTATTTTATTTCTTTAATTTAAAATCATACTTATCACTACCATATCCATTACAAAAGAAGAAAGTGTTTCCAGAAGATGACAATGATGAATTTAGATTCATGCAGTTCATATATAATCTGAACAGAACTGTGTCCACTAATTTAGCGAGGCAAAAGCAACTGTATTCACTTCTTCTGTACGATTTTAGTCACTTCTTTTAGGCCATCAAATTTGTCACACATGGTTAATTTAGCTTTACCTTCACCACAAAATAGCATTAACAGAGCAGACGTGGTATAATGTATTTTAAGCTCCTCATGCCACAGGGATTGCCTTACTTATACTAACTAACACATTAATGTTCACTCATTTTATTTGATTTGTACAAATGCTCTTGTGGCCACAGAAAGGCTGAGGAAGAAATGTGATATATTTGATATCCATTATCTGTACTTGCTGAGATTCAATTACATGATATTGTAAATTTTGATATATAAATCAATGTCATATAGCTCCAGTTAATGAATAATTATTTAAACTTCAAGAAATATATAAGGCACATTGTATGAAACAATAGAAATCATTTTATGATACTAAACTTTGTGAAATTCTAATTTTATGGGATTTCACCTTTCATTTACATAATTAATGTATTTATTTCCCCCAAACATACATAATATTGGTGACCAAAGACACTATATCTTAGGCAATTAAAATTTTCCAAGCAATTTACCTTATTTCTTATACTGGCTCAGTTAACAGTACTGTTACTGATATTTTGAAACTAAATAAATCATAGCTTATTGAGCTTACACTATCAAAGTTCATACATTAATAAGTGTCTGATTTAGGATTTAGGCCTAGAAATATTTTATTCCATAAATCACAATTAAATCATCAAACCATAGAGAGCATTTCTACATATCAAGACTTTCTTAGAATAGCAGCTTTTTAAGTAGCAGTCCTCTTCAAAAAACAAAACAAAAACTATTGGTGTTTTAAGTTATTCAATAACTGACATTTAAGTTTGTTAGATTTTGTTAACAATGTTTGAATTGCTTTGATTCTGAAATTAAGATTCTTATGTAATATGTGTATGTGTGAGAGAGAAAGAGGCTGAAGGAGGTTGTTGGGGAGGGTTTTACGTGCTTGTGTTTTTTTGCCCCACGTCCATTTACCTGCTTTGATAATAACTAGTTTTTTTCAAAAATCATCCCTCTTTGCTCTCACATATGTAGACCAAATGGGGCTGAAGCCAGCTCACCTTGCTACAAGGGTGGGTGCATAGCCTTGCAGTGGTCTGTTTTTTTTTTTTTCACAACATAGCCATGGTACTTGGTTTGGGGATGGGTCTCAGATGACACTTAATCCAGTGAGAATGATTTGCATGAAATTTAATTAAATTTGGGTAAAATTATTTTTTATTGTGGTTGTAAGATGCATGGATTTGAGTTGTGACACACATAGACAGTGCCTAAGAGTGAATACTACATGGGAGTGGAGTAGGAAAATAAAACACTGAGCCTTTGGGTTCAGGCATTTCTGAAGATAACTACCTTGCTTTTGTATCTTCATGTGTCAATAAATTTCTTTAGTTGCTTAAGCCATATAATTTGATTTGTCAAAAACTGTTTTATTCTATTGCAGATTTGTTTATTGTATTGCAAACTCTAGCTAGCTTATTCACACAGAAATATATCACAGATTATTAAGTTTTAGAATGTATGGAATAGAGAAGCAAAAACCTTTGAATCTACACATCAGGAAAAGTGACTTTACAAAATCACTGCCGAACTTGCATCCTCCATGGTGATGTGGACTGTGTACCAGAAACTCCACTGTGGCATCCCCAGGCAAAACATATGTTACTACTGCTCTACTTGAAAAGAGATGGCCTCTTCCCAGATGAATGTTATCTCACATTGCTCAATTCTACATTTACATCTTGTGTGTCTACTCTGAGGATCTTAGCTTTGAGAAAATATTGGAAGTGTTTTTCTTCCCTTTCCAGACTCTATGGCACAAAGAGGCACTACAGAAAATCCTAAAGCTTATTCTGAGTGCAGCAATATGCAGTATTAGCAAAACTGGCGACTGAAAGGATCCTGAATCAGAAAGTAGTGTGATCATCATCATTTTTCCAGCTTACCTTAGTAGCTCAATGTTGTACTCTGAGAATTAGCATATTTGAATTCTGCATTGGTGCAGAAAAATCTTAGCATGTATGATGAATTTGTTACCCAATTTTCAGTAACTTATGAAAATTATGACTTTATTTTTTAAGACAGATTTTTGCTTTTGTTGCCCAGGCTGGAGTGCAATGGTGTGATCTTGGCTCAACACAATCTCCACCTCCTTGGTCCAAGCTATTCTCCTGCCTCAGCCTCCTGAGTAGCTGAGATTATAGGTGCCCGCCATCATGCCTGGCTAAATTGTGTACTTTTAGTAGAGATTAGGTTTCACTATGTTGGCAAGGCTAGTCTCGAACTCTGGGCCCCAAGTTATCCACTTGCCTTGGCCTCCTAAAGGGCTAGGATTACAGGTGTGAAGTACTGTGCCCGACCTGAAGCTTATGACATTTTATAATTCATTAGGAATATCTCAAGAGGCAATCAGCTAAAATATTATCTATTGGTGGCTGGGAGCAGTGGCTCATGCCTGTAATCCCCGCACTTTGAAAGAAAAAAGTGTGTGGATTGCCTGAGGATAGGAGTTCGAGACCAGCCTGGCCAACATAGAGGAACCTCTTTTCTACTAAATGTACAAAGTTTAGCCAGGAGTGGTGCACACCTGTAGTCCCAGCTACTTGGGAGGCTGAGGCACAAGAATCGCTTGAACCCCAGAGGCAGAGGTTGCAGTGAGCTAAGATTGCGCCACTACAATGCAGTCTAGGAGACACAGCAAGACTCTGTCTTTAAAAAAAAATGTCTATTGGCTTGTCTAAGAATGTAGAATCACTAGTGGCTTTATGATTCTTAAAAATACTCTGGAGGAGCCATTCTAGCCTTCAGTTCATTCTTTCATCAGGTTACAGGCCCCCAAACAATCAATAATTATCCAGTGTAGACTTAGTCAAGGTTTATGTGCCTTTCTCAACCACATACAAATTCTCAGATGAGTAAAGCATGTGGTGTCTCTATTAAATATTACAAAGTGTCAAAATTACAGAGTACAAGCTATGTAAATTGTGAAACATATGCTCTGTTTCTATGTTTTCATTAAAATTATAAAACCAAAATTTCTCATTATGGTATGAAATATAAATACTCACTTGAACTAAGTTGCTGGCATAGTCTGGATAGGAGCTGCTGTGGTGTTCATGATTGTAGGATGTATTACTTTGTTTTCACACTGCTGATAAAGATGTACCCAAGACTGGGGAATTTACAAAAGAAAGAGGTGTAATAGACTTACAATTCCATGTGGCTAAGAAGACCTCACAATCTTTGCAGGAAGCAAAAGACACGTCTCACATGGCAGCAAACAAAAGAAAGCTTGTGTGGGGGAACACTCATTTTTTAAATAATCAGACCTCGTGAGACTTATTCACTATCATGAGAACAGCATGGAAAAGGCTTGATGCCATTATTCAATTACCTTCCACTGGGCTCCTCCCATAACACATGGGAATTCAAGTTCAGATTTGGATGGACACAGAGCCAAACCATATAATTCCACACCTGGCCCCTCCTAATTATCATGTCCTCATATTTCAAAATCAATAACGCCTTCCCAAAAGTCCTCCAAATCCTCAGCTCATTTCATCATTAACTCAAAGTCCATAGTCCAAATTCTCATCTGTGACAAGGCAAGTACCTTCCACCCATGAGCTCATAAAATCAAAGGCAAGTTAGTTACTTCATCAATACAATCTGGGTGCAGGCATTGGGTAAATACAGCCATTCCAAATGGGAGAAATTGGCCAAAACAAAAGGGCTGCAGGCCCCATGCAAGTTCAAAATCCAGCTGGGCTGTCAAATCTAAAAGTGTAAAAATGTTCTCCTGTGACGCCGTGTCTCACATCCAGGTCACGCTGATGCAAGAGGTGGGCTCCCACAGACTTATGAACTTCCCCTCCCATATCCTTGCAGGGGATAGCCTCCCTCCTGGCTGCTTTCACAGGGTTGTGTTGAGTGTCTGCTTCTTTTCCAGGTACACATTTCAAGCTGTTAGTGAATCTGCAATTCTGGGATCTGGAGGATGATGGCCCTCTTCTTGAAGGTCTACTAGCTAGTGTCCCAGTAGGGACTTTGTGTGGGGGCTCTGACCCCACGTTTTCCTCTTCACTAACCCAGCAGGGATTCTCCATCAGGGCCTCACCTCTGAAGCAAAAATTTGCCTGGACATCCAGTCGTTTCCATACATCCTCTGAAATCTAGGCAGAGTTTCCAAACCACAATTCTTGACTTCTGTGCACCTGCAGGCTCAATACCATGAGGAAGCTGCCAAGGCTTGGGGCTTGCACTGTCTGACTCCATGGCCAAGGCTGTACCTTGGCCCCTTTTAGTCATGGCTGGAGAAGCTAGGATGCAGGGCACCAAGTCCCTAGGCTGCACATAGCATGGGTACCCTGGGCCTGGCCCACAAAACCATTTCTTCCTCCTAGGCCTCCAGGCCTGTGATGGGAGTGGCTGCCATGAAGGCCTCTGAGGTATCCTGCAGACATTTTCCCCATTGTCTTGGGGATTAACATTCAGCTACTTGTTCCTTATGCAAATTTCTGCAGCTGGCTTGAATTTCATCTCAGAAAATGGAATTTTCTCTTCTATTGCATTGTCAGACTGCAAATTGTTTGAACTTTTATGCCCTGCTTTCCTTATGAAACTGAATGCATTTAGCAGCACCCAAGTCACCTCCTTTAATGCTTTGTTGCTTAGAAATTTCTTCTGTGAGATACCCTAAATCATCTCTCTGCATTTCAAAGTTCCATAAATCTATAAGGCAGAGGCAAAATGCCACCAGCTTCTTTGCTGCAACCTAACAAGAGTCACTTTTGCTTCCGTTTCTAACAAGTTCCTCATCTCCATCTGAGACTACCTCACCCTGGATTTCATTGTCCCTATCATTATCAGCATTTTGGGCAAAACCATTAAACAAGTTTCTAGGAAGTTTCAAACTTTTCCACATTTTTCTGTCTCCTCTGAGCACTCCAAACTGTTCCAACCTCTTTCTGTTACCTAGTTCCAAAATCGCTTCCATATTTTGGAGTACCTTCTCAGCAATACCCCATTCTACTGGTACCAGTTTTTGTATTAGTCTGTTTACATACTGCTGATAAAGACATACCTGAGACTGAAAAGAAAAAGAGCTTTAAAGGACTTACAGTTCCACATGGCTAAGGAAGCTTTATAACCATAGTGAAAGGCAAGAAGGAGAAAGTCATGTCTCACATGGATGGTGGCAGGCAAAGAGGGAGAGAACTAGTGCAAAGAAACTCCTATTTATCAGATATCATGACACTTATTCACTATATCTAGATCAGCACAGGAAAAACTTGTTCCTATGTTTCAATGACCTCCCACCAGGTTCCTTTCACAACATGTGGCAATTCAAAATGAAATTTGGGTGGGAGCACATTCAAGCCATATAAGAGGAAAGTATGCTTTATATTACAGTGATACTTCATGACAACTCACAGAATCATATTTGTTCTTCCAGTCTGTAAATATTTTAGATCATCACTCTCAAGAAGATAGGGTATATTTCATACTTCTGTTTTTGTCAATAGCCAGCCAGTCATCCCTTTCTCATTCTGTTTAATCCATGCTAAAATTCTGAGTGTTACTCTAAACCTATTTCAGGCTTAGGGCCTTGACCTTTTCATTTCCTCTATCTGAATGTTTAAGTCCAATTCTGCCCATGGCTGTTTTTGTTGCTGCTGGAATTTTAACTCTAACATTACCTCCTCATCAAAACTTTCCCTAACCACCCAAACAGATTTGACCTCTAGCTCCCAGAAATGACTGTTTTGCTTTATTTTTTTCTATTTTTATCACAGTCTGAAATCATAGAATTAATGTGTATTTAAATTGTGTATTTTCTACTCTGACATCAGCACACAATCTAGTTAGGAACAGAACATCATCTTTCTTCAAAACTGTGCTAGTGACTGTATAACAGAACATATCTTAAGAGAAATCTGAATAAATATTTGTAGAGTAAGTAATAGAATAATTTCTAAAATGAAAAAAATAAAGTTTTAGGGCAATTTTTAAGGGTCTAAATGTAGCCATCTGGATAATTTTTTAAAAGCTCTAAATATTCTTATTATTTTCCTAATATAGATTATAGAGCCACACCTGTAAAAGTAAGATACAAAGGTAGCCCTAGATGGCCTATAATTACCTAAATAAATAATGAATATTAAACAATAATAATGACCTAGTTTGTGAACATTTCGTTTATTTCCCTAATGATGCTTCTGCTATTTAACTGAAACTGAGATTATTACATTTAATCACCTACCACTCCAGACATCCTCCATTGTGTGATAATTAGAAGTAAAGAACTGGTTAGAGAATGTACTCACTTCTTTCAGGAGATTTTCTTGTGAGAATATTTGTCCCCATTTGTAGTACTTTAAAAAGACTAATGCAATTTAAAATAGTGTCTATTTTTTACTTATTAATTAATACAATCTTTTTCAAAAGTGTATAGAGGAGACTGGGAGCAGTGGCTCATACTTGTAATCCCAGCACTTTGGAGGATGAGATAGGCAGAACATGATGTCGTCAGGAGTTTGAGACCAGCCTGACCAAGATGGTGAAACCCCATTTCTATAAAAATACAAAAATTAGCTGGGCGCGGTGGCTTCTCCCTGTGATCTCAGCTACTCAGGAGGCTGAGGCAGAAGAATCACTTAAATCTGGGAGATGGAGGTTGTAGAGGGCTGAAATCACACCACTGCAATTCAGCCTGGGCAACAGAGCAAGACTCCATCTCAAAAATGAGAAAAAAAGTGTATAGAGTACAACCTAGTTTTGCCCTCATACCGTATATATCAAAACAGTTTTGTACTTTTTTATAAAATAAACTTCTCCTCCAGACGAACATTATCTCATTGATAAATTTCTACCTTTTCTACAACTATACCCTTATTCATCTACAAACATATATACTCAGTTCAACATAATCTGTGTCTACTTTTAAATTATTTACAATTATTATTAATAAACCTTAGTAGTTTTTAAATATTCTTCATTACTTATTTCATCATTTTTTTGGATTTATCTTCCTTTATGATTTATCAATCATAATTTAAGTCAAGATATGTTAATTATTTTATTTTCTTTACAAACATAGCTCTCAAGTTTCCAGAGAAAAGATATATTACTTAAAAAAACGTGAATCCTAAAATCAAGCATTTTTAGGCAATTATTTTAATTTTAAGAAAAGACATATTTACTTAAGTAAAATATCCAAAAATGTTTTATTCTCTGAATGTATAAAACAGATGTTTTTGATAAATCTTAGTAGATTTAGAATTCTAAGTACAGAATAGATTGTCACTTATGAGTTTGCTGCAATCCAAATATTACATAGTGGTCTCATAATGTGTAAACATAAAAAATATTTTTCACAACTTGATTTATTGACATATTCTAATGATTTGAGTATATGTATACATATATAAAATGTTATACAACATATATACAAACCTTATAGAAACCATCAAATTATTTTTAATAACTGAGTTCACATTTTATAATATACTTGAAATATTTAATGTAAAAATAGAAATTTTTATCTTTCCATTAAAAGGAAGAGTAAGTTTATTAAAATTTAGTTAAGTAAATATTTAATAAGCTGGAAAATTTATACTAGTGAATTGGTTTCACATACACAAATAATGAATTAGTTACATCCATTTAAAATTTTAATGTTTTAAATTTATTTTACATAAGCAATACATTTTATAATATTTATTTGTTTAATTCACTAACAGCTTGAAGGCATACAAATGGCATACATGCTTTAAATAAACAATATATAAAATATTCTGCGATAACAACATAATGTTGATTTTCTCATATGTGTCCTGGTTATTTAATCCACTAAGAAAACCAGGATAAAATCTTACATATCTTTACTTTTGTAATATTTTAAAAACACAATTAAGTATATGTGGAATAAATTTTCTTTTAAAAATATTGCAACAATTTCTAGCCACTAAAGAAAAGGGTTTTGATACTTTTATTCATGCTTGTACCATTTAACATTCATTATAACATTTGTTCAAATACATTTATTACAGAACTTCTCAATTTGAAACCAGGATCTATGCCAGGCATTGGAATACAATAATGAGCAAGACAGAAGTGTTTGCCTACCCTGTAGGGAGATGTCCATCTTTGCATCAGAATAACTGTATAGTAATGTAGACAGGAAGGAAAATGCAAGCATATCTTGAAAAAAATGACATTATCTATGTGATTTATATATGAAATGGTCAACTCAATATGATCAATTTTGTTTAGAAAGAAATTCACTCAAAAATATAAGAATGGACTTTTAGTCTCACTTCTCTTTATACTAGTCTTTGTGTAATCTTGAAAGTGACGCAGCCTTTTGTGGTATTTTTCTCAGCTGTGAAATGTGAAAAAAAGATTATTCACATATCAAGATTATTGTGAGGATTAAGTGAAACAATTTTCATAAAATATTGATCTGCAGAACAGTATTTCAAATAACTCACACACATATATATTTGTAATATAAACAAAAAAAAATAATGTCATTGTAATCTAGGTGATAGAAAACTTATGAAAATACTAAATGATCATTGTTGTTAGATTAAAATCTGAGCACTGTATTTATTACAGTGCAAGTTTTGGTTAATCTTTTTCTTAGAATCTGGAGTTTAACATTTTTATTCTGCACCACAGTGAGGATAAATGAGAAAATGAAATCTCAGGGGAGCTTCTTTGATTTCCTGCTTCAGATCTTTTCTCTGTGTTAGGGATCTATATTGCATAGTCTTCTTTTGATCTCTGCCTGAAAAGGCCACTGAAAACAGGTAGAAATTTTGGTATGAAAAGTGCTATATGGGCACATACCAAAGTTGAAAGAAGAGTGTAATAAGGATATTCCACGTATATTACAACTTTGTCAAGTTCAATAAATATATTTTTAAAAGACTAATAATAAGTCTCCTTATATATTCATCCTTTCCCACTAAGGATCAGATTACAGTAAATGTATAATTATATACAATTTTACCCAAAGATTAGAGGTCAAAAGTAAATATGGAACGCATCTAATAGGGAATATTAGATACAAATATTTTTAAATAGCCTTTAAAGGTGATAGAAAAAAAATAAAGAATACAGTGTAAAATGGGTCAAAATTAAAAACAGAAAATCCACAAAAATGGTGCAAATATCCAACTGACATACGAAAAGTCTTTAATTAGGAAAATGCTTATCAAAAACATTACAATATCAATGAATAGTTTGGAAAAATCAAACAATGTAATCATATTCAGTGCCTGTTAAAGCAGGACACATAGGAGTCCTCATACATTACTAGAGGAGCTCTAAGATGCTAGAGTATCCAGAAGTATATTTTTTAATTAAATTAAATGTACTTATTATATGCTCAAGCAAGTAATATTACTTTTGGAAAATCATTCTGCAGAAATAAATTTAACTATATAGAATAAACACACACACACACACACACACCATATTTGGTGATAATAAAAACTGAAATTCTCAAATACAGGAAGATTATTGAATCACATTATATGAGGATATAATAAATTAATGTCAGTAAAATATGGGTTAATTTCTTTAAAGAATAGTTTCTATATGCCTCTTGTTCTAAAAAATAGTTACTACATGCCTCCTGTTTTTAATAGGTCCACTATCTGGGGCCTTGATTATACAATAATGATTAAAATAAGTGGCTGAACTATGAGGCTGTGCAAATACTGGCTAATGTGACAGCAAGCGGTGTCTCATTGGCACAGGCATAGTGGGGTTCCTGCCTACTCTTAGGCTCTGCTCCAGTGACCTCCACCAGGTGATCATAAGAAAGAATGAGGGAGAAAGCAGGTCGCGAGACCGGAGAAAGTTGCTTCCACAGAGCGGTACTGGAGAAGGGGAGCAGCTGCTACCGAAGAAAGAAGGAGAAAATCTTGTTTACATCGTGTTTCCTCCGAGGAGCGAAAGCTTTAAACTGCTGAGACAGGAGCAACAATCTTGTTATTCTGAGAGAACAGGAGAAGATTTACTATAGCTGGAGAAAATGGAAAAGAAAAAGGTTCTCTACCCCTGGGAAAGTGGAAAAAATATCTGCCAAGAGAATCAGAAGGCTCTTAGTGATAAGAAAGTGGCAGAAACCCTGAGGAAACCCACAACGGAGATTTAGCAACATAGGATCTGTCTAAGACTGAAATTAAAACTGAACAGGAGAGAAAATCCACCTTCCTCAACCCCGAACAGGTTAATCATCACTAATTAACAAACAATAGCAATCTATAGCTGTGGGAGGGAAAAAAGAGCATGAAGTGATATCCTCTCTAGGTACAAGCACATAATGAGGACCTAGAGCTAAGCATAGAGCAAGAAAATCCTCTGGAATGCCAAACCCCATATTAAGCATATGCTGACGCTGAAGATGTTTGAAGGCAGTGAGGCAAGGAAGACAGAAACAAAATCCCAAACCTGCTCAACTTCCAATGAGTGGGACAAAATTAGTCATGATAATGGCTGAGGAAAATAACTGGGATTAATATGTTAATATTAATATGTTAAATATTAATATGGATTAATATGTTAAAGCTGCTAGAAGGACAACACGCATGAATGCATAAGAAATTTCAGAATAGAGATGGAAAGTACAAGGAAAAGAGGAATTGAAATGTGAAATATAAAAATCAGGGCAACATTACAGTAAAAAAGACTACAATCTATCAGCACGTAAATCTGCAAAACAAGGAATTATCTTCTATATTCACCCTTACCAATTTAGATCTCATATCTGTCCAAGTGTTGCCATATATATTACCAAACCTTAGTAACCAGCTACTATTATTTTTTGCCTAAATCAAGAGTCAAGAAACATTTTCTAGAAAGATACATAACAAAAATATTAGACTTCTGAGGATCATTGGGCTCTTCGTGGCAACTACTTAATTCTGCCATCAGAGTGAAAAAAAGTAGTCATACACAATACATACTGCCGGGTCTGTCCTGCAAACTCTGACCGAGTGACAGATGTATGGAGTACTGAGACACAGGTGTGCAGTGTAGAGCAGCTAGGAGATTGATCGCGGAGTGGGCAGTAGTCTTGACAAGCTGGAGCTGCTTGTTTTTATTCAGCACAGAAACAATGCCAAAAACAAGAGCCAACACAATCTGTGGGTAATTAACATTGTTGTCCCCCCTTGCAGGGAGCAATTTCGCCTGCATAGATGATCAAAGGTCAGTTTCCAGTCAACATAAGTAAACATGCCTATTTAGATACATTCCCCTACATTTCTTTGTACCTACATCTCTCCCCCTGCTTCAGGGGCAGAGAACAGCTGCCTTCAGCTTATTCTCCCCTGAAGCTATTCAAAACCTTCTAACGTTTCAAGATTTGCCATATTCCCCTAAGGCTTCTCCCACCGCCCTACCCATCTTCTACAACATACGAAAGTGAGGACGGCTACTTCTATGGTTTGAATGTGTCCTCCAAAATTTCATATGTTGGAAATTTGGTTGCTATTGGGACAGTTTTAAGAGATGGAGCTTATTGGAGGCTGTTAGTTCCTAAGGACCTCATTTTCCTAAATGGACAAATGATTTTTTTTCAAAATTAAGTCTGCTATCTTTGGAGTTCCATCATCTTTTCCTCTCTGCCTCATGTACTCTTGCCATCTTTCATTCTCTCTCACCTGTCTACTTTCTGCCCTTCCACTCTGGAATGACCCTTACCAATTGCCAACGTCAAATGATAAGAAACTCTTGGACTTCCCAGCCCCTGAAAACATTGGCCAAATCAATTCTGTTCTTTATAAATTGACTAGTCTGTAGTGTTCTGTTATAGCTGTAGAAAATAGGCTGAGATGGCTACATTCCAATAAAATGTTATTTACACAAACAGTCGGTAAGTCAGATTTAAGCTACAGGTAATCCCTAATGACCCTTGGCCTAAGTTAAAATTTCTTGTAATGTGAACCCCACAGAACTGCAGATATTTCTTTATAAAATATAAATCTGATAATGTCTCTTGCTTGCTTGAAATACATCAGTGATTTTCCATATACACCATAGTGGACAAAATCAAGCCTCTTCTACTTCTGCCTATATCTCCAATTTACTATAATTTTGTATATCACTGTATTAAATGAATTATCTTTGTACAATCAAATCCAAATGTCTCCCTAGGTATTCTCTTCCTCAGAAAATTGCTTCCCACACAATGGGTAGCACAACCTATCACAGTATTATAATTTATTTATTTCTCTCTATTTTCATTTTCATCATTCTAAGATAAGGTGCAAGAGTGAAGGGATTAGAACTAACTGCACACCCATGGCATCTTCAATTTCAAATATGTGCTCAGTGAACATTTGTTGAATGCATGAGTGAATGAATGAACTGCATAGAATAAGAGATGACAAGGTGAGTGTCATAATATGCTAAGGATTGACAACTAGATGATAGAATTTCAAATCTCTCACACAAACAAATGTGACTTAGGGTAAAGCTCTCAGAGCTTTCACCAGCTTAGAAAACATTTGCTCTATCCTTGTCACATAACATACATTGTTTCACTTTCTTGAGAAAAAAAAACTGGAGTAAATTGAAGTGTTAAAATGATGCAGGATTTTAAGCATTTGTTTTTTGATCTGTTGTTTTATCTCTTTATTTCATGCAATTAAGGACTTTAAATGCTATTTGGCCAGGATGTCAGAGCACAACCATGGTGAAGAGAAATCTGTGTCAGGAAGAAGGTGAAAGTGATATGACATTGGTTAAACAAAGAATTGATAAAATAAGAAAATAAGTTGAAAAAACAAAACAAAACCAGGTGCCAAATTTCTCAAAGCCAGAGAATAGATTAAAATTATGGAATGGAATTAAACAAGTATGAACCCTGATGATTAAACTGGATGTATCAGTAATCTTATCATGGAATCTAAAAATAAATCAATATAAATGTGCATATATATGTATATATAGAGAGAGAGAGACAGAGAAACAGACAGACAGAGAGAGAGGCCAAGCAACTGGGAGAAGTGACACCCTAATCGCAATTAGGACACTGAGCCCCGAGTACTTGGTTCTCAATAACATGCTCCATTGAAAAGAATGAGTGCTGACTCTGGGGCTAGAGCAGAAAAATTACAAGATGATCCTGGAATATATATTGTGAAAAATTAAGGCAATGTTTAAAGGATAATAAGAGCATCCTAAAAGATTGAATTGTTGTCAGTTTGAGAATTTAAATAATCAATGGAAAATGGATTATTACTCATTGAATCAAACAGAAAAACATGAGCCCATGTTGTTATAAATAAATACATGCATATATTGAAAGATTTGTTAGAAACAGTTTCAAAATAAACTCTTCTAAAATACTTAAGTATGGTAAATTTGTAGAGTTTCTTTATAGCAGAGAAGCCTAGCTAGCTCTACCTTATTCAGGTGATCAATGTGAATATCATCAGGTCAAAAAAAAAAATGCACCACCTGAGAGCATGTAATGAGAACACAGCATCTCTTTGTGATATTTTCACTAAAGATGCATATCTTGAGTCTAAACATGAGAAAAGAGAAGACAAATACTAACTGAGAGATATGCTTATGAAGTAACAGACTTAAAATCATCAAAGTGTCAAGGTCACATATGTCAAAACAAAAGGTAGAAAATGTCGTACACTGAAAGAACATAAACAGACATGTCAACTGTACGGAATGCTTCACTGTAAAGTGGATCGTGTTGCCATGAAGGACATTAATGAGACAACTGGTGAAACCCAAATAGGGTTTAGAGAGTCAATTGTAGTAATGTATTAAAGTTGGTTTCCCTCCTTCCTTCCTCCTTCCTTCCATTCTTTTCCTTTCCTTCTTTTCCTTTCTTTCTTTCTCCCTTCTTCCACCCTTTCTTTCTTTCCTTCCTTCCTTTTCTTTCTTTTTATTTCTTTTTTCTTTCTTTCTTTCTCCTTCCTTCTTTCCTGCCTTCCTTCCCTCTTTCTTTCTCCCTTTATTTCTTTCTTTCCTTCTTTCTCTTTCTCCCTCTATTTCTTTCTTTTTTCCTTTCTTTCTTTTCTTTTCTTTTCTTTCTCCTTCCTTCCTTTCTTCCTTTCTCTTTCTCTTTCTTTCTTTCTCCTTCCTTCCTCCTCTCCCTCCTTCCTTCCTTCCTTCCTTCCTTTCTTTCTTTTCTTTTCTTTTCTTTTCTTTTCTTTTCTTTTCTTTTCTTTTCTTTTCTTTCTTTTATTTTTCTTCTTTCAACAGAGTCTCACTCTTTTGCCCAGGCTGGAGTGTAATGGTGCCTGGAAGGGTGCAAGCTCACCTCACTGCAACCTCTGTCCCAGGTTCAAGTGATTCTCCTGCCTTAGGCTCCTGTGTAGCTGGGATCACAGGCATGCACCACCACACCTGGGTAATTTTTGTATTGTTAGTAGAGACGAGGTTTCGCTATGTTGAGCAGTCTGGATTTGACTCCGTATTTTAGGTGATCCACCCACCTTGGCCTACCAAAACACTAGGATTACAGGCATGAGCCATCATACCTGGTCTTAATGTTGGTTTTCTGATAATACTGATTGTATTGTGGCCATGCTGCATAGAAATTTTATTTGTAGAAAATACAAACTAAAGTTGGGTAATGGGTCTTTATGATGGCAACCCATTCTTAAATGTTTCCAGGGGAAAATGTCTTTGTATTGTGTTTACCTTTTCCCTAAATTGTGATCAGTTCAATGTTTTTAAATCATCAAAGTGTATAAAAGCCATAAGATAATAAAAAAGATTAATGAATTTGGAAAAAATTCTATGGTATAATTTCTTTACAGGATTTTCATTCAAAAGTGATATGCAGTGCAAAATGGCCTTAATTTGTCTGAGGAGACAGGATGATGGGTCATTCTCCTCATACTGTTTGTTACAGGGAAGTTTGTAATGGGGATGGAGGAGGTTGTACTCATCCGTAATGAAAAACAAATTCTATGGTTTAGTTTTGACTTCAAGTAACATAAAATGGATGTATTAGTTGATAAAGACATACCCAAGACTGGGAAGAAAAGGAGGTTTAATCTGACTTACACCTCCACCTGGCTGGGGAGGCCTCAGAATTATGGCAGGAGGCAAAAGGCACTTCTTACACGGTGGTGGCAAGAGAATAAAATGAGGAAGAAGCAAAAGTGGAAACCTCTGATAAACCCATCAAATCTCATGAGACCTATTCACTGTCATGAGAATATCATGGGAAAGACCAGATCCCATGAGTCAATTACCTCTCTTGGGTCCCTCCCACAACATGTGGGAATTCTGGGAGATACAATTCAAGTTGAGATTTGGGTGGGACACAGCCAAACCATATCAATGGATTTTACCACCTTAAACTTTCTACTGCTTATAATTTCCAAATATTTCAATCTTCTTTGTGTTTATTTAATACATATTTGAATTTTAAAAAATTGGTATAGCAAATTTATCCAATGTAATTTAAGATATATGTGCTCGGTGCTTTAAAAATTTCAAAAGTGACTTTTATTTTTCTTTTTTTATTATACTTTAAGTTCTTTGGTACATGTGTAGATCTTGCAGGATTGTTACATTGGTATACACATGCCATGGTGGTTTGTTGTATCCATTCCCCCGTTATCTACATTAGGTATTTCTCCTAATGTTATCCTTCCCCAATCCCCCACCTCCTGCTAGCCCTCCCCTAGCTCACCGTACCCCACAACAGGCCCTGGTGTGTGATATTCCCCTACCTGTGTCCATGTGTTTTCATTGTTCAACACCCACTTGTGAGTGAGAACATGCGGTGTTTGGCAAACTGACACAAGAACAGAAAAGTTACTATTTTTAAAAGGCAAGTTTTTATTGCTTCTAAAAGATGGTTCTTATGTTAAAGTTATCAGATAAAGATTAATACATTCTTTTTATATGTTCACATGTCAGCATGACTAGTATTACTTAACATTTTGACCTCTGATTATATTACTCTGTCAAGGTTAAATCTGTAATAATTTCAAAATATTTAAGGGCAATTTTATATTTTTGAAGGAACCATTTATCTTGAAATGTTAAAATGAAGAGGAAAATATGATCCAATATAAAGAAATTTGCTCAGTATTTTGTAATTAATTTGCATTTTGCAATAATTTTCCCAATATAATCTACATATTCTTTAATTTTGTCTTAAAAATTATCTGATCATCTAAACCAAAAGCAAAACCAGAAATAAAGATTTTTATAAATTTAAAATTTGATTTAAGTATTTTTTCAGAAAATAATAGGGTGCAGGAAATATATCATTATGAAATAACATATATGAGGCACATACATGTAAGTGGAGTAGAAAGGAAGAATTGTTATCATTTTGTCTCTTTAAAAAGGCATGGGTTTCAGCCTCCTCTTTCTACTCCTATTATGACAAGGCTTACTTGATCATAGATAGTCACAAGTTTAGCTAAGTCTCTCAGCAGTCCACATTGGGACATAAATTGTATAAATGGAAACCAGGTGTGATGGTTCATTTCTGTAATCCTAGTGCTTTGGGTGACTTTTGCAAGAGGATTGCTTGAGGCTAGGAGTTCTAGACCAGCCTGGGCAACATAGTGAGAGCCCATCTCTATAAAAATTACAAAATTAGCTGGACTTGATGATGGCACACCTGTATTCCTAGCTTCTTGGGAGGCTGAAGGGGGAAGATCTCCTGGGCCCAAAAGTCCAAGGCTGCAGGGAGCTTTGATTGTGCCACCACACTCCAGCCTGTGTAACAGAGTGAGATTCTGTCTCCAAGAAAATAATAATATAATTAGATATATAATCTTATCCACATATCCTTACCTGTAAATTTGCCAATGTAGTCATTACTCAAGTTATTTATAAAGGTGACTTGATTTGGTTCTGTGTCCCCACCACAATCTCATCTCAAATTATTGTCCCCATGTATTTAGAGAGGGACCTGGTGGTAGCTGATTGAATCATGGAGGCAATTTCCCCATGATGTTCTCCTAATAGTGAGTGAGTTCCATGAAATCTAATGTTTTAAAAGTGACCCTTCCTTCTTTGCTCTCTCTTTCCTACTGCCATTTAAGATGTGTCTTGCTTCCCCTTTACCTTCTACCATGATTGTAAGTTTTCTGACGCCTTCCCAGCCATGTGGATTGGTGAGTTAATTAAACCTCTTTTCTTTATTAATTACCCAATCTCAGTTGTTCCTTATAGCAGTGTGAAAATGGACTAACACAGGGAATTGGTTCTGAAGTAGTGGGGCATTGCAATAAAAACACCTGAGACTGTGGGAGTGACTTTGGAACTGGGTAACTTGTACGGGTTGGAACAGTTCAGAGGGCTCAGAAAAAGACAGAAAGATGAAGGAAGGTTTGGAACTTCCTAGACACTTGTTGAATGGCTTTGATAAAAATGCTGACAGTGACATGGATAATAAAGTCCAGGCTTAGGTGGTCTCAGATGGAGATAAATATGAGTCCAGCTGACTCTATGCCTTAGCAAAGAGACTGGCAGAATTTTCCCGCTTCCCTAGGGATCTGGGAAACTTTGAACTTAAGAGATATGATTTAGCATATCTCACATAAAAAATGTATAAGCAGCAAAGTATTCAGACTGTGACCTGGCATTTTCTAAAAGCATGCAATCACATGCATTCACAAAGAGACTGTTTGAAATTAGGTCTTAGGCTTAAAAGGGAAACAGAGCACAAAGGTTTGGAAAATTTGCAGCCTGACCATGTAGTAGAAGAGATAATCCTTTTTCTGCGCAGGAAATTAAGGCTGCAGAAATTTGCATAAATAACAAGAAGCCAGATGTTAATAGCCAAGACAATGGGGAAAATATCTTTGTAGTATTTCAGAGATCTTCATGGTAGCTTTTCCAATTGCAGGCCCAGAGGCCTAAGAGGAAAAAAAATGGTTTCATGACCCAGGCTCTGGTGGTTCTGTGCAGCCTTGGGACAAGGCACCTTGCATCCCAGCTGCTCCAGCTCTAGTTGTGACCAAAAGGGGCCAAGGTACACCTTGGACTGTTGCTTCAGTGGGTGCAAACCTCGACAGCTTCCATGAGCCATTGGGCCTGTGAGTGTGCAGAGGACAAGAGTTGATCTTTGGAAGCCTCTGTCTACATTTCAGAGGTTGTATAAAAATTCCTGGGTGTCTAGGCAGAAGTCTGTTGCAGGGACAGAGCCTTCATGGAGAATCTCTAGTAGGGCAATGCAGAGAGGAAATGGGGGGTGGGAGTCCCCACACAGTGTCCCCACTAGGGCACTGCCCAATGAAGCTCTGAGAAGAAGACCACCATCCTCCAGACCTTAGAATGATAGATCTACTGACAGCTAGCACCATGTGTCTTGAAAAACTCAATGCCAGCCCATGAAGGAAGCCATGGTTTTGTATGCTGCAGAGTACAAATAATCTTCTTTGATTTATTCCTTACAGAGTTGTCCGAGATGTTGGGAGCCCACCTCTCACATCAGTGTTCCCTGGATGTGAGACATAGAGTCAAAGAAAATTGTTTTGGAGCTTTAGGATTTAATGAATGCCCTGCTGGGTTTTGGGCTTTCATGGGGACTATGGCCCCTTCGTTTTGGCCAATTTCTTGAATTTGAAACAAGAAAATTTATTTAATGCCTGTATCCTTATTTTACCTTGAAAGTAACTAACTTGTTTTTGATTTTACAGGCTCATAGGGAGAAGAAACTTGTTTTGTCTCATATGAGACTTTGGACTTGGACTTTTGAGTTATTCATGGAATGAGTTAAAAATTTGGGGAACTGTTTAGAGGACATTATGGGTTTTGAAATGCGAAAAGGACATGAGATTTCAGAGGGGCAAGGGGCAGAATTATATGATTTGGTTATGTGTTTCCACCTAAATCTCATCTTGATTTGCAAACTCCATGGGTTGAGGCCGGGACCTGGTGGAAGGTGTTTGGATCATGGGAACAGTTTCCCCCATGATGTTTTCTTGATAGTGAGTGGGTTCTCATGAGATATGATGGTTTAAAAGCACCTCTTCTCCTTTGCTCTCTCTCTCCTGCTGCCATGTAAGATGTGCCTGGCTTTCCCTTCACCTTCTGCCATAATTGTAAGTTTCCTGAGGCATCCCCAGTCTAATTTTTATAAATTATCCCATCTCAGGTAGTTCTTCACAGCAGTGTGAGAATGGACTGATACAAGAGATTAACAAAAAAGTCAGATTTCTAGAAGAATTGAAAAGTTAAAGCTACATGTATAATATTACATGTATAATATTATACCTCTATATTAGAGGAGAATGTATTTAAAGTAACAGTATTTGGGGTCTATTTGCACAAATTTAGTTTATGTGCTCAATGTAAGACCCAGGCATCAGTATTATTCATATTTATTATTATTATTATTTTACAAAGCTCCAGATAATGCTGAAGTTAGCAGATTTGGGCACCAATGACCATGAAAAAGCAACAATCTTTCATCAGAGATCTTCAGGGAAAGTGAGAGTCAGTTTTTTTTTTTAGAGTGTTTTGTGAAAATTTGGTTTTAACAGCAGCACCTGAAGTGATATCAGATGGAAGATTAGGAAAGGGAGAATCAAGGATACTCAATGCCCAATTTAGCCTGAACATCAATAGCTTTTTGTGTGTGTATATTATTTTTTTTTCCTTTAAAAACATTCTCCTACTAAATATCTTTAAAAAACGCTAATTAACTTTACCCCAGGAGAGTCCCAAAGATGCAAAAATTCTTGCCAAGATCACAGATATAATTTAAAGTGCTCAGAACATGTTCTGTTGGGAGTTAATCGAATAGTTATTTTTTATAATTCTTGCAGTTCAAATTTAGTAATTATAATTATGTTAATTATTTCTGACTTTGTTTTTAAATTAAGTTCTAATAAATCAAATAGGTTCAAATATTTGGAGAATAGCTGTCTTGGGATTCTCTGAAAATCAAAGCACTTGAAAATATTGGCCACAAGTCAAACGTTATTTATTTAATATCTACTCCACCCTAGTGTGAGCCAGATGAAACTGCAATCACATGATAATGATGATAGAAAGCCTGTAATTCTATGAAGTTAACATTCAAAATTATTATTAAGATTGTTTAGTGCAATCTACTCAAACTATAGCTGGTGTCATACAACTTAATGCTGTTTCTGCAAATGCTACACATGTATGTAGCATTAGTTACACATAGAAATAGGTAAACACTAGAGCACAGTTACACTTTCTAATGGATACCTAGTGTGGCACATGTTAGTAACCCCAGAACTTCCATGGACTAGCGGTCTGCCAATAACTTTAATGTAACTCACTCACTACGTATATTTGTATTATCCTACTCAGTGAATTATTAGGGAAGAGAAATTCAACCAATTTTTTTACAATATACTGAATTCTGAAAGTTACTATTCTCAGGCACATATATTGATTTTTATTTATTTATTTTCCAAATTTTATTTTAGGTTCTCAGGTACATGTACAGGTTTGTTATATAGGTAAACTCATGTTATACGGGTTAGTTATACACATTATTTTATTACCCAGTTACTAAGCCTAGTACCAAATACTAATTTTTACTAGCTCCTCTCCCTTCTTTCCCTCTCCATTCTCAAGCAGGCCCCAGTGTCTGTTGCTAACTTTTTTGTTTCCATGAGTTCTCATTAGTTAGCTCCCACAATAAGTGAGAACCTGTGGTATTTTGTTATCTGTTCCTGTGTTAGTTTGCTTAAAATAATGCCCTTTCTGTCCACCCATGTTCCCACAAAAGGCATGATCTCATTCCATTTTATGACTGTATAGTGCTACATGATGTGTATGTACCAGATTTTCTTTATCCGATTTGTCATTGATGAACATTTAGCTTGATTTCATGTCTATGCTATTGTGAATTGTGCTGCAATGAACATTTTTGTGAGTGTGTCCTTACAGCAGAATCACTTATATTATTCTGGGTATATACCAATAATGGGAGTGCTGGATCAATTGATAGTTATGTTTTTAGCTCTTTGAGAAATCGCCATGCTGCTTTCCAAAATGGTTGAAGTAGTTAACACTACTACCAAGAGTGTATAAATGTTCCTTTTTCTCTGCTACTTTGACGGCATATTATTTTTTTGACCATTTAGTAATAGGCATTCTAACTGATAGAAGACAGTATCTCATTGTGGTTTTGATTTGCATTTATCTAATGGTCAGTGGCCCTGAGCTATTTTTCATATGATGATTGGCCATATGTATATCTTCTTCTGAAAAGTGTCTACCTATGTCCTTTGCCCACTTTTTAATGGGGCTATATTTTTCTTGTAAATTTACTTAAGTTTCTTACAGATGCTGGATATTAGACCTTTGTCAGATGCATAGTTTGCAAATACTTTCTCTCATTCTGTAGACTGTATGTTTATTCTGTTGATAGTTCCTTTTGCTGAGCAGAAACTTAGTTTTATTAGATCTCATTTGCCCATTTTTGCTTTTCTTGCAATTGTTTCGTCCATTCCTATGTTCAGAATGGTATTGTCTAGGTTGTCTTCCACGGTTTCTGTAGTTTTGAGTTTTACATTTAAGTCTTTTTAAAATTTTTGTATATGGTGTAAGGGAGGGGTTCAGTCTCAGTCTTCTGCATATGGCATCCAGGCATCAAAGTACCATTTGTTTTAATAGGGAGTTCATTCTCCATTGCTTAGTTTTGTCAGGTTTGTGGAAAATAAAATGGTTGTTGTTGTGTGTCCTTGTTTCTTAACTCTCTATTCTGTTCCATAGGTCTATGTGTCTGTTTTGTACCAGTACTGTTTTGGTTATTGTAGCCCTGTAGTATAGTTTGAAGTTGGGTAGTCTGATGTCTTCAGTTTTGTTCTTTTTTCTTAGTATTCCTTGACTATTCAAGATTTTTGTTGTTGTTGTTCCATATGAATTTTCTTAGTATTCCTTGGCTGAAGATCTTTTTTTGTTTCCATATAATTTTTTTTCTAGTACTGTGAAGGATATCATTAGTAATTTAATAAAAATACCATTGAATCTATAAACTGTTTTGAGTAGTATGACCATTTTAATGATGTTGCTTCTTCATATCCATGAGAATAATTTTTTTTTCATTTTTTGTGTCATCTCTGATTTCTTTGAGCAGTGTTTTGTAACTTTCATTGTAAAGATCTTTTACTGCTCTGGTTAGCTGTATTCCTAAGTATCGTGTGTGTGTATGTGTGTGTGTGGCCATTGTGAACGGGACTGCAGTCCTGACTTGGCTTTCAGCTTGGCTGTTGCTTATAGGAATGTTAGTGATTTTTGTAACTTGATTTTGTACCCTAAAATTTTCCTGGCATTGTTTGTCAGATTAAGCAGCATTGGGGTCAAGAGTATGGATTTTCTAAACATAGAATTATCTTTTTTTAAATGTGTTTATTTATTATACTTTAAGTTCTGGAGTACATGTGCAGATCATGCAGATTTGTTACATAGGTATACACGTGCCATGGTAGTGTTTTGCTGCATCCATCGCCCCATCATCCCCATTAGGTGTTTATTCTAATGCTATCCCTCCCCAATGTCCCACTCCCTGCTATTCCTCCCCTAGTCCCCCACCTACATCCCAGTGTGTGATGTTACCCTCCCTGTGTCCATGTGTACTCATTGTTCAACACCGACTTATGAGTAACAGTATGTGGTATTTGGTTTTCTGTTGTTGTGTCAGTTTGCTGAGAACAATGGTTTCCAACTTCATCCATGTCCCTGCAAAGGACACGAACTCATTCTTTTTTATGGCTGCATAGTATTCCATGGTGTACTTGTGCCACATTTTCTCTATCCAGTCTATCATTTATGAATATTTGGGTAATTTCCAAGTCTTTGCTATTGTAAACAGTGCCACATTGAACATACATGTGCATGTGTCTTTGTAGTAGGATGTTTATAACCCTTTGGATATATACTCAGTAATGGGATTGCTGGGTCAAATGGTATTTCATTTTTCTAGATGCTTGAGGAATCCCCACACTGTTTTCCACAATAGTTGAATTAATTTACACTTCCACAAACAGTGTAAAAGCATTCCTATTTCTCCACATCCTCTCCAGCATCTGCTGTCTCCAGATTTTTTAATGATCACCATTCTAACTGGTTCGAGGTATCTCAATGTGGTTTTGATTTGCATTTCTTTAATGATCAGTGATGATGAGCATTTTTTCATATGTGTTTGCTCCATATATGTCTTATTTTGAAAAGTGTATGTCCATATCCTTTGCCCACTTTTTGATGGGATTTTTTCTTGTAAACCTGTTTCAGTTCTCTTTAGATTCTGAATATTAGCCCTTTGTCTGATGGGTAAATTGCAAACATTTTTTCCCATTCTGCTGGTTGCCGGTTCACTCTATTGATAGTTTCTTTTGCTATGCAGAAACTCTTAAGTTTAATTAGATTCCACTTGTCTATTTTGGCTTTTGTTGCCATTGCTTTTGGTGTTTTAGTCATGAAGTCCTTGCCCATGCCTATCTTGTCTGCAAACAGGATGATCTTACTTTCCCTCTTAATTTCTTTCTGTGGCCAGGACTTCCAATACTCTGTTGAATAGGAGTAGTTACAAAGGGCAGTCTTGTGCTGGTTTTCAAGAGGAATACTTCCAGCTTTTGCCCATTCAGTATGATGTTGGTTGTGGGTCTGTCATAGATGGCTCTTATTATTTTGAAGTATGTTCCTTCAATATCTAGTTTATTGACAGTTGTTAACATAAGCAATGTTGAATTTTATTGGAAGCCTGTTGTGCATGTATTGAGATAATCGTGTGATTTTTGTCTTTAGTTTTATTTATGTGCTGAATCACATTTATTAATGTGCATATATAGAGCCAAACGTGTATCCTGGGGATGTATGCAGCTTACTTCATCATGGTGGATTAGCTTTTGGATGTGCTGCTGATTTCAATTTCCAATATTTTGTTGAGAATTTTTGCATCAAAGTTCATCAAGGATATTGGCTTGAAAAGTTCGTTTATTGCTGTGTCTCTGCATATTTTGGTATCAGGATGATACTGGCCTCATAGAATGAGTTGCGGAGAAGTCCCTTCTCCTCAGAATTTGGCTGTGAATACATCTTGTCCTAAGGTCCTGGGGTGATTTCTTTTCTTTCCAGTTTTTCTTTTTTTTTTTTTTTGGTTGGTAGGCTATTTATTACTGACTCAATTTCAGAGCTCATGATTAGTCTGCTCAGGGAATTAATACCTTTCTAGATCAGTCTTGGGAGCGTATGTGTCTAGGAATTTATTCATTGGGTTTTTCAGGTTGTGTGTGTAGAGGTGTTCATAGTAGCCTTCCTTCCTTCCTTCCTTGCTCTTCTTTTCTTTCTTTCTCTTTCTTTCCTTCTTCCTT